>NC_063151.1:7527500-7855000 GCF_020921035.1 Rhodamnia argentea | reverse complement strand
TCTTCCGATCTGTTGATAAGTTTCAAGGTAGATTTTCAATTTTGGGTTCAAGTTGATAGTCTCATTCTTCAAACATTTTCGTCCGCATGGAACATTAGTCGTAGCTATAGATTAACTCAATAACGATAGGTAGTGGACGAGAGTTCACAAAGTATGCCCCCAATCGAGCTTTGCTCTCGAGAGGGAATGCATCATCTGTCCATTTTGCGACCATGATGTGAATGTCCAAAAGGAACTCATGTACATAATTAGGATGCCTACATCCACGACAATGGAGAAACCAAAGTTTAAGTCAAAACATCGTCATATCCTCATTTTATTTTGGAAATTGCTAATCTGACAGTCTGATAACACTATTAGTTATTTCGACCATACGATCTCCCAATTAATTAATGCTTTATGCAAAATATGTATTGATGGTGCGTGAGCCTACGGTTAAGATTGTACAATCCTTGACGGTACTATCGGGGAAGCATTTCTCTTTTGTTTTTGAATGCTTGCCTTGATTACCGTCTTCCAAATCCCCAAATTCATCTCCACATCAACGAGAATACAAGTTCTAGCTTATTCTATACGTAGACCGCCAGTACAATTTCCTCCATCTAACTTTTGATCGACGGATTATAACTTCACCCATCACTCCTATTTATAAATAGTTTTGGGGTAAGTGCATTCGAAGTCCTAAAACTTATCATAAAAATATAATCAAGTCCTAAAATTTATCAAATTGGTTCAATCAAGTGCTTCCCTTAACTCCGTCCAATTAGGCTAACGAAAAATGCCAACATCTCTTATTTCGAAACTGCTTCGGGGTTGATATTACGTAAATATCGTGACCGGTTGCTGCTGGAGTTAACTTGATATTAATCGGTTGAGTTTTCAATTCTGAACAAGTTTCAACATGACAGGTGGGTTTGGTCAACATTTGAAAGAGCTTGGGAATGCAAATTTCGAAAGCTTTGGGCTTCTAAAATTGGGCTTACCTCCCAAGAGGAATATTTGGCCAATGCTCCTTCAAAATCTTCCAAACGGTTCAACATTTTTAAAGGAGTATTCGAACCAAATTTTTTTTTAAATTTTGAACCAACCCCCCCCTAAATCATCGCCAAAGCGTACAATTCCTGTAATTTGTAGTTCTCCAATACGGCATGTGACGTGGCTAAATTTCATCATTGTCATTGGGCCTCAGCCCGTTCTCGTCAGGCCTAGAGCGTGAATCGCATGGTCATCGATGCTGAGTTCTTACCTACCACCAGTAGGCGATCGAGTGTCTACACACTCGGTCGTATCTGGCAACTCTGCAAGTCCCCGTCAATCTGGCTTCTTCCCAGTTCATGATGGCGAAACAGCTTTGACTTTACAGCTCTACCCAATCAACGTTGGGGGAGTGTTCATTCCGGAATTGCCACTTCGTTTTCGCTACAGTTTCATGGGTTCAGTGAAAAACCAAGGGGCGATCTGTCTAGACATCCTCGACGTCAACGCTCGGCCAACTCCGCCGCTCTATGATTTCTTATCCGTGCTCTTCTCAAAACCCGACAAGTTCGAGCATCTGAACGGGGTCTCTCCCTGCTTGTGGTCTAATTCCAGTTGTATGATATCCATTGATTCCTCCGCGCCTCATCGGGAGGCCGAAGCCGGACACAAAAGTGAATCTGAGGAACTTCGCTTGTCGCGACGGTTCTTGGATTTGGACCAGACTGAGTCGCTGGGGTTTTGGTCCAACGAGACGTGCTTGACCTTCGAATCCATGTCAACCAGCTCAGCTCGCGGTCGCTTTCGAATGATTTATTTATCTGTTATATGTTCTTGCTCGAAGAGTTGGTAACGATATTCTCCACAATGCAGGTCGGGTGGTTGCGTAAAGTCCTCAGCTCTCGCTCCACATTTTTATCAAATTTCCACAATTGTAATGTAACAAATTCAAAAACCAACAACGACCGCTCAACCGCTCCTGTCAACCAGTACGGACCAAAGGTGTCAAATAGGTGGGCTGAGTCGGGTTTGGTCCGACCCGTATTGACCCATTTAATTCGTTTTGACCTATTTTCATACGATATAAATTTTATGATCCATACTCAACTATACTCAACCCATACCCAACTCGATCTGTATTACTTAAATACTTATATATTCAATCAAATTGTGGAATATTTATTTCACAAAATTAAAAATGTAAAAGCTGCTTCGCCAATCATCCGCTGCCTACCGCCGACCTCCGCCACCGCTCCCAAGCGGCGGCAAGGTTCATATTAGGAAGCTACAGGTCACGGGTTGAAAATGAATTGAGTTAAAACCCATAGTTAAATAGGCTTTATAAGAAACCCATATTTGATCCCCTTTTTTTAAAAAAAAAATTGTCAAATCTATTTACGATCCGAATGAATAAAAGTGGGTTAAAAAGTGAGACCAAAGACTCATTGTTGACGCCTCTAGCATGGACTAATCGGTTTCGGTTAGCGAACAATTGCTGGATTTCGGGTTTGCCCATTTCGCTAAGTTAACTGAAGGACTTATTCACTGAGGTTGCTGCGTGCGGTGCGTGCCGATGCTGGTTCGAGTCAAGAAATTGACTGAGACGATGGCGTGAACATTTGGACTCCATGGCATTACGTGAACACTAAGAAAAGCTGCTGCTAAAATGGTCAGAGGGTGCAAAAAGGAATTAGCGAGCTTGCGTAGATTTTTTAACATGTTTTTCCGGCACCCCGGCTTACCCCGGGCGTTCCATATTCAAAGTTCGCAGCCACCAACGAAGACAGGGACTAAGTTTGCAGAGATTTTCGCGCTGGAGGAGTTTGACTTGCCTTGAAGGTACCAACCCCCCGACATTTATTTAGTATATTAATCACTGCATGCGTACGTTCACCTCACCACTCCACTCTGGTCCACGCCATTACAGCAAAAATTTCGATGCACATTACATTATGATCTAATCCAATTTGGGTGAACAAACAATTCTTCGCAGAGTCTAAATGAATAGATGTTATGTTAACTATTAAAATACGTCGAAAAACACTTTCCTAAAAATGATCTCTCACATCACTTGCAAAAAATAGAGAGCGTAAATATTTTCGCCGTCCATGAAATTTTTTAGACATAAAGTACCGTCAATAATGAAAGTATTTTCTACTGACAAGTTCAAATGATACAAGAAATTATTTTTAAGAGAAATGTTCTTCACATAATCTATTTTTCGCAAAATAAACGAAACCTTAGATTGAGATAAAATCAAGTGGCTAGTAGGAAATCATCATGTTCAGCATGTGGATGCAATTGAACATATATATATATATATAAAATTAGATTCTCTTCTCTGGCAGATTTTTTTTTTGTGGTGCCTAGGTCACGGCAACTTTTGTGCTGCATCTTGTTTTTCTCGGGCTGAATTCCCTAAAGAAAAGTTCAACGCGCGAATTTGGTCAGCAGTGGCTGGCTCAGTGGCTGGCCAGCTCTCCCGTATAAAAAAACACGACCGTCTCTCGTCACCACAAAGTAACACACATTCATCGTTCCACTGCCTTCTCTCTCTCTGACTCGAACCACGAACCTTCTCTAACCATGGAGCTCCTGCTTCTCGCCGCCCTCTCCTCCGTCCTCGCCCTCTCTCTCATCTTCCTCCTGTTCAGGCACAAGCTGAGCAGCGGCCCCAAGCTCCCGCCGGGCAGCTTCGGATGGCCCGTCCTCGGCGAGACCGTCGAGTTCCTCTTCGGGAAGCCGGAGAAGTTCGTCGGGGACCGGATGAGGAAGTACTCGTCCTCCGTGTTCAAGACCAACATCCTCGGCGAGAAGGTGGCCGTGTTCTGCGGCCCCGCCGGCAACAAGTTCATCTTCTCCAACGAGCAGAAGCTCGTGACCGAGTGGCGCCCGCACTCCATGCAGAAGCTCATGCGCTCCTACGAGGCCAAGTCGCCGCCGCCGCCCCCGATCAACCCGAATGAGTCCAAGACCAAGGTGTTGCGCCAGCCCGGGTTCCTCAAGCCCGAGGCCTTGTCCCGGTTCATGGAGCAAATGGACTCAACCACGCAGCAGCACATGGAGTTCCACTGGGAAGGCCACAGCAAGGTCCTCGTCTTCCCTCTCTCCAAGAACTACACCTTGTCCCTCGCCAGCAAATTCTTCCTCGGGCTCAACGAGCACGACCGCATCACTAGGCTCGCGAAAGAGTTCGACGACGTCTCCCTCGGCCTCCACTCGATCCCCTGGAAAATCCCCGGGACGATATTCTACAACGCCAGCCAGGGGGCCACAGAGATCAGGAAGGAGCTCTTGTCGGTGATCAGGGAGAAGAAGGAGGCGCTGGCGAGCGGCGCGAGGTCGCAGGACATACTGACGTACATGGTGGCGGCAGCCGACCCGGCCACGGGGAGGATGATGCCCGATGTCGAGATCGCCGACAAGATGATGGGTCTGCTGACCGCCGGATACAACACCGTCGCCAGTGCCATCACGTTCCTCATGAAGTTCGTGGCCGAGAGGCCCGACATCTATAACAAGATCCTAGCAGGTACATTAGCCCTAGGAGGAAAAAATATCTCACTTGAAGACAAATCATTAATTTCAGCGCCGTATGTTACTGGATACTATCGTCTTGTTCTACGGCAAAAAAATGAAAAATCTAGAGTTTGACATTGTTTTTTTGGGTGGGAAACAGAGCAAGTGGAGATCAAGAAATCCAAAAACCCCGGTGAGCCGTTGGTGTGGGAGGACATTCAGAAGATGAAGTATTCGTGGAACGTGACGAGCGAAGTGTTGAGGCTCACTCCGCCTCTACAGGGAACTTTCAGAGAGGCCATGACCGACATCACCTACGAAGGCTACACCATTCCCAAGGGCTGGAAGGTAAATTTCGCTTCGTAACTACGTAATTCCCCGAACATCAACCCCGTTTCAGATTTACTAATTTCTCCCGTGGTGGTTCCGAATTGTTAGATCTACTGGACCGTGAGCACGACGAACAAGGACCCGACTTATTTCCCGGACCCGGAGACGTTCGACCCGGCGAGGTACGAAGAAGGGAACGCGGCGCTGCCGCCGTACACGTACGTCCCCTTCGGGGGAGGGCCGCGGCTGTGCCCGGGGAAAGAGTACGCGCGCTTGGCCATACTCACGTTCCTCCACAACGTGGTGAACAGGTTCAAGTGGGAGCTGGTCGACCCCAAGGAGAAGATCGTCGAGGATATGATCCCAACTCCGTCGAAAGGGCTCCCGGTGCGCCTCCTCCCTCACCCGGCGTAGATTCAATTCCTCCACATGCTGAGAGCCCACCCTACTTCGAGACGCAATGTATAACACATTTGGCTTTTTTCCGGCCATTTTAATTGAAATTCCTCTGTCTACTTTCCAAGATCTTGATAATAAATAATTGATGTGAACGAATATTCAAGGACCGAGAAGAGAATTTACAGACAAGTGTGTTGCGGGTGCATTGTACTGTAGCTTCGTCATCTGGCGAAGTGGGAACGGAAGACAAAGTTGGGGACAAATTATTATTGCGTAGGCCCGGCCACTCCGGCGGGCCAGGGGGCCGGACCAGTCAAAGAAAGGACACATGAGTCGCTCTCTCTCTCTCTCTCTCTTCATTGAACACACGCTCTAAACTTGCCAGGAAACATTAAATTCGGGGCTACGTGTGAATGGGTGGAAGGACGCATCGGGGGTACTCCGTTGCTTGAAAGCTGATTAATAAAATACTAAACGAAGCATAAATCAACAATGCAATAGTCGAAATTTCAATGACTCACTTTAGAAACACGGAAGGCTATTATATTTGTCTCCTCGACGGTAGTCATTTAAAAATGACATGAAATTTATTTTTCTCACTTTCAATCTTCAAGTTGAGAAAAAATATTTTTTTTTATTTATCTCATGAAATACTCTTAAATTTTACATCCTAAAATTCAGACGGAATAATTTAAGAATTTGTTTAGGTTCGTAGGAAGATAGAAGTTTGTCCCCAACGAATGCGAGATGTATTGCCGGGTCTGTGCTAGGCACTAATCTGTGTAGATTGCCACGTTGGTACGAAAAGGATTCCTAGACGAGGGGAATCTACCACATTAGGTGTTCCAACTAGGTGGTCGGACTTGGTCTTTGAAATGCAACGAAAGACCTTGCCCCCAAAATCCCAGAATAGAATCTGCGAGTATGTCGCAGTACCAATCTCCTCTTCGTGTTTGTTTCCCCGCTCAAATTTTTTTTCACTATGTTTCCACGTGCATAAGAGAAAAATAAAGAAAGAAAGGGTGGCTTCTCTGCTTGCTCCCCCACGCGATTTTAAATTATTTTTCCATAACCGATGGACAACTGTATTATCCGACTTCATAGATACATACAAATGATTATTATTTTTTTCTGTCCAAAAAAAAAAAAAATGACTGCACTACCTTCCCATCTCTAAAAGCCTCAACAATCTTAGCCTACACATATCTCCAAGCACCCAAACCCTCAAACCATCTTTGCCACCACCTTTCTCGGCGGCCGACCACCACCTTCGCTTTCACGGGCTGGTCTGCCACCACCAAACAGCCTTCCGTTGCCGCACAGATCTCCTCCTCTCTCGCTGTCTGCCACAGCTCCCCTTCTCTGTGCTCCACCGTCCCTCTCCTCCACTTGATCTCTCTATCGTGCTCACTTGTGGGGCTGTCGGGGCCGAGGATGGCATTGTGTCGATGATGCTGATTGGCGGTGGAGATTAAGATTAAAAACGTCAACCTAACGTTTGGATGTGGTCAGGTCTGAAAAAGCAGGGAAGTGGTTTTTGGAAAGCAAAATGACACTGTTGTAAAAATTCAGGCCCGTCTTTGGTATTTTCCCTACCCTTTCGATATGCATCCCAACTTTCAGATAAGAGTTAGGAACTCTCGTTGCCCGATTCTCCACGTGGCCGTGACTACCAATCGTGAAAGTTAAATCATTGCATCCGAGTATGCATCAATAGGGCATCATTGCTTGCCTTCAATAGATGTTCTCTTTTACACCCACTACAAGATGACCAGCTATAGAGAGATGGGATTCACATAGGCCCGCAGTGTTTCTCTTGGGCTACGGTACGGGGCCTTAGGTGCTAGTTACCCATGTGAGTTTCTCAGGGATTCCCCTTCAATCAGGCCTTTAACATAAATTTCTAATTACAGGGGAGCGTATACGATAGCTTGGTACAATTGCGGTACCATAGAAAAGCTAGAAAAGCACAAGTCCGATTCATCAAGCACAGCCCCAGCATCTTTCCCTTCAAGGGTAATACTCAGCAACATAGAAAAGCAAGAATAATACTAAGCATCAATTAAGGACATGGAGATCGTTTTGATCAAAGCTGAGTCGCATTAGTCAAGGGGCTAGCCATTACTAAAGGCCCTTTAAACAGCACTCAGGATATCCTAACATGAAGGTTGAACTCTTCGAATGCTTGGCCTCAATCATTTGCAATTATATCAACAACTTAATCCCCCATCTGAATGGTATAGTTTTGACTTATTCTAAAAGGCTCAGCTCGTAGGAAATCCCCACGTGAACGAACTAAGGCAATGAGCAGCAAAGAGTAGACACCCACGTGAATTAAGGATGCCATGCACGCTAATCGTAATATCTGCAGCCTGTCAGTATCATGTTAAAACATTGATATTTGGACTTCATGAAATCCATACACAAGGATGTCTAAATAAATCATGAAGGCAAAATCACTGCTTCATAGGTACTTAAAACATTCTCCAAGCAAGATGTCTAAGCATATGAATGCATTTCATTAAAGTCAAACAACATGGCTACTTGTGTAAAACTCAAAGAAAGTCTGATATCCAACAACTAACCTAATATCAAATGGATCAAAAAGCCCCTCATCCACTCTGACAGCCTTTATATGATATGTTCTATCAGGTAGACAAGATGAAGGCAAATCAAGGCCAATGGTGCTTCACACAACATGAAACTACTTTGACCTCTGCCTCATCTTTCGGCGCTTCCTCTTAAGCCTCCTCATACGCTTCTTCTTCCACTGGATCAAAAGAGAGTGAGGGGTTAGGGTTAAAAAAATGCCAGCTCGAGCAAGAAAGTGGGCGGTGATTAACTGATCACTATAGCAGATAATGAAAGCACCATTAGCAAAGAAACTACGGGAAGCATCTCTGCAGATTACAAGTCAAAATCCATTCGAGAACAAGATGAAATGAGTGGCAGTCGTAGGAATTAAACCAATTGCACCATCAACTTAACTACACAACAACTCTTCCTATTCATTTGTTTTCTCCTTGACATTCGAAACAATATATGAACCCCATCAGCAAATAAAAAAACACTCCTATAGTGTTCCAAAAAGCACGACAAATGATCGAAGAATGACACTATAAGCATTGGATTAGAGTACATGGCACAAATTACAGTGCATATGCAATTTCAGTGCAAAATCAAACAGGTGCCAGCAACAGAACTTAAACAGCATGGGCTATCCAAGTCAAGTAACCCCGCTGAGAATAGTAACATCCACCAATATCACATCCCAGGTAATATTCAACACTATATCCAGAACTTGATAGCACAATAACATAAACTCCTAGATTATATGGGTAACCATCAGGAAAGACGACTATGAGCCACCCAAGAAGCCTGTTATGGAATGAAAAGAATGCCGCGGTGTTCATGATATAACTTCTACTTTTCTTGCGTGAAGAATGCCGCAAAGTTTGCAACCAACGATTATTGAATTACCACTTTTCCTTGCTAAAAAACTAACAAATACGGCAGCGTAATGAAGGGAAAACGCCCAAAATGCCAGCTCCAATAAGCAATAACTAGCAGAACAGTCTTCCTATAAGCAGAAGCTCAAACCTCATTCAAAATAGAAGCCAAACAAAGTTCAAACGTCTTTGCCAAAATGCAAATGCAAACAAATCTCATCCTGATTTCGTCGATACACCGACAATTTACCCTCCCACGAACCGCTCAATCCGGTCAGACCCTACCGCACGAGGCCTCTTAACGTGTGCACTTACAAGAAAGCTCCAATCACACGAGTGGAAGCTGCGTATTCTTCCACTCGACATCTATCGAATCTACTCGGGACATGCGAAATCAAACGAATGGCAAAACACACTCGCATCCAACACGAGAAAAGCACCCAGCTAAGATTCAACTTACCTTCGCCCTCATTCTGATCAGAGCGTCGGTATTCTGTCGCTCTGCTCTTCTCTTCTCTGCTCTATCCGCGTCGACAAATCTCCGAAACGCAAACGATACTTCGACGGCGCAGCTTCTGCGGTTATATATGACCTGGTGATGCGGAAACCCTAACTCAATGGAGGGCCTTTTACTGGGCCCACCCGGAGCAGTTCTTTTACTTAACTCCTTGAATGGGCTGAAAAATGGGCCTACGGACTGGGTTCGGTCGACCCATTGGACCCACTTTTCTCATCCCTCCACGTGGGAATTCAAAAAAGGATTGAGAGAGTTTTACCAAAAAAATCATAACCCTATTATACTTAAGTAATTTAATCCTAAGTTTTTTTTATCAATTGAGCCATAATTTTTTTATACAATGCCATTTTTTGGTCAATTGATTCCTAAACCTTTTTTTTTTTGTGTCAATTTAGTTTATTTGGTTAACCGTCATTAATGTGGATAATTTTTAATAATATTATAATATGTTTTTATATTTTTGTATTTTTTAATAATTTTTTATGCCTTTTTTTTCTTCTCTTTTTTTTTGGGGGGAGGGGGGGCGGTGAGGGCAATGACCCTCACTAGTGGCGGCTCCCATGCCCTCACCTAGTGACTGCTAGCTCTAAACAAAATAAAGAGAGAAAAAAAGAAAGAAAAAAATTATTAAAAATAATTAAAAATTTGAAATAACATCGTCAATACCGACCTGTCAAATGAAATGAATTGGCACAATTGCAAAATGTTTAGTACTCAATTAGTAAAAAAAAAAAGTTAAAAAATGAATGAGCACAACCGCAATATGTTTATAACTTTTTAAGTAATTATCCCAAAAGAACTCCACATTTCCCTATCCCCAAAAAATTTCTTCCAATCATGAGTTTATCGCCAACAATTTCAAAGCCACCAATCAAAAGACCGGTCAGAAGAAATTTTCTCTTATCAGATCGGAGGCAAAAATGGTCCCCATTCAAAATAGATACTTGCAAGCTTTGTTAGACGCGACGCACTAAGTTAAATGAGTCCAAGGATTTTAGGCATGACCTACTTCAACATATGATATTCGCTATTCGAGAACATGCACACAATAAGATGCACCGAGACGAACGGCTTCATCTTTCCTCGTATTAGTATTAGTCCTTAGACAAATTAGGTACAGATTTGCAATCTCTATTTTGCCCTCTGTTTATTCTGCCGGTCGACTTTGACCTCCTGCACATGTAATTATCGCCGACATTCGACTTGATCACGATCCACCGCCAGAAAAGAAAACTAACAAAGCCGTCTCCAGGCGGTTTTAACTAACTCCCAGGTTTCAGATTCTAGGTTGCACGTGTCTGGTTTTAATAAGCTGGAAAAACCTAGTAAGTGCTCTCCCATGAAAGCCGGCTTTCGTCTCGAACTCGACAAGAAGGTGACCTGTCGCCTAACAAAGGCCCATCGACGCCCAATGCCGATACGATCTCTCCCGCCACCCGCACACCAAACTTTTTTCCGACTTCGCCCTCTGATTTCGCATTACATTTCGTTGGAGTCCATGCATGGCCTCCCTCCTATTTATACACTCCAAAAGGTTTCCCCCCTCCCCCTCATCCCAAAGCTCCGATCAATCCCGTAAGCTATCATATACTCGCGAAATCGAAAGCAGCGGCATCGATGGCGTCCCCGCGCGGGTTCCTCTTCACGGCCTTTGTTCTGGTGCTCGCGGCCGTCCTCGCAGCCGGCCCGATGGGTCGGTGTGAAGCGGCTCGCAGCCTGCTACAGCTGCCGAACACTCCAAGCTTGCCGACGCTCCCGGGGACCACGTCCTGCCACTCCCGCCACTCCCACTGCTCCCGCTGCTGCCCTTTATCCCGGGACTCCCCACCACAAACCCGACCGTCCCGGAACTCCCGCCATTCACACCGCTCCCGTCGATCCCCCAAATCCCGGCCATCCCCTCCATCCCTTTCCTCTCTCCACCACCCTCACCCTGGACCTCTTCCACCAGCCCTTGAAGTATTCAGCTCCGGATAGCTTCATTTGAATACGATGTGGACGTTGCACGCATTACTTTGGTGTACTAAGTATTATACAATAGTGTGATCCTTAATTTGTGTCTAGCGTTTGGGATAAGCGGGTGAGTTTATGACGCCTCACTTATGTGTCTTGGATGTGGTCTCTCCACCGGAGGACTTAGGTATGAATAACTTTTTCAATTCCCACACGGGCGATTGGATTCTACGTAATCTACTCATGTTGTTATGTTAACTGGGATCAGTTTGTTTTTCGTGGTGATTCTCTCCTTTGCTTGTTTTGTTACTCAGTGCATTGTTTCTATATAAGTACACCGGACTCATGCAATTGCAGAAGAAAGTTTATAGCTTCGATTAAAAATGGAAACGATACTCAAGTTTATCAAAAGTGATATTGAAAAATCACAAACCCTTTGGGGCTGGCTAGAAAAAAAAGAGAGCAGATTTCAATCAATTTCAAATGAAAAACGCCTACTCTAGATATGAAATCGATGGTGGTAATTTTGTTTGTGAAGCACCGATAAAATACCGATAACATTTTCACAATCCAAGCTCTTTACGTTGTCCTCGGCCTAAAAGGGCTTGGTACTTGGCAGGATCTTATGACCCTTCATATTTTCGGATCCAAATCAATCCGTCAAGCCTGTTCGAAACAATACAAAGGAATCCAAACACGTTTTGCAAGAGGAAACTGTTGTCGTTGTGAATTTCAATAAATTCTTTAGACATTGCCCCTCCAACCTACTCCTACTCAACTAGATTGATCAAGTTATCTCACAGACAATAATATCAATCGAGAATCTTTAACATTATTTATCAAATTATATGTCCGGGCGTTATGTGTTGTGTTTGTGTGCCAGGGAGAGCGGGTAAAGTATCAACTAATATTTGCAAAAGAAGAGATATAGTAGCTTATTACTCCTCAATTGACCACGTTCCATTTAGGATGAAATCTACGTTGACGAAAAGTGCACAATATCAATGATGACCTGAGCCAGAGTAGCTCATCTTTCTCTTCACAAGCCAAGGGGAATTTTGACATGGAGAGAGAGAGAGAGACGAGGATGAAGACCCGACCCGATGCATAGGCTCCACCGCAAAGTCCGAACAATTGAGGAGATTATATATGATGACCCGGCCCGATCCATGTCCGATCGCATCTCCTTCGGGACTGGGGCCGTTCGAGTTCGAACTCAAATCGAACTGAGACCGAGAGGTTGTTGGATCCTCTCTTCCTTCCGCCACCGCAATGGCGGGGACTCGCAAGTATTCCTGCGAGACTGCGAGTCAAACCCTAGAATGGATCGATGCCATCATCCACTTCATCAAGCCATATACCTTCCTGATGAACGCTCACGTCGTCAATTTCTTCACGGTTCGTGAGCTCAGCTCAAAATTCGCTTGCTTCATTACCCAGCTTATCTGAATTATTCGGTTGATCACCTGTTACTTGTTATCCCGATTCGGAGTTGCTTCGCGCGTCAATGCGTTAGTTCATTTGCTGAATTTCGCTCATATCTTCTGGACGTCGCTACTTCGTTTCTTGTCGTGATTATCTCAGGATAGGTTATGGGAAGCAGTTGATAAGGAGTGGATGGATTGCTTGCGGGGGGAGCCTGTGGAAAATCTTCTCCTCATTCCTTGTGGAGAAGTCCAGGTGCTCTTCTTTATGACTCTGACGCATCTGCTGAAGTTGGAGGAGGAGGATACCACATTCTCGTGCTACTATTCTCAGCTCATGCAGTACTAGGTACGGACCTCGTACTGTTCGGTTCTGACAGTTTCATTGTAATTATCTTGCTGCTAGGATCACTGGCCTGCTTCGCTCAAGAATTTCCTACACAACCTCAGGTCTCTTGTTTTTCCTCGAGAGCAGGTGGACTTACAGAAGGTAACAATCTTTGCCCCTCATCAGAGTTCAACATACAAATCTATTGATCCAAATGTTGATGATATACCCGAGTATTCTTATCAGCTCATTTCTTCAATTATATTGATGCTGTACAGCATTTTATCTCTCAACGTCATTATAAGCTAGTACCTTATATATTTCCTATTCTTGTCTGTAAACGATTTAAAAATAGACAACTACCAACTGTGTTGCTCTTCCTATGTGCAAAATGATTATAAAGGACAATCCCTAGCAACTTATTATGTGTGGAAACCCGTATACGTGTCTTCATCACTGGTATCAGAAGTAGTGTCAGCGAAGAATCTTTATGTGATGTTTTACTAAAATTACAACCTTATATGTCATGAAAAACTATTTGTAGAGTGCTTCTTCGATTCATATTTAGCTTGACTTAGCTTATTCTCCTCTTGTTGATTTATATTTAGCATTTTACTGATCCATTCACCTTGAATTTTCTGCCAGTTATCCCCATTTAAATTTAGTACTGAAACAGGTATTAATGACATTCATAATATCTCCTTTGTTGCAGATTTTCCCTGGTTTGACTGTAGCTTCACTTGGTAGTGTTCTCAGCCAAGGCATGAATGTTAAGAAGAAACATGAAGTAGGCTGCTGTCCCTAATTGCTGCCATTCTTAGTACAATGCTTTCTATAATTTTGTCTCATTGTTCAGATCTCTGCTCTGGCCAGATTCAATGTACTTTTCTGTGATCACCTTTCTTGTGTGTGCTTGTGACTGTGGCAACTCCTTTTTGTTCAAAACTTCGTGGGGTACTTTCTGATATTGCGTTATTCTGGGGCATTGTGAATTGAGCTGGCAATTTCACTATAGGCTGTTGAATTTGATGTTCATATCTTTAATTGTAAATTTCTTTCAAATTCAGGTCGAAATTCTATCTGCTATTACAAGTTTCATTGCAAAGAGGGTGGAAGCTAAAACAGTTGTCGACGTTGGTGCTGGTCAAGTATATATATTTTTTTTTCAAGAGATGTTTTTCTTGTTTTGGAGTCTTTGTACTAAATGTTCACTCATACCAAAAGACGTAATTGAGATTAATTTATGTGTTCTTCTGACCATATCTATAATCCTTAGAAAAGCTATTTTCCTTTTTTATTGTGTACAGTTTCTGTGTTTCATATCTGTTTAACCTTCTTGGCTTCTACAAGTTCGCTCTAAGTGCCTCCAAAATGTTTACCCAGGGTTATCTTGCACAAGTACTTTCATTTCAATATCAGCACTCAGTAGTGGCAATTGATGCTTGTTCTCATCATGGGAGTGTTACAAATGCACGGGCAGAAAGAATTAAGAAGCATTATGCTGCTCAATTACGTAGATCTGGGTATCATCATTCTCTTGCTATTGAATCTTTCTAAACTTCACACTTTCAGAATGATGTGAGTTATTATGTTCATGCATGCATTTAGATATGCTGTTACTAAAGAACCTGGCAGTATGTAGTCCCTTTTCTCTAGCAACTTGAAAAGTTAATATGATATTCCTGCAATTGGCAGTCTCTCCCCTTTCTTGTTGTCGTGTTTCTTTGAAGATTGAAATGAAGGCGAGTGGTTGCAACTTATAAGATTATCAGAGTTGCTTTTTACTGCATAGTGCCTTGTATTCACCTTTATTATTATTTGTTGCCTATCAAATTACCTCTTATTATTTTGTGTTAGATCAGTGAACACGAGTTTACTTGTGCCCAAGACAGTAACATGCCGGGTTTTGTCGACCAACATGTTGAAAGCTTTAAGTGACACGCTTGTCCGTGAAGATGGACAAACAAATTTGACAGGAGAGGAAAATGAAGAATTATGTGTGAAAATAGACTCCTCATATGGTGGAGGGAAGGAAGATTCCTTGGTTCTTGCCGGTCTTCATGCATGTGGGGATCTTTCAGTGACAATGCTCAAGTGAGTCCTACATCAATTCCTCATGAAACTTCGTGTAAAGGCTCATTCCTCATAGACACTGTGGTGCATGTGCAATATCCCTATCCATCACAAGATAGACTGTGAATGGCTTAGATTTAATGGGATCTGTTAGAGGAAAAAGAAGCTTATAATATTATTAAGTAAAGGAGTATTTATACATTGGAATCAAATAAGACCAAAAGACCACTTTACCCTTCATACTTCTAACACTCCCCCTCGAGCTGGAGCATAGATATTAATCATGCCCAGCTTGTTACAAATATATTCTATCCTCCCATTACCCAAAGGTTTAGTAAAAATGTCCCAAGTTGTTCACCAGCTCTAACATGACTAGGAACAATCATTCCACTTTGCAGCTTCTCTCGAATAAAATGACAATCAACCTCAATATGTTTTGTTCTCTCATGAAACACGGTTGGAAGCTATATGCACCGCAGCCTTATTATCACACCAAAAGACATAGAACCAAGCTCTCAATCCTAACTCAATCAATAACCGAATCCACACTAATTCACATGTAGCTTGACATGGCTCTATATTCACAACTAGAGCGGGCAACAACACTTTTCTTACTCTTCCACGACACCGATTTCCTCCGACAAATGTACAATAGCCCGTAGTGGATCTCCCATCATCTCGAGACCCCGCCCAATCAGCATCGAAAAATCCTTCAACTCGCTATGACCATGATTTTGATAAGCAATTCCTTTTCCCGGAGTCTTCTTCAAGTACCTTAAAATTCGAATTCACCCAAAGGAGAAGTACGAGGAGAAGACAAAAACGCTTACCACTAGGAAAGGCAATGTCCGGTCGAGTAACCGTGAGATAATTCGGTTTGCCTACCAATCTTCTATATCTCTCGGATTATCGAATAGCTCTCCTCCCCGCAAAACGCTTAACTCCTTGTTCCATGGGTGAATCAAGAGGCTTTGATCCCAAGATACCGTCTCAGAAGTAAATCCAGACATATTTTCGTTGTGACAGAACAATACCTTTCCATGCTACCTCAATTCCTAAGAAATACTTCAATTTTCCTAGGTCTTTTTTAAATTTTTTTAAAGGTAGATTTTTAGTTCACTATACCAACCAAGTCATCTCCCGTGATGATAATGTCATCCACATACACAATCAAGAACAATTTGCCTTCCCTGACTGTCTATAAAAGAAAGAGTGATCATTGCTACATCTAGACAACCCAAAAGAAAGTACAACTAAAATCTTCCAAACCATGCCCGGGAGACAAACCATATAAAGATCTTTTAGCTTGCAAACCATTCCACCGACTCCCCGAGCAATAAACCCGGAGGTTGCTCCATATAAACTTCTTCATGTAGAGCACCATGCAAAAAGGCATTCTTGACATCAAGTTGAAATAAGGACCAATTATAGGTGGCAAAGAGAGATCAAAATACAACAAAGCAAGCTGGCAACAGGAGAGAAAGTATCCAAATAGTCAACCCCATACACCCGAGCATACCCTTTGCAACAAGTCTCGCTTTTAAGCGAGCAAGAGAACCATCGGATTAACTTTCACGAAACACCCATCTACAACCAATAGCGTTGCCGAAGGAAGAGGTACCAAGTCCCAAGTTTCATTAACCTAAAGCCTTTAATTCTTCTTCCATAGCCGTCCTCCAACAGAATTTGTAATGCCTTAGATACACACTTGGGAATAGGATATTGGTCAACGGTAGATAAAAAGGCTCAAAAGGAGGAGACACGAAGAGTATGAAATAAAATTTGCAATAGAATGCGAGAACAAGCACGTGTACCTTTGCGATGAGCTATAGGAAGATGAAGATCGATACATGAGGAGGATCGACTAAGGCGGAACGAAGATGACGCAGTGACAGGAGAAAGGGGGAGTATGAACCCGAGGACGCCGAGTATAAACCCGTAGAGGACGTGATCCCCGTATAGATGCGAAAAAACCGCCGGAATAGTTGACCGAATGGTGGTCACAAGTAATTCTTCATCCAATTCAGACATAGTAATTGGAACTTCATGATAAGGAGTGGATTCAAAGAATGAGACGTCGGCAGTTATGAAGTATTTCTTCAATGATGGTGAATAGCAACGATACCCCTTTTGGGTACGGAATAACCTAAAAACATACACTTGATAGCCCTTGGATCAAGTTTTGATACTGGTCGATGATCACGAACAAAACAGACACAACCAAAAACACGAGGTGGTAAGGCAAATAGCACGATTTGGAAATAGAGTAGAAAAAGAATACCACCTGCAAAACAAGAAGGCATGCGATTAATGAGATAACACGCAATCAGGACAGCAACAGACCAAAATGTTTTTGGGACCTTCATCTCAAATAACATAGATCTAGTAACTTCCAACAAATGTCTATTCTTCCTTTCAACAACGCCATTCTCACGTGGTGTATCAGGACAAGAGGATTCATGAATCATACCATGCCGTGTCATAAATTCAGAAAAAGGTGCGAAAAAGTACTCCTTAGCGTTATCAGAACGTAAAACTTTAACATGCACACCAAACCGAGTAAAAATTTCAGATATAAATGCACAAAATATAGAAAACAACTCTGAACGATCTTTCATTAGATATAACCAAGTAACTCGAATAGTCATCAACAAAAGTGACAAAATATCCCAAACCCAAATTGGAAGTCACATGACATGGTCCCCAAACATCGGAATGAACTAGCAAAAAAGGAGACTCTGTTCGTTTAATGACTCGAGGAGGATAACTAATACGATGTAATTTGCCAAGTTGGCATGACTCACACTCTAAACTAGAAATAGACTTAAACGAATCTAATCTCCCAAGACTATGTAGGGAAGGATGACCAAGACGACAATGGATCCGATGTAGAGAAGTAACACCAACATGCAATGAAGTTGAGTCTTCAAGCACATACAATCCCCTTCCTCACGCCCTTTACCAATCGTCTTCTTCGTAGCCGATCCAAAGACACAAGAATCGGGATAAAATGTTACAAGAAAAACCGAGGACAAAGGCAATGAAGGAGTTGGATGAAGTACAACTCCTTTAACATGAGTAGATGAACCATCAATGTAATCGGGATGAAGATGGAGTAAGAGAGAAAATATACCCAAAGACCGACATATGATCGAGCCCCGAATCAATGATCCAAGGACGAGAAGCAACAAAACACACGCAGAGCATTACCCGTCCACCAAAGTAGCAAGGAAGAAGTAGGCCAACTTGAGACGATTGTACCGCGCAAACTCCTCTTGCATAACCACTACCTTGCCCTCAATGATTGTGGAAAGAATCAACACACATTTTGCAAACGTTGTTGTTGCCCTGGTCTCCCATGTAACTTGTAGCAAAACTTCGAATATGACCTGGTTTGCCACAATAATGACAAGTCCGGCTGCCCCGAGTGATCGAGACAATTGAGGTTGTCCATAAAGATGCGGTTGGCCTTGGCTTCTCCTCACGTGCCTCGGCCTCCCCCCGCCATTGTATCCTCCACGATTTCCTCCATCACTTCTAATCCCATTACCGGGAGGTGACACAAGAGCTAAATTATCTACCACGATGGGAATCTTGAGAGGACTCACGAGATACTCAAGAACCCGAGCAAACGTATCGTGAGTGATGCAACGTCCTCCTCCAAGAATTTGAGACCGACGGTTCATATTCAGGGCCAAGACCTCCTAGAAATCCCATTACAACCAATTGTTCTCTCCGAGTTGCATCCAACATTGGCAAATAGGAGAACAAATTCAACTCCTCATACATTCTCTTAAAATCAGCAAAATATTGCGTGATAGAACGCCCTTTCCTCTCGATCGGTAAAATTCCTGCATAACTCATATACTCGTGAAAGGTTATTTTGGCCCGAATACAATACATCCAAATACTCCCACGTTCTTTAACCGTATCAATATGAGTAACTAAATCAACTATATTGCTCTCCATAGAATTCAGCATCCACCCGATACGTGCATCAATAACATCCCAAGTCTCATCATTTGTGGGCCGAGTCTCGTTAAATGTCTATGTTGATTCCTACCTAAAGTAAGTTTTACAATTTTCTTCCACCGATGAAAGTTTGTACCACCCTCGAGTTTCTTATCGTTGATTCGATTAGACGAGGATGAAATCACCTCGGTCATCACGCACTATTCTTCTCGAACCGCTCTCAACTTTACTCTTCCAGGATCACCCATCCTTAACAGTTTAATAACCCACCAAAATTCCAAATAATCAACTCCAAAATCCCAAAAATTCACCTACCCAGCTTCACGTCAGCTCCAAAAAGTCAGAAGCATTCCACAAACAGATCAGTATATCTAATTAAGAGCTACCCACATAATCCTCAAGCCTAATCAACAAGCTAACACTTCAATGCGTCGGCTTTGAAACTCAATAACCATCAATCCAACACAGAAACGAACCTGTAGAGCCAGAACAGAGCAACAGAGGGCTGTAATGACCATTAATTCACCAAAAAATCAAACCTATGGAGCCATAGCCAAGTAAAAGAGGGGCTGCGAGTGCTGTAGGGTCAAAACCGAGAGGCAGAGTGCCGGATCTGGGCTCGCTGACAATGGACGACACCTCAACGATGCTGGATGAAGTCACTGCAAGGCTCACTGACGATGAACGATGCCAGATTTGGACTCGCCAACCTAAGCGAAGCTCGACGACGTCCCTCCAAGACTCGCCGGGTCTCGGCGACGCTGAATCTGGCCTTGCCGGGCCTAGTCGACGCCGGGCGACGCCAGAGCTAGGCTCGCCGGCCTAAGCGACACCCCTGCAAGGGTCGCTGGATCTGGGCGAGCCTGGGTCTGAGCTCGCAGGGCCTGGCGACGCTAGATCTGGTGGTCTCGTGGTCCGGCGGTCGACTCCGGTGGTGGCAGGAAGAGGGTCGATGGTCGAAGGTGAGTAACCGGTGGGTGGTCGGCGGTGATTAAGCAGTGGTCGGTGGCTGTGTTTGGTGGTTAACGGCGGTAAACGGCTGGGTTTAGGGTTAATGGTGGCCCTGATACCATGTTAGAGGAAAAAGAAGCTTATAATATTATTAAGTAAAGGAGTATTTATACATTGGAATCAAATAAGACCAAAAGACCACTTTACCCTTCATACTTCTAACAGGATCTTCTGTTTCTCAATGATTTGTATACGGTAGCAGTAGAGACCCTTGCTATGCGCGGGACTTTTGTTTCTTTTTGGTTTGATAGACTAATTTTATGTTAGAGATATATAATTTGGCCATGTGCAACTTTTAAGTGACGCCTTCTTGTTTTCCCTTTTTATTGGTAATCTTTTTTGATAAGTCATATATTGATAAGTTTATTTTGTTAAAAGCAGCATCGGAATGTATATGTTTGGCTTTCATTCACTTTTGTATAATGGAGAACTGAACTATGGAGAAATACTATCCTTCATCCAGTTTGATAAGAACAACTTAACTATTGTTCCCATTCATAACCTGCAGATTTCTGTCTTTTAAATAATCAGTCAGTATTTGAGGCCAATGATCTCATTTGCTATACTTTTTTTGTTAGATATTTATCTTTCAATTGGCGATGTACTTCTTTTTCCGGTTGACAAGCACTGTTTCAAATCATCTCATTAATGATATGGTACAAAATTCGTAAAATTGTATATTGGTCTTGTGTTCCGCATGGTAACTAAATATCATCATGATCTTCTCTGGTAGAGGCAATCAAGCATTAATGTGCGCTCGGATTTTGTTTGTGAAAACACGAATGCTTGGGACTAAGGTGGTAAAGGGGTCCATGTAGCTCCAAGGACCTATAGTTACAGAAGCCAGAGTTTCTTGTCTCACCTTCTATTTTGCATCATATGACATGTTTCCCCAGGGCTCTTAATTGACCGAGACTCAATTTTACTTCTCGGTTTTTTTTCTTTTCCAATTACATAATTAATGTCTTTTGCAACTGAATCAGGACCTTCGTGGAGTGTGTGGAAGTTAAAGCAGTTGTTAGCATTGGCTGTTGTTATAACTTATTGTCTGAGGAGGGTGTTGACAATGCTGGCATGCAGTGCGGCTTCCCCATGAGTAATGGTGTCAAATCTGAGGGCCTCTCACTTGGCAAATGTGCACGTGATCTTGCTTGTCAGGTGATTTTTGTTTTCTGTTTTCGTTTTCAATGATTTGTTGACAAAACACAAAAACAGGGGAACAACCTGCTGCATGCTTAGCAATGGTGCTTATAGCCTAGACAATCCAGTCTTCAAAACCCCAATTACAGCACAACGAACTATGTTTATCTCAAGACATCTTGCTTCTAATGTTAAAAATTGCCAAGCCTTTCTCTAACCAATCTCTTTATCTGGGAAAGAATTGAACTAGGATTTGCATAGTAGGACTAATTATGCATGCAGCAATTCCTAGCATGCCAAATATAACGAAAGTTGAGTTAAAGCATTCCCTTTATAAGCTGAGGCAGCCCAAGAAAGTTCCGCATCCCAATCTCCATTAGATCTAGAAATCACTTGAAGCTGCAGATTTTTTGTTTTCTTCTTCTCTTTTTTCACAAGTTCTTACGTCTTGGAAGAGGACGTAATTAAGAGTTCATCTATTTTTTTGTTGAGTAGTTCGCTTCTGAAAGCGCACAAAAAAAAAAAAAAAGAATATAGAGAATGTAGACATTGGTTTACAACAACAAGGATAAGAAGAGTTTGAAATCTCTTCCATCTTGATTTCTTTTTTTTTTTTTGGTCCAAATCTTGATTTCTAAACAGTGTGTTTTTTTTCTTTTTATTTTTAAGGTCTTTAGCCATTATGTTGCATAGGGGTTACATCACATACAAAACTTAATATTGTACCACTTCTACAGATAGCTTGTAATGCTGCATCTCTTCCGAGACCAGGACATTTTATCATGACTTTTGCTCGTTGCATACCTTGATCTACTACTATCCGAATAGCATTTCCTGCTGCAGTTTGACCATAAAATAATCATTTGATTAAACTTTCTTTTTGAAAGATTTTCTGGGCTAAGCATAGGAAGCACCAGAGATCAGGACTTCTGCTTAGATGAAATATGTACACCTTGAGACGAAATATTACCCTAGAATACAGCAGTGGTTCGACAGTACCACCCCCCTAATTAGTTTCTTATGTTGGAAACCAAGCAGTGGATTGTCAGGGGGAAATACTTGCATAAATTGACTTCTCTGTCTGTGCTAGGAATACCTATATTTCTGGCGCAAAACTGTATATGGGGCTTCTTGAACCGCACTCCACTTCACTGGGAAAGCAGCTAGTCTTTATATCTTTGACTTTCTGGGAACTGGGGCGGAAAGAAAAAAATAAGAGTTTTAAGTTGGGCCAAAATGATTAAGATGTATATTGTATTGTGTGCAACGTTCTTTTTTAGCTATGATCTCCTGCTAGTGATCGATGTGTACAAGGCTTGCACTCCTTTATTTACTCTTTGATGGATTTTCTGTCCATTTGGCCATACTTATTTATCTTTGAGGTAACTCTTTCAGAGTGCAGAGAGATGGAGAAGCCTCGAAAAAGATGATGCTAGTCACAACTTTGAGTTGCATTTATTTCGTGCTGCTTTTCAGATGGTAAATCACGACAAGATTTCTCACACCTTTGTTTTGTTAGATGTCAACAGTCAACTGCTTATGCCTATTGATGAGAATGCAGTTCAGTCAGATGGATTTTTTGTGCATTTGTTTTTCTTCTCCTTTCTGGATGTATATCTGTAATTATCCTCTGAGACTTCTCTAGTATACTTGTGGACTTGCTTGTGCAGAAAATTATACTCCTAAGATTTCTATGTGCGAAGAGAACAGAAGAGATTTTAATGCAAAACTGATAGTATTCATAGAGAAAACATCTACTAAAATCAACTTCCGCATGATGGGTTTCCTTTCTTAATAGAAGAACAAAATTAATAGCATGTAATGTAGCTTTATTGTTTGAATTGAACCTAGCAGTCATCATGGTTTCTGTTATGATGGGCTGCAATTCCTTGTATCTTTTTAACCTTGCTAGAAGTTGGAATCCGATGTCGTTGATAGTATTCTGTTTCTTTGAGGAAGGCCAAATATCCTATCCTCATTCAAACTTTTAGCAGTACCAATTGACTTTGAAGTATCAACTCCATCTTTCAAATTTTCACTAGAAGAGGCATGACTGCATGGAGCCGCGGTGTGCTGCTCATCTTTGAAAAAATTATGGGCCTGTTTTGGCTTTTTTGAAGAAAATAGTACTTGTGGGCTCTCCCGCTAAAACTAAGAGTACTATCTTGATTTTAAAAAGTAATGGAATAAATTCTATATGATTCTATATGTCAATATTAGCAACAATTTTACTTTCAGTGTCAAGTCCATATTTACAATTTTCGCGGTGACAAGGCATCAGACCACAAGGCCATTGGTGTGCTTCTCATCTTTGAATAAATTATTGGCCTATTTTGTTTGGGCTTCTTTGAAGAAAAAAGTACCTGTCAACTTTCCCACCAAAATTAAAATTATCATGTGAATTTTAAAAAATTAATGATAGATATATATACATATATACATATATCTATCGACTTTCCCGCCAAAATTAAGATTATATATATGTATGTATGTTTCTATATGCTAATATTTGCACATTTTGAGATAGTTCAGGCATTTCACATTTTGGGTGAAAATTTGTGCTTTTGACCTTCTATAGGGTGAGGAGAGTGTATGTCCTAGTTCGGAGTGTTCAGACTTGTGCTAACTTGCAAATAGAATCAATAGCATAGGATTTTAATCCAGAGTCAATCAGGTCGCTTAAACGTTTTGGATCCTTCAGAATGAAATGTCTGGTGTGATACTGGATGAATGGCTTTGAAAATGATCTCCATCTATTCCCTACCAAAAAGTAATATCCCTTCACAAGCATGTGTTACTCTTAACATCTACTCCATCTTAAATTGCTTGTCTGGAGACATGCAAATTTAATTCTTTTCAAGTTCATTCATGTTTTCGCTTGGCCTATCCAATCCAACTGTTCTTCTTGCTTTTCCTACTAAAGGTTCTTTCCAAGTATTATCCGGAGGTATTGAAAACAAGTCCCTCAATTGGGCGCCAAGGGAAGGCCTTGCGCCGTCAACAGCGGAGGAGGACCCTAGAGTCTTCGGTGAATTCAAGTATTCTATTGCAGAGAGATTGTGAAGGTGGCCCTCTTGTAAGACAAATTGAAGCAGGGACAGGTTCATAATGAATTACCATGTGTAGAACCAAAAGATGCTTAGACTAATACAACAGAACCTGTACTGCAGAAGCTCTTGATAGATTATGGGTGAAATTACCTCGAGACTGACATTTGATAATTTAATGACGCTGCAGGTGGCAAATCAGGCCCGGTTTTGGCCAAACTTGCTGGGCAAGGTGGTGCTAGATGTGAGGACACTTCATTTAGAGACAAATGTCTGCATTTTGAGAAGTTTAACTTGTCCGGATTAAATCGCCTTGGGCTCAAGCCTCTGCAGGACATAAATTTTTGTTCGATATGGAGAGAAACTGAGCCATTCGCTGTATGCTACTCATCTTGACTTTGTCTTTAAATGCAAAAATTTCCTTCTTTCTGGTTGTCTAGGATAGTTAGGAAATGGAAGTACGCATTAGAAACCTAAAAATGGCATATCTGGTTTCCTCATGCAGATTTTATTTATTTTTTTATCATATTTGGTTAAGTTAATTTTACATAAACATTTAATGAGTCTAGTGGTTTTATGCGACGATACATGCTTTATGTAAAGATGTTGGAAGAGTTTGCCGATGTGGTGTTCTTAATGTCTTATTTTGTAGATTAACATTTAGCAACAATATATATAAATAGAAAAAACTCTAATTGTAGACAACCTTCCCTTGCGACTTTTGAGCCTAAGATGGATTTATGCAGGCAATTGCATTGAAGTTTACTGGTCAGAAACAATGCATCATTCGGCAGAACTGCTAATTGCCAGTGTAATACTTTTGATGCTGAGTTAATTTATCTAAAGGAATAGACAAGTGTCTAAGAGAAGGGAAATAATGTGGGTATTTACTCGATGCTCATAAATATGCTGGCTAGTGCTAATCAACCTTTTCATTCTAAGCAGGAGCTTATAGGACCTTATTGGTCTCTGCGAGCTGGTCTAGGAGCTGTTCTGGAAACTCTCATATTGCTCGATAGATTGTTGTTCCTTCAGGAGAAAGGAAGTTCCTTGGAAGCTTTCATGTTGCCTGCTTTTGATCCTTCTTTATCCCCGAGGAATTTGGCCATAGTGGCTGTAAAGATTTGAGACGAGACTGGACTTTTGTTCTAACAGGTCTCTCTCTCTCTCTCTCTCTCAAGCTTGCGGATGAGCAGGCTCATTTTTTATTGGCATTTCTTGCTTTTAACTTTCTCTGTGAGGTTGTACAATATCAGAGCAGCGCCATTATGATGAGGTCCTTTGTGGTTCCTTTTCTCGCTTGCCATATTTAATCAGTCGTACATTCAAAATCTTCCATGTTTTATCTACAATCCGTGATTACTTTGTTATGTGCTCTGTTCACTTGTCTTGCCTATTGGTCATACGCATTTTCCCAAGGGCCATCTTGAGATCTGCTTCTTGATTGCAAAATTGGGGTTCCTACACATGTTCTGATTGGAGAAGTTGTGTTACTTAGTTCGGTGATTTAGGGTAACTTTCTTATCTCTGAAATACATGCGTACGGATCTGCAGTTTTCCACAAGTGGAAGCCACTGCATAATTTATCCTAAATAGTCATTACAGTCTGACGCTTGTGATTGCTGTAGTAGCGAGGTATATACCATTTGGCTGAAAAGGAAGTTATTGAATAATGACCCTTATTGCGTCATGATGATAACTAAATGACTGGAGATCAAGAATCAGATAGGCACTGCTTCTTATAATTATTCTTCCCAATCTCACTGACCTATGATTACCTTGGACCTATTTTCTCCCGTGAGCTATGAAGGGAATACTCTGGTTAACGTTTAACTAGATAGGGACAACGTCTTTGTCAGTTAAATTGCTGTGGCAGCAAGGTATATACCATTCGGCCGTGATTTCATGTGTCTGACTTTTGACTATTCAATTCCAGTTCGTGCGTACTTGAGAAAGTGGATGCGAACTAGCATTTTCTGGGATGCATTTTGTCAATTCTAAATTTCCCTCAATCATAGCAGTGACTATGCCCCTGAAAGTCTCCTTGAAATGTCTAATTGAGCCCCTCGTGTGAGGGGGACGGGTCTGTCTGCACCTGATCAAGTTACCTGCTTGCTTTGACCCATTCTTAGAATAATTCTTGTGACTTCAGAGGGAAAGGAAGGGATTATAATATCTCTTGACATAAGCAATGACTGTATTGACAGAAAGTTCAAAATATTCCCTTCCTAAGCTTCAGGTACTCTAAAAAATTGACGGATTCTTATTTGAGTTGATGCGATCGTCAATCAGACCCGCCTATTAGATAGAAAGATCTATTGAGAGGGCTAGTTTTTTGACACCTTTATGTGAATTTTAACCCATGGGTGGGCACACCGGTGACGTCTTTGGTTTGGTATCTACATTGTGCTTGAACTGCTTGCGTTTTCAAGACGTTATTTGTGGAGACATGGGTGGTGATGGTGATGGTGATGATGATGATATCCTGATTTCACCTTCCCTGACGCTGTCGAGAATTTATTGCTTGATGATACCCTGGTAATTGTGGTACACAAATTTGCACGATGAGAGATGATTACAAGACTCTCTTTATGTGCGGAAAGTGATTTCTTTGACCCGGAGCTTTGGGGATGCTAATTTGTGGAGAGTCCAACAGGCTTTGAATTTAAATGGCGACACGTCTCTTTAGTCGTTTTGTCCGTTTGCACACCTGCATATTCCTCCTGCTCCTGGTGGGGACGATCGGGTATTGGAGCTTCGTGACCTGAAAAATGCCGTCGGGCCTATCATTTTGTGCGCTAAATCATTAGGAGTCTGTCCAAGCACAGAGTAGGGAGGGCGATGATGCGAGAACATCCATCCATTTCAAGATTTCACCGTCGTTGCCCATGCCCCAAAGCCGGCATGCGTGTCTTCTAGTGTTTATTCACCGATGTCCCGATCACAGTTTCTGCAAGGCGCCAACACCATCTTTTGGAATCAGGAAGGAACAAGCTTGGAAGGGAATTTATTTATTCATTTCCATATTCAAAGCTCTTTCTTTCCCTTTCCTGTTATGTTGTCTTCTTGAGGAAGATAACTTCATCTGGAGAGGAAGTGGTGCAAAGGATGAGTTCGGAAGTGGACTATCGGCATCGGGTCCTTGTCTTTGATGCGGGTTATATTGTTCTTATCCTGGTCAAAAGTTAACATTGCAACGGCTTGGAACTTAGTTTTGATTTCAATGCAGCGTAAAGACGACAACTTGTCTTTTATGGTATAGATTCAATCGCAGGTGGGCACAGATTCATTTTGACAGGTTTACTCCATTTTTTCTTTTTGGGTCGAAGACAGGTTTACTCCAATTATTCGCAAATCTTATGGTCGGCTTTGACGTTCGCAAACCCAACTCGCTAGCGCAATTGGTTACAAGCACTTGACATAAAAATTGGCGATTGAATATATATATCAAGTTCCTTAAACCAATATATACAAAACAACCTCAAATATGCAATCACGACTGTTTACTCGGAACTCATATACTCTAGACGCCCAATTAGAAACCTAGACAGTTGCAAAATAATGATTCCAAATATACAAGAATACACTGGTCGAGTTTCCATACGAGTTTACCAACTAGGTAAGTCTCAATGCTAGGTCTCCTCTTGTGAAAATGTAAAGGCTTGCTAGAGCCATATTGAGATTAAGGATCCCGATAAATCTAATCACCTTCCCATACTTTACCGACGCGACTATGGTGTTTGTCGAGGTAGGGCTGGGTGGGTCGGTACAGCCGTACGATAGGCCGGGATGAGTTGCGGGCACCAGACGTCTTTCGGGTGATTGACCGTCCCACGGCACATGACGGCCACGAGGGCGAATGAAAGGACTTCGCTGGACATTACTCCCATTTTCTCATTTCCCGCTCACTCCGCACGAAAGGAGAAAAGAGGAAACCCCAACTAGCGGACAAACCAGCCTCAGGTCCTTTTCTGCATCAGCCGCCAACCCAGTCGCCCGGTTCTTGACCGCAGAGGCCCACTGACCAGGTTGTGTGCAAAGATTCAATCGTGCAGTCATGATGTTGTTGCCACTGCCAGCCCCTGAGAGAGTCCAGCTTCAGGTCACTACCCTTCCCTTTTTTTTCTCCGAAAGGGAGGTTCGTCATGTGTTGTTCGGCCAATGGCCAGTCCCCGTGTTCTCTTTTTTCCTCACGATGTTAGGCATCGAACACAAAACTCCCTCCCATCGCTTTCCGCCTGTTTCCTTCGAGGCCCACATGATCAGGCGTGCAAACCTGCATATGTTTCGATGACTGTATGAAGAAAAAGAATGGTAAGGCATACCAAACATTTTCGACTCGATGACCATTTACGTACCTCTGCTTTTGCGAGATGCCATTCACGTACCTCCGAGCGACATACCACATTTAAGATTTCTTTAAATACTGCATCTTCTTCCAGAATGCCACATTTAAGACAATTCTCTCCACTTCTTTACCATCCTCGCTTTTGGAAACCCTAGAAGAATGCCATTTATTTGACTGAAACATTCTCTTGAGGTCAATTCTTTGATCAAACAGACTTAAGGTGAAAAAGCTAGTGGAAAATTTTGTGAGACCTGGCACCAGAAGTTCCTTCCCTCCAGTATGTTCTTTCTTCATAAAATTCAAGAGCCATCCAGTGTTATACACGAACTTCGTGATCTTTTTTGCTTTGTCAAAGCATTCTGCAATCCATTTTATCTTTAGAAAATCCTCCAGCATTTGATCAATGCAATACACAGCACAAGGAGTCCAGAATAAATTCAAAGCACGCTCAGGAACTGCCCAGCGCTGCAAACTCGATTTGGTGTTTAGTTGGGTGCGAAAGGTTAGGATTTGGGGATGGGCATTGTTGGTATTTTCGAAGTGAAGATGTTTAAGTTGTTATTGAGTTAAGTGAAATATTTGCTTCTGTAATCTTCTCAATTAGTTAATGTGTTTGGCGCTGAGCCAACCTTATAGGTCCTAAAGTTTTCTTTGTTCTTTTAGGCATCAAATCTTGTGAAAGAAAAAGAAAAAGAAAAAGAAAATAAAAGTACAAGACACTAGAAAAGAATTGATTATATGAAAAATTACCCAAAAATCCTAAGCGTATTGTAATTGTGTCCATTCAGTCATAAACTTTTTTTTGCCGGTCGAGCCCTAAACCTTTTGTATTTGTGGTAATTCGGTTTATCCGACTAATTTTGGCCCACCGTTGTTGACGTGGCAACATTTAATAATATTTTATTTTTCTTCAAACTTTTATCTATTTATTCTCTTTGTCTCGCTTTCTTCTTTTCTTTTTTTTTTTCCTTCCCATTCTTCCTCCAATTGGTCGCTTGACGACCGACCAAAGGCGAGAGCCAGCGAGGCCGACTTTGCCGTCGCAGGACGAGGCCAAGCCTTGACATGGTTGGGCGAGGCCGAGCCTTGCCGGCCCTCACCCCCTGGCCGATCGCCAATCCGATGACCGTCTAGAGGAAAGAAGAAGAAAAAAAACTAGAAAAAAAGGAAAAAAAAGTAAAATAATTAAAAAAAATTAAAAAAATTATTAAAAATTGTCACGTGAGCATTGACCGGCCAAAGTTGGCGGGAAGTACTGAGTTAACACAAATGCGATAGGTTTAGGACTGAGTTGACACAAATATAATAGGTTTAGGACAGAATTAGCACAATTACGATAGATTTGGAAGTTTTTGTTTTTGATAATTTTCTCTTTGAATATATATGGCCTCGCCTTGTCAAAAGTAAAACTTTCAATCGTTTCATTGATACTGCCTTTGTCATCGATATTGTCGATAAGCATCGTAACGCTTTGGAGAAAACGCAATTATATTCTATAATTTGTGGTTAGGGATGACCCTGTGGCGGCGCTCATTAGAGCTCGATGTGCATCATCATGATCACTTCATTACTATGAACTCTGTAAACTCAAAAGAAGAGGGGAAAATAAGGAAACGAAAAAAGCAATGGAGGCATCCCAGTTTGCCAAATGGTCTATTTTAGCTTTCTCTCTCCAGAAAAAGTTGTCCAAAAAATTCTAAACATATTGCACTTTTGTCAATTTAGTCATAAAATTTTTAATTTTGCTAATTGAATCATAATCTTTTTTACATTTTTCCAATTAAGTCTACTCGGCCAATTTTGGCTGAAAATCTTTGACGTGGACATTATCCTTCGTAGTACAGTTGGTGCCGACATAGACAAATTTTTAATTATATTTTTTTTCTTTTTTTGTTTATTATTATTATTTTTCCTTTTCTCTTGTGCTTTTTTTCTTCAATGCCAACCGCAACGGCCCGGGGCAAGGGCTTCGTCAACGACACTTGTGGCATAGAGAAAAAGCACTGAGAAGGGGAAAAAGAGTAAAATAAAAAATATATATATTTATTAAAAATATGCACATCATGAAGGGAGGCTACGTCCACGTCGGCGATTACCGATTAAAATTGATCGAAATGACTAAATTAGCAAAATTTAAAAAAAATTTAAGACTCAATTGACAAAATTGAAAAGTTAGGAATTGAATCGACAAAGACGTAGTATGTTTATAATTTTTATGGATAATTTTCCCCTCCCTCCCAGCTTACAATGCGCAGGAGAAGCTGATTTAGCTCTATGAATCAGGGAATCCACATCTAGCAATGAATAACTGCCACACTTTTCAACTACATTATTTCCAAGGACGTACAGCGATGCTCCCGTCTCCTGTCCTAACGACGCACATATCCCGAAGAAGACATTTTTTTTTTTCCTCTTACCCCAGCGAGCACGTTACTCCCAAATCTATCTGAGCATGGTTTGGATTAAGTTCCTCCTCAAGCTTTTCTACTCAGGATTGACCCCCTCTTTTTTTCTTTTTTGTTGCAGCAATAACTGCCTTGAAGAAAAGTCAAATGACCACACTTTAACATTTCCAAATGGGTCTGGCCCCGCCTCCCATGCTACAAGTTAGTCCATTGGTCTCTCCATGTCTAATAGATTTTACACACCCTTAAGAGGATTTACCTTTGTTTCATTCGATTTCTTCGCACTTCCCCCCTTGCCCGGAGGAGGCGAAGGCGGCAAGCGAAATGGATCTGCTCCAATGATCTCTAGTTTCCGATACCGTATATCCCGTTGAGCTTTGAACAACTCGCTTCGAAAGTTTAAGAGATTGGACAATCAAAGTTGCTTAAGGTCCGAGAGTGAAAGTAGCATCCTCGTCACGTCACGTCACGTGTCGTGTAACTTGAAAAGCTTATGTATGTACCTGATTATACGAGTCTAATTTATCTCGGTCGCTAAATAAATGAAGCGGAAATTGCGCGCGCCGGGTGTACGCAAAAATTGCTTGACTCGAATTGCTTTTTTTTTTTTGGGAGTTTTCCAAGACTCAAAACTACTTTGAAAATTCGCATCTTTGGCTTTTGGTTCCAGCTCATCTCTGAGCTGAGGTCAGTAGAAGGATCCCACTATCTTTCGGGGTGTTCCAGTACACATCAGCATACTGCCAGTGCCAGCTGTCAGCCATGCCACGTCACCGGGGCCCCCCCAATCAACGCAAGATCCAATCCCCCCCCGCCCCCCCTCACCCCTTTCCTTCTGTTGCGGGATGATCCCCAGTTTGACCTCCGGCGCTATTTATACCCTTTGTTTATGCCCACCTATTACTTCGCCTAATTAACCTTCTCCAACCTCTCTCCCTCTCCTCTCTCTCTCTCTCTCTTCTCTCTCTAGAGTCAGAGAAAAAAATGAGCAACATAAGCATAGTGGAGGCAAAGTTGCCACCAGGGTTCAGGTTCCACCCGAAAGACGACGAGCTCGTCTGCGATTATCTGATGAAGAAGATGACCCGCTCTGACTCTCTCCTCATGATCGAGGTCGACCTCAACAAGTCCGAACCTTGGGAAATTCCCGGTTAGTATCTCACCTTCTCCTTCCACCATGCGCGCCCATCTTGACTTCTGCTTCCGGATCGCCTTTTCTGTCCCACCACTTGCTTGCTCCGGTGCGGAGAAGTTCATGCGCTTGCTCATATACACATCAAACTCGACACACAGCTTTTCCTCATCTGTTTTTTTATCGGGGAAGAACCGATCGTACGTCGGTTTTCGCAGCGTTAATACTTGTTGTTCTTCAACTGGGGTCGGTTAATCCCTTTTCGTTCCATTTGGAGAAGGAAAGAAACAAGGTTAGATGCGGAGTGCAGTGCACTTTTGGTGTGAGGCGAGAGCAACTGCACTGGCCATTAATAGACACATTCGTATCGATTCGTGTATGCGCGCTTGTCATCGGCTTTTGTGGCCCAGAAGGTTTGAAAATGCAAAACTAACAGCCTGTGATCTTCCAGGAATTTATTGTACTTGTTTGATGAAGACAAGCACGATAGTTGCTTCTTTGACCTTGCCAAGTCTTCATCTTTTTTTCCAGCTGTGTATTAGCATTGCATTCCTTGCCTGCCCTATAAACCCTAGATGCTCCCGCAGAATCTTAGCGTGCGTGCACAAAAAGTTAAATCTTATGCAGTGGATTCACCCCACCGCATGTAGTACACCAAAGTTTAAGAACCGTAAAAACCGAAATATATTTCCTCATCAACTATAACGATATAATAACTTCATGAGGTGAAGTCACGAGTTCATTTACTAATCCACATCACTGCAAGTTATTACGTGAATACTTTATGTACATGTACACCCTATGATGTATTTGCCGATGTTTGATATTTCGAGAATTGCAAATATCCCAAATTTTGGCTCGTGGGTATTAGCCGTGTCGGATATACAGCTTCACATTAGATCATCTTCTATCGAAGAGATAGTTAAACGTTTGTAGCATAACTTGTGTAAGGTTTTGCCGTACACGAGGTGACTCGAGGATTTACATCACAGTCATGTAAAGATATCGTGCAAGACAAGGGACTAGAAAACTACAATATGGACTCGAGAGGACGCGCACACACACCATACCCAAGTTAGGAAATATCACAGGATTATGAGATGACCACCAATCCACAGCAAAAATTCAAGAGCATTTCGCAGTCGTTGCTTTTTGGTGATTTGACGCCATCTTTGGCGTCATGTTTTAACCAAAAAGATATGATGGCGACCCTGATTACAATGCCCCGAGACCAATCCCCAAAAGTCATATCTCCCCATTGGCCCTAGCCTCGAATCCGCCACACGTGTTCACCCACTGGAAAATTTTTTTTAGGTATCGACATGTATATTTCATTTCCTCTCCACCTAATCAAACAAAGGGCTATGTCACCATCGCTTCGCTAGAGCCTTTCCTTGTCCTTTTCCGGGGAGAATTTCATGCCCTCTCCGGCTCGCTGTGCCGAAATTTTCTTCCAAGGAAAACAGTGGAGGTTTTTGAAAAGTTTGGAATAGCCAACCGTGAATGTCCGGATTTCAAGCTCAGCTCATTGCTGCATGTTTAGCCACGGACGTTGACCCCTCACCGGCAGCGGCATTTGGATCAAATGGGGCCGACCACGGATGGAGAGAGTTGCCAATTTTCTCTACATGAAATGCCTTCTGCGGCGGCCACGTGTCTGCCGTGAATGAACCTTTTGTCAAAGCTCACATGACAGCGACCAATACCCCAGATTTTTCCTTTACTTGTTCAATCCGTTCATTCAATGGTAGCTTGAATACTGCGCTAGAAATTAACAAAGTCGCAAAGTCGTTTGCTTTGCCATAGTAGACGGTCGCATATGTAGTTTTGCCCTTTGAAGTTATCTTAGTATACACGATATTCTTTCTATCAGTTTCATCGATTAAATCAATTTTCAAACATGGACATGTGGTATAAGATTGAAGAGGTCAGAGGAAAAGGTTGAGCGGAAGGAAAACAAAAGACAAGCAGCAACCTTGACTAAATTTTTTTTTTTTAAAAAAGGGATCTTTCCTCTATGCTAATGCCTTTCTCCCCTTTCTTTTTGCCTATTGTGTAGAAACGGCGTGTGTGGGAGGGAAAGAGTGGTACTTCTACAGCCAACGGGACCGGAAATACGCGACCGGGCTCCGAACAAACCGGGCGACAGCGAGCGGGTATTGGAAGGCCACGGGGAAAGACAGGGCGGTGCTTAGGAAGGGTGTGCTCGTGGGCATGAGAAAGACTTTGGTGTTTTACCAAGGAAGAGCCCCTAAAGGCAAAAAGACCGACTGGGTGATGCATGAGTTCCGAGTCGAGGGTCCTCACGGCCCTCCGAATAACTCTAAGATTTCTTCTCTCAAGGTAACACCTTTTTTTTCAATTTTATTTTTTCGGATTTCTAACCTACTACGTTTCTAGGTCATACTATCCATTTAGATTTTCTTTCGAGTCTTGTTTTTGCCATCTAACTTTGAAAAAGCAACCATCCATTTCTCAGCCTCATGGGTTTTGCGGGAGTTATGCGCAAGTTGAGTCTTTTTTTCCTCCTTCGGCTCGCGCACCGAACCCTAATTTGTCTTAGTATATACTATAGCTAGGAGTCGGACAAGAACCTTGGTTATTAGCTGACTTTTAAGATGTTTCTCGTTGATTATTGGTGATGATTAATTGTTTTATTAGGCCCGACTAATGATACGTCTTAGTCTAATTATTCACATTATCGGGGAACTTGACCTCCCATCGGAAGTCTAAGGCCATCGCTATCTCCAAATAAGCATCCAGCTTTCGGCTTCAATCCCTCGATCTATTACTAATTCATACAATGATTAAACCAACTTGTAAACAAATAAGCCACTTGCGGTCGAGGTGTGACCTTAATTAGCAGATGAAAAACAATGTCCCGATATCCTGTCGACTGCTTCTAATTTGGTAGTGTTAGCGGGTCGCGAAATAGTAGTTTAACCAATCATTTGCTCGAGGCCAAGTTTTAATATGAAGTCATGCTGAAAGCATTGAATATCTTCTCAAGATTTGATTGAGCTTTTTTTTTTTTTTAAATCCTTTTGTTCAAAATATTCTAAATCTCTTGTCCCTGGTTAACAGGAAGATTGGGTGTTGTGTCGGGTGTTCTTCAAGAGCGTAGAAGTGGCCTCCAAACCGAGCATGGGAATGATCAGTTGCTACGACAACAGAGGCACTTCATCTCTCCCGTCGCTGATGGACTCCTTCATCGCCTTCGACCAAACTCATCCTCAACCCGACCTTATAAGCAACATCGAGCAAGTGCCCTGCTTCTCCATTTTCTCTCCGACCCAAGCCAATCCAATCCAGGTGGAGCCGAGCATGCCGGCCAAGAACATCCTTAGCGCATCCACGTTCGGGGCGATGCCCGACTTTGGTTCTTGCAATAATCTGGACTCCTACGCATGTGACAAGAAGGTGCTAAAAGCCTTCTTGAATCAGCTCACCAAGATGGACTCGCCAAGCTTGGGAGATCAAGGGAGCTCTGAGAGCTTCTTGTCCGAAGTGGCCATGCCCAACAATATGTGGAATCATTTCTGAGTTTTGGAGAGGCTTGAAAAGAGAGAGAAAATTCCACCAAAAAAAAAAAAAAGAGTAACTTAATTTGCCTTTAGTCTTGCTATTATTAGTCTCGCACCCTCCAAAAAGGATGATTCATGTAAAGTATTAGCTATGCATATGATGATTGATTATCTCCGTTGGGAAGTGCGTGTCTAGGCCGTGGCGTCGTGTCATTTGTCGACTTTGGATGTGCACTTTACTAACTCTCGATTGTAATATAATCTTTTGTCAAGTTAGGTGAATTGTTGGAATGTGATTTTCAAGTTCAATCATTATATCGGGACATATATATCGTTATGTATAGTGATTTCGCTTCGTCGGTTGCCCTAATTACCCTTGAATACCATGAACTTTCGCAAACCAAACTTGTAGAACTTCAAAAGTATCCACAGTTGAAAGCGCATGTGAACTCTTCGAACGTGTGAAGTATATTTAATGATTGAATGATTCAATATGGACCCCTTCTAGTCTAAGCTATGAAAGAAAAGAGATAGTCAAGTTTTTGAAAAGTGACGATGTGGAGAAGCCACTCTCAACTTTAGTTTTACCTTCTCCATTGGCCTAATCTTGGTTTCCTCTTTCTTCTGTTTGACTTTTCTCTTTGAAAACGCAATGTCAAGACACACAAACCTCGACGAATGATTACACACGAGACATGTTATGAGTCCCCACTGGTTTTGACCACTTCTTGGGTTAGGCATATGATGCTGTTTGCTTCGCATGGATTTCACAGTAGAGTGGTTAACATTAGGAATTTTATTTTGTAATCGTTATGTCATGCGAATTTGTGCATGGGAGCCGCGATGCCCAAACAAAAGCAAATGATTGCTAGTCTTGTTTGCATAAGTATAGCAAACCACCATTTTGTCTAACATTTCAAACGTTTAAAATAGTCGGCAGTAATCTCACAAAATCTTGCTTGATATAGAAGCTAAACGATCTTGAGGATGCACCCGGTGCACGCTTAAGTGCACACTTGGAGCACACTTCTTATCTCTTGTCTTTTTCTTTTTCAGTAGCTGCTAATATTATCGAGATATTTCTAAGAAATACAACTCTTTTAAATCTTAATTTAGGAAAAAGTACCGGAAAAGTCATAAACCTACTACATTCATGCCAATTCAGTCATAAACCTTTTAACTGTGCCAATTTAGTCTTAAACATTTTGGATTTGCATCAATTGGATCCATACGGCCAATTGGGGTCGGGAATAGTGATGTAGACGCAGGCCATCGTGAGGTAGGCATTTTTTGATTATTTTTTTTAAATTGAATTTTTAACTATTTTTTCCATTTTTTTCCTTTCTTTTTTGTTTCTTTCATTTTGGCCGGCGAGGGCTACCTCGAACAGAGCCGGCGGGGCAGCGAAGGCCCTAGGTGAGGGCCTTCATGATGTCACTTGCGGTTGACGAGGTGGCCCTCACCCGGATCTTGCAAGGGCTTGCACAACTTGTCCCGCAGCCGTGATGGCCTCGCCTAGGCCCTCCACAACCTCACCTACCCCGAATGAGGCGGCCCTCGCCTAGATCTCGCGAGGGCCGCAACCCTCACCGATAAAAAAAATTATTAAAAAAATATCAACGTTAACATTGGTCACGTCACGTGAGATGGACGGCATCTATGTCGGTAGTTTTTTGCCAAAATTGACACAAATGCAAAAGGTTTAGGATTAAATTAACACAATTGAAAAGCTTAAGACTGAATTGGCACCAATGCAATGGGTTTGAAGATTTTTTTTTTTTTTATACTTTTCCTCGTGATTCGAAATGGGAGTTTCTTGAAACTGTTGTAGACAACTTCTTAGAAAGATAGTTGCAGAGCGCTTTCAACCGTGGGCTGCTTCTTTGTTTTCTCCTCTCTTCTTCTTCTTCTTTTCCTTTATAAGATGTGGTGTATTTTAACTTCCCAATAGTTACATATAATATCTTAGAGCGGAGTTATGGCAATTGTCTTTTGTCGTACTGAACTGATTTTAAGAAAATAAGCAAAATGAGGCTCATACATTATGGGATTTCGATCCTCCAAAGCTAGGGAGGTATAAATTACTCCATCTGTCTAGCTGTGCTATTACAAGGTTTCACTTGTAATTTCTTGTTAGAAATGCTTTTTGCAAATGATGTTACGTGATGGATATGAGGAGTTAGAATTAAAATAAGGTAATTGAATCAAATAAGGTGATTGGAAGGATTTTATTCTTTCGTAATTATTTTGGCCTCTTGATTGCAAAGTGCTAGCATCCTCAAAATAGTGGTTGAGTCACTAGCTTGAATAGTCTCTTCAACCCACTAGCATCGACATACTTAATAACTCATCAACCACTCTATATTCTCACATAAATGACTGCTAAGTCGTTTGTTATTAAACTACACCTTCATCTGCTTGTGATAGGGATTTCACAAAATCTCACAACAGATTGTGAGTTCAAATTTTTCTGACTCCTTATTTTTCTGTCCTATGAAGGCATACTTTCACGGTTTAGTCTTAAACCAAGTCACAGCCTGCGCGTGATGGAGAGTATTAGACCAAGCAAATATTAAAACATGTTTCGCGGGAAAAGTGCCCAGAATGTCCTAAAACTTTCGCATTGATACCAATTCAATTCTAAACTTTTCAATTGTGATATTTTAGTCCTAAACTTTTTGCATTTGTGCCAATTGAGTCCATCCAACCAATTTTAAAGATAAATTACCGACGAGGACGTTGACCGTCACCTATTGTCTTACATGGCATAACTAGCGCTAGTGTGGACATTTTTTTTTAAATATTTTGATATTTTTTTTTTTTTTTTTACTTTTGTTTGTCATTGGACTAAGGGTTGGCGAGGGTTGTCGGCCATAGACGAGGGCCGATGAGGTTCGTCGGCCAATCCTTGCTAGCACTAGGCGAGGGCGGTGGTACCCTCATCGGCCAAAGCAAGGACGAGGGCACCACGGCCCTTGCCGGCCCCAAGCGAGGGTGCTAACTCTAGGCCACAAGGCCCTTGCCTGGCCCAAATGTGGGTGAGGGCTTGTGGCCCTCGCTTTCTCAGGCTAGGACCGTGAAACTCTCGCTGGCCTCGGTCCAAAAAATAAAATAAAACAAAATAAAACAAAATTTTTTTAAAAAATATTGAAAACTTTCACATCGGGCGTCGGTCATGCCACGTATGACAACTTGCGATAATGGCCGGCGTCCGTGTCGGTGATTTTCGGTCAAAATTGATCCGATGGACTTAATTCACACAAAGAAAAGGTTTTTGACTTAATGGGCACAATTAAAAGATTTGGGATTGAATTGACATCAATACAAAATGTTTATGATGTTTTGAACACTTCTCCCATGTTTCGTTCAACAGCTTAAATTCTTAGAATGGTTGGCATTTAGGTAATGGTTCCTCAAAACTTGGTCATGACCGGAGGGAGATGAAAAGAGCAGCAGCCAGAAAATCATTATTTTGCGGGGGCAGACTTCACCTAAAAATCGATAGGGGAATCTCTCCAAAGAACTTAGAGGAAACGCCAAGCACAAGAGAACAAGCAGGGGGATGCGGTTTTTAAGGCAAAAACAATGGGACTGTCTCTTTCCCTAACTTAACAAATTGGATTAGGACAAGTAGCAAATGGTGGGAAAAAAAAAAAAAAAATGGAAGGAGGAGGAGAAGAAGAAAAAGACCAAATCCTCGTGAGCTCACCCCAGAGATTCGCTGACTAAATTCCAAAGGGCACCATTTGGTTTTCCTTTTGCTTTTTGCTTTGCTTCGGAGACGAATCAAACGTATCCGAGAAGCAGCAGTTAAGCAGTGGTCAAGTGCTTCATTCGTTCAATCCAGCAAGCAAGTCTTCCCATTAAGGAAAACAACATAAAAATCAAGAGGCTTTCTCTGTTGCTTCCTTGACTCCAATCTGCCCCCCGCGCCCGGTGTAACAATCTTCCTTAAGAAACTTGAATTAGAGACTCTTGTTTGGAAGATAATCAAAGTATTCTAGACCCCATCCATGAATAGTACCCCCTTTTCCGGGCCAATCTTTAAAGACTTGTATCGAAAAATAGCAAGCCGACGTTCGTTTTCGCCCTGTCAGTTTTGCGTCCTCGAGCAACAATAACCAGCGAGACAAAAGTAAGTTTTTTTTTTTTTGTTTGCTAAGAGAAGCCTTAGATTGAGGTATGCTTTCTGACCCTTCAACATGATAGTCGTTTGATCAAGAGGGGAGATAGTGGGGCGACTTCAGGAAACCACAACTGCTGGAAAACAATCATTGTTCCTGACGAAATCCCCACGACTTGGGCAAAAACCCAACAGGGTGTTGCATTGTAGACAGGAACGTAAGGGGAAGTATCCCTTTCATCAGCACACGGATGCCAGCGACCTGAATAGCTTCTCAATACAGGGGGGGAGGAATATATTATAAGGTTGATGGAGAATCTGCACCATTGATTAGTCCCCAGGACGGACAAAAAGATTTTGCACAGTAGTAAACTATGGATGGATGACGACGACGACGACAAGATGGGAAAAAAAAAAAGAGAGAGAGAGAGAAGGAAAGAAATTAGGTAAACGAGATGTGAAAAAGTCTTTCATAGAATCTCAGTGTGGGGATTATAATAATAATGGCCGAGCGTGGGGTCGTGCACCGGAGAAAGCAACTGATAACCAAACCCTCTCCCCTACTCCAAAGTCAGCAAGTTCTTCCCCCCCCACTAGGTGCGGATCAACAGCAGCCACGCACAGGCGTAGATGTCCGTGTGTGGGTTGGAATATGAATGACCCTTATGGTAAAACTTGGATCCCATCAGCCGTACTTGTCACAAGTTGGTTCTAGGGAGAGTCGACCGATGTCTTCTTGCCGCCCGACAGAGCCGGTCAACGTTAGCGAATGGGGGATTTACTGACGCTAGTGATAAAAATGAATCCTTATCCATTTCGAGGTTTCGCACCTCCAATGCATATCTACAGTTTATTAGAGATCTGCGATGTTTTACTGGACGAACCTAATACTTTTCCATAGAGTGAAGATGTTTATGATTTCTCGGAATCTGAGCATTACATTCGTTCATAATTTAATCGGTAAAATGTGCTTGTTTCGAACGAGGAACAGATCGGAACTGGCATGTGAAAACATTGGATACAAAAATAGGGGATTCCGTTAGCTCTCTCTCGGGTGGTGTTTGTCTTAAACCTCATGAGACCGTCAACATTTTCAGCTCTCAAAGTATGCACATGAGTTGGATGGTAACTCCAGGTCCAAACTCTAGCAGTCCAAAAGAAAAGCCTAAGTTATGATCCAGACCCAGGCCCACCATCCAGAAGAAACCAGAAAGGAAGAGGAGTGAAAACGGGCGAGAAATGGCAATTGGGACAACATGGCCAATGGGCTTATTCCGAGTCCACCATGGTGGGCCCGTTCTGGCTGCTCATGAACTTGGGCCGAAGCCCAATAAATGGTTTGAACAAATTTTTTTGCTCACGCCCACTTTGTTCCCTTTTTTAAGGGCTTGTTTCTTGACGATTAAAAAAATGTATTTTATTTTTCTCTGCCGTCACATTTCAAAAAATTATGAAAAAAAGAACATATATGTTATTCAATGTGCAATATTTGCATATTGTGTATTTCGAATGCTTAGGGTTGAAAAAAAAGAGTGATTTAGACAAAAACGAAAAGTGAAAATTGATGTTCAACGATTCTTAATACATGCGATAACATTTCTTTCTCCTTCTCCCCGTCACTTACCTCTTGCGCGAGTGCACTCCACACAAATTTCTTCAATCTGCCAACGGAAGAGTCCTCAGCTCACACTTTCTTACATTTATTTCATTGACACCCATATAAAATGTCGCAGCACAAAAAAAAAAATTAAAATTTTTACTTTTAAAGGGCTATATTATTTTATTTATACTCGATAATCATCGAAAGATCGGGATCCGTTCATCGAGAATCCTTAGCGGCGTCCCTTTATCCAACGTCATTTTATCATCGAGTCATTATTACTCAACAATTACACAAATTTGGCTTTCAAGCACGATCGATTAAATTAAAATTCATTCAATTCCCCCACGGTGAATCATGCGTTCAGACAGTATTAAGAAAAACCTCTTTCCATATCTCTTGTTTTCCTTAAAATTGTTCTCCCTTTTCCCAACTTCATGTTTTTTCCAAAGGCAAATAGGCAAAAAGAGAAAAAGCTATAAATATCCGACTCCGACGCCTTCGATGCCTCAGGTCCCCGACCGACCCGGAGCTGCAGCAACGCGAGGAGCTTCTGCTTCTCCCTTCGGGGCTCGGTGTCTGCTCCAATGGAGCTTTTGAATTCCCGCGCAATTGCTCCGAGCACGGACGCGGCATGTTCTCTGAAGCTCCAGTTTGCCGCTGCTCTCAAAACCAGGCCACTCGTCTATGCGCCGCGATTCAGAGCTTCCCGCGCTCGCCTCCTCGCCAAATCAGTCAAACCGAAGCTCAACGTTCAGTGTGAGCTCGAAGGCAGAGTGAATGGTTCCGCCCTCCCTTTCGACCCGGACTCACGCTTCCTCGACCGGGTAAGACAAAGACACCGAATGGTAAACAGTCTCAGTTGTGTTTTCGTTGGACCTCGCTCATATTCTCCAGAAATCGTGCAATACTGTGAGAAAGATGATGCTAACTTTCGGTTTTTAGGAGGAGCAGACGTTTTGGACTGTCTATTTTCTTGTTCAAGGGGTGACCCTCGTGCGTTTCCCCTTCAGAACAGGATGATTGCAAGAGGGCAACTTGGATGGGCATAGGATTTTGCACTATGATGCGTTCTGCTTGCTTGTTGCTATATTGTCTTGCTAGCTTCATTGCCTTGATAAGCTAAAAGAAATGTTTTCTAGGGTCCATGACGATCACTCAATCCGTCTGGAAAGTTACAAAAAATGTTACTAGCACCAATATACTAGGTCACATTGAGCGATTTGCTATCATGGGATTTTATCCCATTTTCCTTATCACGGAACAGGCCTGTTAAAGAGGCCACTGCATTGTAATACAGCTGTTATCAATTTCTACGATTATTAATCTGCCAATGGAAAACAAGACCGCGTACTAAGGACCTCGTCGACTGTAATTTGGATAGGGTGCTACTATCTTTAAAAACTAGTCCTGTATCATCTTTCATTTATCTACTAAAGCATGATCATGAATTTAGGTGGCATTTGTTACGCCTTGTCATTCTTTAAAGACTGCTTCTGATATGGACCTTTTTCGTTTTATGATTTCTAGCAAAAAGCTTTGGAAGCTGCAATGAATGACATAAACAACTCCTTTGGAAAAGGAAGCGTTACGAGGCTGGGCAGTGCTGGTGGTGCGCTGGTGTACGTGATCTCTTCTTTGCTATGTTTCCTCCTTCTATCTATTTCAGCTTTTTTACGTGTGTGATTCATAGAATGTTAGCAGGTGCATTACCTGATGCCATGTTGGAGTTGCTATACGTGGTTGTGCAATGTCATTTTCTGTGCTGTTCACTCTTCAGCCTCCATGGTGTAGTTACATTGCATTATATGGTTGCGATGTTTTAGTGAAGTATGCTTACACTTGCTTTCTCTCTTTCAAGACAGTGAGACATTTCCTAGTGGATGTTTGACTCTAGATTTAGCTTTAGGTGGAGGCCTTCCCAAAGGAAGAATTGTAGAGGTATTGCTTCTCTGTCTATGCATTTATCTTATCATGAAGTCCCCACCATATGTAGCTCTTAGTTTATCCGGCCATGTATAGGACACAGAATATTGTTGTGGTTGCTTCTTCCGAAATGATCTTTAAAGTCAATTGTGCGGGGCTAAACAATGTGTTATAGAGAAGCTGATAATCAGCATGAAGTTGATTACTTATTAATGCGTCTGTTTTAGTATGTTTATGGATATTAGTCGGTAGTCAATAGGTATTCATAAATAGGAAAATTAGGGTGTTGTTAGGCTCATTAATCTCAATGTTGAACAGCTTTTTAATCAGGCCATTGCGGGCACTTATTATGGGAGAATGATTTCAAAAATTAAGCGTTTTGGAATTTCTGCGCAAGGCTTCTGCTTTCTACATTCTAATTGTGAGTTTTTCCGCCTAGGATGAGTTCTCCGTATCTATGCTTATTAGCTGGGCAGCACTTTGGCTTTTGTTGAAAAGGTTTTAGCCTTTGAAATTTGGAATTATTCGCTGATGAGGAATATTCTGAGATAGCTAGGCAGCACTTTTTCGATTAGCTACGTGACCAAAATGCCGTATCTGATTTAGTAAGACATATCTGGACAATGATTTCGTCTTGTATTGTCCCGATGCATCGGAGAGAACAATGCTTGTTAGAGTTTGAGATTGAGAATTGGATTATGCTTTTTCCCATTGCCTACGTGTCATTGACATTGGTGCAGCTTCTCTTCCTCCTTTCCTGTGTGGCAAATCTCCACTAAAATGTATCGAAACTGCATCCTTTTTATTTGTACAGATTTTTGGACCAGAAAGTAGTGGAAAGACCACCCTAGCACTCCATGCAATTGCTGAAGTTCAGGTTTGATAATATACTCTTTTTTTCCTCCCAATTTAATGTTATCACTTATCTTTGGTCCCAGAGCACAATGCTTATCAATGGCAATGTCTATTTTAAAACCAACATTCAGCTTTTATGTGCTAATGTTGCAGAAACTAGGAGGCAATGCAATGCTTGTTGATGCAGAGCATGCTTTTGATCCAGCATATTCTAAAGCCTTGGGAGTGGATGTAGAAAATTTGATTGTGTGCCAACCTGATCATGGGGAAATGGCATTAGAGAGTAACATGTCCTCCTTCGCATTGTAACTTTGGCTAGATAGTCTTCTCAATCTGACAAAAAGAAGGATCATAGAAATGATGCTTGGTATATTTTCTCTTTGAGCTCACTACGCATGAACAAATTTTTCTCGCCAATCCTTGCAGTTGCAGATCGTATGTGCCGCTCTGGAGCAGTAGATCTTATCTGCGTTGATTCTGTCTCTGCGCTCACTCCACGAGCGGAGATTGAGGTGGCTATCTTGCTTTATTTCCTTTGGTTGTTTTTAATGTAAAAATTGCCGTAGCACTGTGTCACTTTTTTCTTATAATAGGGCGAGATAGGAATGCAGCAGATGGGTTTGCAAGCCCGGCTGATGAGTCAAGCTTTGCGTAAGATGTCTGGAAATGCCTCTAAAGCTGGATGTACCCTAATATTTTTAAATCAGATAAGATATAAGGTATGAATGGTTCATATATGTGTATTATACTATGTTGTCGTCTTTGCATCTGGAGAACATCGTAACTCTTGTGATTGAAGACTGTTGAACTTTCTCCAATCACAAGAATTGAACATTCCTTAGGTCATCATTCAACATTCCTTTTGAGTTTTCTCAATAGTGTTTGCCATTGTAGTGATGATCTGTGTGCTAGCTGGTGAAACCAATTGCACTTAGGTCAGGTCCAACTTTCTCTTATAAACCGTTCTTGTCAAGGATTAACAACCGTTTTTCCATGAACCACCAACCTAACCAGTTTGCACACCGTGCATATTTAACAACACTGGTCATGATTGATTTTTCCATAGAGCTAAGTAAAGCCTTTATTTTTGTATTAGATTGGTGTGTACTATGGGAATCCTGAAGTTACCAGTGGAGGAATAGCACTAAAGTTTTTTGCCTCAGTTCGCCTAGAAATACGTTCAACTGGAAAGATTAAGTCTGTAAGTATGATAGACTCCATTTTGTAGTCTTATCTGTTTACTTAACCCCTTTCCTTTGATTAGCTATCTCATTGATTCATATACGTGCAAAAGTAAAATGTATGAGACCAACTATGGGCTATTGTAGGCTGATGAAGAAATTGGAGTTCGTGTTCGAGTGAGAGTGCAAAAGAGTAAGGTATTCCAGCCTCAGATATCTAGATTGTCATCTGAACTTTTATCTCCTTAACAATTTTGTCCATTTGAATGGAGATCTACTGTCCTTAATAATTGTAAATCTGTTGCAGGTGTCAAGGCCATACAAGCAGGCTGAATTTGAAATAATATTCGGTGAGGGAGTGGGTAAACTGGTTAGTGTTTTATTACGAAAACTTGTCTTTGCCAATGCATCATATTTGAGCTTTGAATGATATAGTACTTTGACGTGCAGGGATGCATTTTGGATTGTGCTGAAATGATGGATGTCGTGGCTAAGAAGGGTGCTTGGTATAGTTATGGGGACCATAGGTTAATATCTGAACTTTTTATTTCACCAAAAAACCCTTTTTTCTACAATTGTAAACTTCTCCTTTTAATATACTTCTGGGACAGGCACTGCCATTATGAGTCTCTCTTGGATGTGACTTGAAGCAGACATAGTACTTTCAATTTTGAGCAACACCTACTTTCTCAACTTCTTTCATCCTTGGCAAGGATGCTGTTTCCTCCAGTGCACTATGTTATTGATGATTGACTTTGTCTGCTTACTAGAACACCAGAAACCCATTTCCTTTCCCGTGTTCCATCATTCTTTGATTGCTGGCAATGAGAATATCAACTTGTAGGAATTTGCTCATTGAGTAGAAACACTTAGTCCTCTGTTTGTTATGAGATTTTGGGAATTTGTCCAGTTTCTAACAGTAGAGGATCTATCTACTTCTCTTGAAAAGCACAATTGCTATTGCTAATTGGCTTTCTACTGCTATTTATTTCTGCAAAAGATTGGGGCAGGGACGAGACAAAGCATTGCAATACCTGAGAGAAAACCCTCCTTTACATGAGGAGATAGAGAAGGTATGATGCTGCTGATCTTCCTTTCCTTGTTAATATCTGCTTGTGATGTTTAGTGGAGCTGGACAATTGTTCATTCACGCCATGCCCTTTCCTTTTTGGTTAAACATATGGCTAAGTTGCTATTGTTTGAATGATTTTCGGAAACGGTCTTCATTTCGGCACGTCAGATGGTTCGGCTGAGGATGGCAGAGGGCATTGGCCTGGTGGGATCTCCTCATGGTAAGAACTTGCCCATGCCCCTTCAAGAAGAAGACATCTGAGGAAGTCCAATGAGATGGAGATCGTGTGGTCAGTTCATGGATGTCTTAGAATGGACCACAGGAACTATGAAGTGCGTCCGAGCACATTTCAATATAAGATTCCTCCGTGGACCACTACGGTTTCGCGAGCCCTGCTGATGGTTGACTGGTAAATTCTCATAATTTGGAAGGGCTTGAAGTGGCTGAAAATGCGAGAATTCGTGGAACTTTAGTGGCAGAAGCTCCGAGTTGCTCGATTCCAGGCTTTATGCAATTTAAATCAAGAGCGGTCCATAGATGTTAGGATGGTAGGGCTTGACTCCTTTTGCCCAAAAACAATTTGTGATATTGAGTTTCTTTCTCGATTCATTGCTATTATTTTGCCTCAAGTAATGATGATGACAAACCTCTTAACCAGTCAGACACATGCACTCCGATTTGCACCCTTTTGCTATTCGTCTGAGGGCGTCAATGACTTGTTTTAACTTTTTTTTCATTCTTTTCCGTGATCTTTCTTTCTATTGTACTACTTTATATACTCTGTAAAGAGATGAAAAGGCTGTAAAGAGATGAAAAGAGCTGCCTACCCGAAAGAAAAGTGGAAAGAGAGTAGTTAACATGTGAAATCTGAAAAAGCTACTATAGATGCAAAACAGAAAACTTATGGCCACGTCTATTTCCTCCCATTGGTATTTCACTTGTCTGTCGTGTGATTATCTTGTGAATTGCATTAATGTCAGATTCAAAAGTGGGTAAAGTCAAGAACAAGAAAAGACAGGAGCTTGCTCAGACTTCTTCACTTGACTCCAGTTTTCCCCTCAACCATCAGGGAAATTGCGCAATAGTACGACACTCCTTGATAAGAGGAGTTCAAGGAGTTTTAGACCGATCCTTTGATTTCTTGTTCTGAAGATGAACTCGCTCATTCCCAATGTTTCACATCTTCTTATCTACGACACAGATGAGCAAAAAGATCATTGGACGTTCCTGGCCAAACAAGGTTAGACCATAAACGATGCATTCTCAACACTTCACAAGACACAAGGTTTCTCCTGACCCTTGGCAGTACATAAGGTTTCTCACGACCCTTGGCAGTACATAAGGACGAAGTACAGTAACCTTAAGATTATTCTTACAGCAGCTACATATAACAGCGAGAATTGATTCACGCTGTGCCAGTTTTACTGTACCAAAGCGCTGGTGTTGTAAACAAGAAGAGCCCCTCCAGCGAGAAGACCGGCCAGAGTGACAGCCCAAATGGTCAATCCCGTCGTACCTGGAACATAATTGTAGGCACTTAACATTGATAATCATCAAATTTAAATTCCGAGCCTGAACGCTTAGGCATTGGCAATGTAATTGGTAGGATAAGATCTACTAACCTCCAACATAGACATCCCCACTGGGAGACCATTCTTCAGGTGAGTATATGGGGCTGTACAAATGGTAACGAAGCAAACAAGGGCTTAGTTAGAAGTGGGGCAAAAACCAATATACAAGGAAATCTGTCCATGCATGTCATGTAACATCAAACGACAAAAAATACGTAGCAGTAGGAGAGGCAGCAGGCAACCTGCGCAAGATGCTAAAAACTACAGTTAGAAATGCAGCGAGGCAAATATCCTTCTTTCTGATTTGGGAGCTTGAGCTAATAATAATTCAGTATCTATCCATCAAGCTTTTTCTCTTGGATAATAAACGATAAACGATCTCGCTCCGATAAATATGTTCCTCGTCACTCAAATGAGCATGAAACTTCTGCCTCCACCATCCACGAGATGAGAATTACACAAACCACAGATGTGCTTCTCGCCTCTCGGTCTACACTTTACGAGAGGTCTTGTGTTTCGCTCTCAAAAACCTTAAAAGAGAAGCTCATGGTAGCCTAAAAGTTAGCCTCGTTTCCATTCTCTGCTCCATGGCCCAGCACCTTATTTTGTTATAGTCCACCTTCGGTAAAGCTAGAGGTTTCAAATGTGTGGATCGGATCGAGTCGAATATATCCTTCTAATCCATTTTCACCTATATTCAATTATCCATACCCAATCTGTAATTGACCCATACTTGACCCGATCCTTTTTGACCCATATTATTAAATCACACTAATATTTAAAAAAATCTATGTAATTCATTTACTCTATATATATATATATATACTAAAATATTATCATGTAATAAAAAATCTAATAATTAATTTTTTAAAAGAATATTATTTATTCACAAATATTTCATCATTAAAAATGTTTTTTAATTTAATTTTATTTTTCTCCGGCGACCGACGGAGATGGTGGTGATGATGGCGATAGTGGCAGGTGACGGCGAACGGCGACAGGGACTAGTAGTGAAAGGCGACAATTGAGGGGGCAGCGGGCGATCAGCTAACCATTTTTATATTTTTAAAAATAAATCATACACTTAAATTCATTTTCGACCCATATTAAATCTATTATATTGTTACATTATCAACTTCACAAATCTCTATTACAAAATATAAATAAAAAAAATTGGGTCATTCGGTTAAAGCCCATTACAGAAAATTGGACACCGAAGAGAGACTCATCCAGACACCCGGAAGGAAAAAAGGGAGGGAAGTAACAGAAGAAACATGCTAACCTGTATCCGTCGACATTGGCACCATATTTGTCCACAAACTGGTACACGCCCTTCCCATGAATTCAAGCATTTCCATAGATGCCGACCATTAGAAAGTGAAAAGGGAAATCCAGCGTGACGCTTCGAATATCGTTACAAAAGGCATCAAGCTGACAGGGCTTCGAGTATATTTGTTACGTGGCAACAGCTCTGCTACAGACAGCCTTAATCCTAAGACATGTGCAACATTAAGTCTTCCTGGGAACCGCTTGGTTAGTTTTCTACGTGACGCTTTCAAAGTACTTCATCCAAAGTGGACGAGACATCGTCAACTAATGGACGTAGGTATAAGGTTCGTTAGAATATCATGTATGTATTCGCTCCGTGCTTACTGATCTAAAAGGAAAGGCGTTGGCTTTGATCTGGGGTTCTACAAAGCTGAACGGTGAAACAAAAAGTAACCATCCAATCCAAGTTAAGTACCAACCTTCCCCTTCCTGCCTGATGCATCCGCTCCATCCCTCAAGACCATGCCACCATTGATACCTGCCATAGATTTGTCACGCCAGACACGAATGAGAAGAACTCAATTCCAAGTTCCTAACGCTGATTCTCGCACCTCGTTAAACAGAGCAAGACAGGGGAGGGTACCATATGGTTTGGCGGTGTTGATCTTCTTACCACTGGCCTCGACCTTGAGCTGAGAAGTGCGGGCAAGAGAAGGAAGGCCTCTCGCTGATGTTGATCTCTCCACGGCGAACGGGGCTGGTGCTTTCAGGCTCATTGACCACATCGCTGCGGCTGCCATTATTGCTTGCTTCTCTCGCTCTCCTGCACGCACACACGCCCGCTCTTTAATACTGTGGATCAAGGATCCAGAATGCTCGAGTACAGTGACGTCCACGTAAGCGACAAGAAAATTACAGGATCACACGTGGCAGTGCCTTTGTTGTTCAAATCTGGATAATGGCATTCCCCAACTTTATCTAAGAAATTTATGGATCAGGATAAATTATATCCGTCTGAACTGTCATAATCTATCTGACCAAAAAAACAAAAACAAAAATTGTCCTAATATAGATTTTTAAGGGTCCGTCTATTTAAAGAAGAATTATTTTTCGATTTTTCGATATTTTGATGATGAAAAACTAATGAATTTTTTTTTTAGAGATTGACAACAACAAGCTTAGATTAGGTGAGGAGGGAACGACTTTTCCTTCTCATATGAAAGAAATCACTTTTCCTAAATAACCATATAAATGAAGAAAAAATATTTTTTAAAAAATGATTTCTATAGAAAATATGTTCATACATAATGAAGTTTTCAGCGAAATAAACGCATCATAAGTGTGATTCAAATCTCATGGTATTAATGATTGAGATGGTATTTATATCCAAGTCAATGTTTACTAAATGTGTGTTTATTTGAATGAAAGAATTTTTCAAGAATTAATTTTTTAAACTTCAATGCGTTTGGTAGGCTGAAAATAATCAATCAACGTAAAATCACTTATGATCAAATAAAATATGCATGCTTATAGTTAAGAAAAAATTAATTTTCCAACTTGACAAGGGGAAAGTGTTTTTTTTTTTCTGAAAAATGATTTCCCGATTGCATTTTCTTTTATCATGAAATGAAAGAATTTTTCGGGAAATTTTTTGAACTTTCATGCATTTGATTTGCTGAAAATGATTAGTCAACGGAAATCCATTTGCCACAAAAAAAAAAAAAAAATGCTTAAAATTGATATATTAGATTTTTTAACATGAAAATGGGGGAATATCTTCTTGGAAGGAATATTTTCTTGAAAAACAATCTCCTGAAAAACATTGTTGTTTATCATAATATTTTTTCTGAAATAAACACACTTAAAACACTCCTTCCCAACTTACAAAGGCACAAAAAGTAAAGGTAAAGCCAATGTCGAGCACATCAAGGTTCTAATCTCCCCCGTTTCTTGCACTTTGATAAATGTAGTCTATAAAGTGATATCATTCATAGATTTTACTCTGTAGATAACATTTCTTGGGGTCCTCTGCCCATAGCTATGAATGGCACAATCAAAACAAATTTGCCATGTCATCAATAAGTAATTGTAAAATATTTATAGAGTTCTTTTCTTACTTTTCATACATCATTACTTAATTAGATAGAGAACTTGGTGAGAAAAAAACTCACAAAGAGACATGAAATATACAAAGCTTAGCATGTCGATTGCCGCTTTCAAAAGAGTAGCTAACTCTTTGATTCACGGAAGCAAATGACAAACAAATTTAACACGAGCATATTCAAGTGATGTGGGATAAGAATTTTTCTAATGTGGGCTACATTAATTAATATTATAATTATCATTTTATAAGATTAGTCCAATAAAGAAAAAATATAAATATTCTTAATTAGTTTAATATGAGAGCTGCTTAGTATAGGTCGAGTTGAACCCGGTCCGTGATGAGAGGGTATAGCTAAAAACTCTATGAATAAAACTCAAGTCCTTCCTCTAACCTCGATGCATAGTCGGTGATTTGGAGGGAAATGGAGGAGAAGCGCTCGAGCATTGGATCGTCATATTCAACATAAAAAACAATGCATTCCAATTCTCCCTTTATTTCGTGATTCTATCTACGATGATTTTAGATGCCATTCTAAAGATTTTGACGACTTACATGTGGTATCAGAGCCGCCATAGTTTAAAACTAGAACTCAATAACAAAATAGTTGCACAATGAAATGGTTACTCATTCATTTCGATGATAATGAATACCTCTTACTTTCTTGCAATCAAAGAAGCACAAATTATCGAACCTTTCTCCAAAGTTATGACTTAATTAATTACACAATCCTACAATAGTTGGAAGTTCATACAAAATAATTACATACCTATTTTTTTTTATAGGGAAATTGCTTATTTGGCCGTCCCCCAAAGTCAGATGGTGGAACAGTCAATTTATAGCCATAATTTTGATTTGTAGAAACAAAATCACTTGCTAATACGGTTTCACTATTTTGACTTCTCATTTTATTTTTTTATTACTTTTTTTTGCTTTTTATTGTAAGCTAAAATTAGAAGATAAAGTATATAGTATAAGTATGTTTCTATTTTATTTTTTGAGTTATTGAGAATTGAGAAAAGCTAAAATGACAATCCATTAGAGTGATGGACCCATGCAAATCACATATTCAAGTGATATGCTTATCACCCAAAAATCCACGTTTGACATGTACTCACAACATATATGTGTGATATGCTTATCAACCAAAAGTCCACGTATAATATGTACACATCACATATTTTTGAGATATGCTTGTCAGCCAAAAATTCACGTCTAACATGTACATTTCAAGTTGCACCGTTGAGTGACGATACTCTTACCCAAACAAAGTCATCAAGATTTTTTTCATAATTTTGGAAACAATATCCACATAATCTTTTTATTTGGTCGGAGAATAAAATTTACTCTTTTAAAAGTTGCAACTTATTATTTGAATGTTATCAATTAGATATATTTCATTAGAGCCTTGATTGTATGGGGCCATCTTATAATTTTGTTTTTCAATTTTAGCTTACAATAAAAAAATTAAAGTAAAAAGAAAAAGAAAAAGGAAAATGTGAAGTCAAAATACTGAAATCGAATAAGCAAGTGACCAATTTCCACAAATCAAATTTGTGGCCATAAACTGACCGTCCCATTATCATTGTTTTGGGGGCACGATCAACTTAGCCAAATACTTTTTTGAGTTGTTAAGTTTTTTTTTCAAATTTGGAAGCAATATTCACATAATCTTTTTCTTTGGTCGGAGAGTACTATCCATTATTTTAAAAGTTGCAACTGCATTGTTCATGTATTTTTGATTGTTGGAGTATTATCAATTTGATTTGTTTCTTTAAACAAGACAAGAAAATCGTTTTCTTCTTATAACCTTTTTATATAAAAATTGGAAACCCGCTAACTAAGGGCTCTGTTTGGTAACATTTTTGTTAAAAAAAAGTGATTCCGATTAAAATAATTTTTTCATTTTTGTTCCCCCTGAATAAGTTTTAGAGAATCGGAACGTGTTTAGTAACATAAAATTTATGTTCCCGCAATAGAAACGCGTTTGGTAATTGCACAAAATTTCTATTTTGGAAAATAGTTTCTTTTCTCAATTTGTCATTTTAATAAAATAATTAAATAATCACATTTGATGACTTTCCTCAAACCCCACAATTGCAATCTTCTTGCACCATGATATCTTTTTGGTAAAAAAATGGATGCTTCGATATTTTTTCCTTGGAAGGATAATACGCTAAAATTATTATTTTTCTCATGATTCTCTTGAGGCTATGCATATGCCAAGAATAAAAGAGGTGACTTTAATTATCTTTTATTGCTCAGAGTGAGTAAAATCCATCTCTGTCTCATATGTAGCTTAGTTCTACCCTTAGATACCATGTGAATGGTCACCGATGTAGAATGGCATTCCGGCAACAAATTAGGCAAGGCTTAGAAAATCAAAAGGAAAAATCATCAAAAACAGGAATGGCCAATTGAATGAACCTATTTCCTACTTTTTTAGATTTTTTAGAATTTTTGGGATTTTTTAGAACGATTTGCCCATGAGGGGTAAAATTGCCATTTGGAAGAAATCGGAAGGCAAAATCATCAAAAATAGGATTGATCATTAGAAATGACCCATCTTCTAATTTTTGAGAATTTTTTTGAATTTTTGAAATTTTTGCTGATTTTTTTTAGAATTTTTGTAGAATTTTACATTTTTTGCAAATTTTTTATACTTTATTTATTTTTATTAATTTCCAAAATTTATATTAAAAAAATTATCAGGACCAAGTCGGGTTGACCCGCCTCACGGGCGCTCGACAAAAGTGAGAGAAGACTATCATTGCCTTTTTTTATTCTCAAAAGTTTTATTTTTTTGGAGAACCAACTTTTTTTGGTCCAAAAGTGTTCCCGAGAGCATAATCAGAATCATTTGCGTTATCAAACATATTTTTGATTCTTTTTTGTTCTATGGAATAGAATCGGAGAAACATAGACGTTACCAAACATGCTATAAGTCTCCCATTTTGAAAATAGAAAATATGAACACATGTTGTGGTGTGCGCAAAATAGTGAGATCTATAAAACATAAAGCGAAATTACACTATTAAGAAATAGTTGAATCATTACATAATGGAAGGAATTGTACACAATACCAATAAATTGTAAAAATCACACAAACATATATACACATATATTTGCATATAAAGAGAAGAATAGGAAAGCTTAGCATGTCGATTGCCGCTTTCAACAGAGTAGCTAACTTTTTGCCGTTTTCAAAAGGGGGCCCCCCCCCCCAACTCCTCACCCCCCCCCCCCCCCCCCCCCCCCCTCCTCCTCCCTCTTCTCCTCTGCTTCATTAGACAAGATTTGTTCGGTAAAAAATGAATGATTTATCATAAAATTGATCAATTATATCAATAGTAAATATTTTTATATTGACAATAATTTATGTGTAAACATTTTCATGAAAGATGAAAATATTTTTCGTTCATTTGTATTTTTAAGCGGTATGGGTGATCATTTTAAAATAAAATCATGAAACAAATCAAACCTTATAATTTGAATTTTAAAAAATAGATAATGAAAGTCGACTCGTATCGGCTGGACCTGACCCCTTTAGGTTATGGCTATAGTATTTTGGGCCGGGTCGGGTTGGGTCGGAATGTCAAGTACATTCCTATGTTGTTTCGGGTTGGGTCGATTTTCATGGAGACGCGACCCACGACCCATCGACACCCCTAATTGGACATTTCGGAAGCTGATCAACCGAGATGTTTACTCGTATGGTGCAAACGGCATTCCGTTCAGGGTTTAACCATTCCGGCTGACGTTCGCGATTGGGAGTGCCATACAGACCCAACACGCAAACGGCAAAAGAGAAGAAGAAGATCAAGTTGGGATCTTTTGTGTGGTTGACCCACCAACCCTTTTATTCTTCTCAATCGCCACTAATGATTTGCGGGGTGTCGTCTCCATATGGTTTTCTTCTGAACGCTCGTCCAATGAGGAAGATGGCCCTCGGAACGGGTCGAAGTTTGGTGGTTGCCATCACCATACCTGCACCTGAATGAACCCACCTTCACATCCACTCCCTCCGGTCAACCCACCGCCGTGACTTCCAACTCCTCCTCCTCCTCCTCCTCTTCTTCTTCTTTATTGGGTCAACCCCAAATTGCCAAATCCAGCGCCTTAATCCTGCCGTATCTACACGATTATAAGCATCTCCCCTTGTCTGAAATATCCCATCGGCTTGCATAAGCAAATAATGCAAGAGAAATTCTGATCCGTCATCGCCGTGACGATGCCAATAAATACCGTTTCTCTCATCAACTAACCCTGGTAGCAATGATTATACTAAACATTGCGATAAATTACCTCAACTCCAAACCATACACGACATGCATTTCACATGGATCGAGAGAATTTCTGGAACTCGGCAGCAGGAATCCTTCGACAAGAGAGACCGCTTCCCAAGACACGCCATCCCCGATCACGAGAGAGTTTTTTTTTTTTTTTTTTTAAAGCATATCCGAGGGGCCATTTCTCGAGCAGCTAATTAGATATCCGACTAGTCAAATATATGATGGCCCGATCCAGGATTGTTCACGTCAAGTGGTGTTGAAAATCGAATTTCCCGTGTGGTGTGCCTAATTCATATTCAATTCTTAACGAATTTAGGGATTATTGTATTTATTTTAAACAAGGAGAGGAGGCCATTGGAATATATTTACTATGCTCTGTACGACAAGTCAAATATCAACATTTAATTTTTAGCTGTGGGAGTCGGCAGAGTAGAAGTTGAGAGAGTGAAGAGAGCAGACTTTAAGGTAGGAGAAAAAACACACACACACAAAAAAAAAAAAATAAAAGGAAGAGGAAGGAGGAGAGTGTGGGCCCCTGTCCGGTTTTCGCCCTAATCCGCAAACGAAAAGCCATTGGAGCAAGCAAAGCAGCGCAAAGGCGAGAAAGCAGGACGCGACTGATGTAAAGAGTGGATTCCCTGCAAACGAAAACGCGAGAAGCAGACCCTCCTCACTCCTCTCTCCTTCTCCTCCAGTCTTCCCCTTTTCGAAGCCTTTTGTCTCTCCTCACGGGCATTCCCTGAACCACGACACTACCCGAGCTTCTCGCGAGGGCTTCTCTCTCTCTCTCTCTCTCTCTCTGAACCGAAACCAGCGAAGAAGAACCCACATTGGCTTCTCTCGATTCAGCTCCTCGAGTCCCCCCCCTCCCTCTAGGGTTCACGAGTTCTCCGAGATTGATCTCCAGCTCGGCTCGTTCTCCAGCTCCAAAGAGAAGAAGACCCGGCTCCGCTTTGCTGCGTTGCGGGGGCTTTTACAGTCAAAAGACAAGAATGGAGAAGAATATTTGGTTGATTCTCGGGCTGCTTCCCTGACTCGCGCTTCTTTTTCCTCCTTTTCCGCTTTCCGGGTGACGTACATGGGAAGCAATTCGAGTTGAATGCCCTCCAGCGAACGTGATCGAATTCAGTGGTTTCCTGTGATGCAGTTGGTGCTCTCTCAGCTGCAGCTCAGACTCGGCCCTCGAGATGGAGGCCTCTGGATCTTAAATAAGCTTTGCTCCACTCGGAGATGAAGCTCGCCTCCAGCTTTTGGAGATCGTTTTCCCCTTCTGAGATGTTGTAATCGTCTGGGTTTTGCTTGGTCTACCGAAGTTCCGACACCCAGTTGCTGATTATATACTTTCTAGTGCTGGATCGGGCTATGGAGGACATACGGCTGTTTAAGCAGGGGTGGGAATGGGTCCTGTCTCAGAAGCACGCCTTGTCGCGTGCGAAGAACGCGATGTGGCGCGTCAGAGATAGAATCTGTGTGTTTGTGGAGAGGCATTGGCCGATGGTGTGGGGTTGGTGTTCCCAGTTTCGGAAGGTGTTGCTTCTATCGTTGCTTTACTGGAGGAACTGCTTCTTCCGGGGTGTTCAGTCCGTTATTGGATTTGGTTCAGCCTCTCTACTTGTCATCATGTGGAGTTGCTTCCTTAGCCTCACTTCAATGCCTTGCTTGATTTATGTCGTTTTAAGTATGGTAGGTTCTTCCTCTTGTTGCGTCTGTCGGTGTGGGATTTATTGCGCGTCTGATGTGGATGTTATCTTTTTGGACTTTTATTGTCTTTGTCAGCTGTTTCCCTTTTGTTTCCTTAATGTATTTATTGCAATTCAGTTTCTACATTTCCTGATCGCTTTCTTGGTGGTGATTGTTGACTCATTGATGATATGTTCTTTCCGAGTCTGATCTGAATCGTTCTTTCTACACAACCTCGTGATGCTGAATTAGCAATTTCTGTCTGATCTCGATGCTTGGTTATCAAAATCAGTTAAAGGAATCGAATGGACAATATAGACTTGTCTGTGCATGATGTTTATGTATTTACAGTAACAACTATACCTAGAAAATCTTGATGGAATGTATACCTGATCTTATCAAGCGATGTGAGCTTCATTATCCTTTTCTGGGTATCTCAGAGAAATGCCACTGACTTTCCTTTTCAATCCTTTAACTTTTCAGGGAGCTGCTGGAGCTGCGGTTAAGTACTTGGGATTTACTCCTGGGCTGTTTATTGTAGGACTCTTTGCTATTTTAATTTTATGGATGTTTGCTAACTTCTGGATAACGGGAACATTGTTTATAATAGGAGGTATAAGTCGGCTTCTTTCTCTATGTACATAGAAATCAGTCTATTGGATTTTTTTAGCTTCCTCGATACCGTCCTTGTGGATCTTCATCTGTTTAGAGATGCTTTATACGCGGAGTGGATGCTTGCTAAAACTCCATGTCATTTGATTCATCCTTGCAGCTGCTCTTTTCATGCATCTTTCATGTGGATAGTCATTAGCAGTTTTAGATATTAATTTCTTGCTGTACTTGGCCCAAATAGCCCTTTCCATTTGATGCTGCTGCTGCATTGTTCAGGAGAGAAAAAAAATAAGATGGAGGAAATCTCGAGTAAGTTGCATATTGAGGTTAAAATAAGATGTGTGCAATGAAGGTGGCATGGAATGTACTGTTGGGTAATTATGCTAGCCTAGTATGCACTAGCCAATAGATTAGCTACTTATCTTGTTCAAGAGAGGAACTTAATCACTTAGTGGGCCATTCCTTAATGGAAGATGCTTTGTTTTTATGTCGATTAGCATCTTAGTTACTACCTGTTGTAGCAAGAACCTTGTCTGAAAGTGGGTAGCTCTTGGCTTTTCTCTGCTAATTTAAGTAGCTATTTCATTGATGAAGAATCCCTCCTTGGTCTTTTCAGCTGGACTTCTTTTACTCACTTTGAGTTGTCTCCATCCTTCTTTTCTGTTACGATTGTTACTGTTGTCACTGTAGATGTACTGTGTTTGTAAATTAAAATCTTGTAGCTGTACTAAACATGCTCCAATTTTGAGTAGACTGTAGACATAATCTGAATTGTACTTATTTCCTCTCTCTTTCTTTTTTTCTAATAGAAAGTCAAATCATCACTCTATAGGCAATCTGAATTCCCTTGAATTTTGGTACTAGTCAACGTATTCAGAGGAAGAGAATGATTTTTACCTGACTTTAAAGAGAAGTGCAGTTACCTAGAAGTAGATCGTGTTATGCTATAGATTGTGCTACCATAGGGATCTAATATTGGAACCTTAGCAAGTATATATATTCGAACTATTCACTATAACGAGGAAATCAGTTTGAAAGTTGCTTTTGTTTCAACTTTTAAAAGTAAAGTCCAACTTTGACTATAATGCTAATGTTTAGATTCTGGAACACCCAAATGCAGGTTACTTGTTCTCCCGCAGTCATGCCCGTCTGGTAATATTGATGGCTACCATTTACGCCATCTATTGTGTCAAAGTTCGAGTTGGATGGCATGGTGTTTTCATCTCTATCAACCTTGCGTTCTTCTCAAATGACGTGCTGACATATTTGCTTCAGTGTTGTGACAATATTTCTGAGAAAAGGCACTCCGAAGAGCAGAAAGAGTCGGAAACACTGACTGAAGATGAATTCTCTGGAGAATGTGAATTCTCTACTCTGAATGAAGAGCCTGAGAAGTTGCATTCATGTAAATCATCTAGCAAACAGCCTGCTTTCTCATCGTTTATTTGTAAGCAGAGAGAATTATCTGGAAATAAGGTGGTACAAGAAGAAACCAGTTCATTAGATGAGATGAATAGGATATTAAACAGTGTGGATCATTATGAAGCACTTGGGTTTCCTCGTCACAAGAAAATTGATGCTGTGATGTTGAAAAAGGAATATCGGAAAAAGGTGGGTACTCTGAATGCATGGTTGATGTAATCGTTAGTCTTTCTTTTGGCGATATGTAGGAATCATTTATGTTCTTTTTCTTTTTTATGTTATCCTACTGCTTGGCATAATGAGGTCCTTAAATTCTCATTCACGAGGGTATAATAATTCTGAAGCTTCTCATATATTGTTACTTAGTATGTCACACAAAATTATTTTAGGAATCTAAATCAAGATGTAAATTTAGGCTCTAGAACTGTTATTGGAGAAGAAATGATAAATAAGGCTCTTGATCATTATCCTCTAGTCTTCCATCAAGGTGGTAAACTCCATTAGTTGTTTTAAACCAAAATAAAAATAAAAAAATCCAACTGCTTCATTAAAATGATGTGGCATTAATATGCAGCTTCTGGAGATGTTTGTTATTGATTAACATTTAGTAATGGTTCTGCCATACTTCTTTTTGCTTAATGAGGTGTTTGTTGTCTACATGACATGTTTACTTGCAGGCCATGCTTGTGCATCCCGATAAAAACATGGGAAGTTCACGAGCTAGCGAATCATTTAAGAAACTTCAATGTGCATATGAGGTGAGCATTTCCCTTTGTGATGCATTTGTTAATGCACTGGTCAGCTAGTTTCCATTTTATTCCACGTGGAAAAACTAGAAAGACGAAGACCATTGGGCTTCAGATTTTCTCAAAGTGGATGTTTCTCAACAGGTCCTCTCAGATTCTACAAAGAAGAGAGACTACGATGAGCAACTGAAGAAGGAAGAAAGCAGGAGTAGGAGTGTCTGTCAAAAGTCCCACTCACATCAGGTGAAACTTCTGCCATAGTGCTTCTATAAGAATTTCAGCACCTTCCACAATAGAGTTTATCCCCATGCTTTTATTTCTGTATAATGCGGAAAACGTCAGCAGAAGTTTTCAAAATGATTTAAGTTTTACCAATTGATTGAGCTTTGCGTAGCCTATGCATTATTATCCTAAATCCGGATGCCTTCCCTTGATTTCACATTGTCTTTAGCTCCTTATTTTACATCAATATCTGTGACTCCCCCCTTTCTCTTGCATGTGATAGAGTGTTCTGTGGAGTTTGTTTGGGGAACAAATGACAAGCGAAATTTGCTGCGATTCTGGGAGTGCTATCTTGTGTTTGCCCATGCATGTGCACCCTTGCCTCTTGTATGCTTGTTGTTGTTAGTTCCGCCTGTTGTGGCCTAAGTATTTGTCTCTCTGATCTGATTTTGCACTTTGCTTCTGCATTTTTTGTGTGTTTCATTTTGTAAATATCCTCGCTTCGCGCTACACAGTCATCATTTAATAAGCAGGAAAATGAGGATTATCGTGCTGAGGAGTCGAGACGTATACAGTGCACAAAGTGTGGAAAATCTCATGTATGGGTGTGTACCAATAGGAGTAAGACCAATGCTAGATGGTGTCAGGTAGGTCCTCTTCTCATTTGCTCTACCTCCATTGCTTCTTTCCTTTCAATTTTTCTCAAAGCAAAATCTGTCAACTTAAAAAATAAAAAGAGGAAAAAGCATATAAGGCACATCATTTCTTAATTTGTGTGAATTACTTTTTCTTGTATCAGGATTGTTGCCAGCATCATCCAGCCAAAGATGGGGATGGATGGGTTGAATACAACGGCTCATTGGTCTTTAATAGGCCTCAAAAGGTAACCCGCCTGCAATCGGCCTGAAATACTTGATGTGCTATTCCTTGTCCATTGGTCATTAGTGTATATATGGTGGGGCCTCACTTATGTACTGTTCTTCTGGCATTGGTTATGTGAAGTGTTTTACAATATAGCCCAATCCCCAAGATAAAATTCCGATGAGTCTTTCTTCTGTCCTATCTCTTCTTTCTAGAATGTATTGGTCATATCATAAATTGTCCCTCCTTTCTCATATATACAATTGAAATAAGAACGTCCCAAAGTCCTTTTTCCTGAATGTTTGAACAAATCAACAGAACAAAATTCATTTCATTTATAACCTGGAAATAATTATCTTTAAGTGCGTTTTTGGTTTTCTCAGCTAGTGAAATTTTAGATATTTGGTTGAACAACTCACGAGGGTGACCTCTATCCCCATTGTTTTCCCATTTCCATAAAACATGTGTGCCACTTGAGTCAGACTGCATTGGACGTGTGTGATCTCCATGTGTACTATATTCATTGTCATTACCACAGAAAAGTTTACTTCTTCGCCTATTGATTCATCAAGCATTCTTTCTAACTGATACAGGGTCACTGGAAATTCATTCGATCATTGCAAAACAAAATCAGAATCATTGTTCCTTTTTAGTATAGATGTGCAGCTTCCTCTGATGGTATAGTCATTTTACTGAGGCAGCTTCCTTTTGTCCTTCAGGTGGAAATACCCCGGGCTTTTGTCTGTGCCGAAAGCAAGATCTTTGATGTGTCAGAATGGGCCATCTGCCAGGTCAGTACTTCCTTGCCATTTAGTTCATTCACCCGTCGGCAAGCTAGTGTCATAGATATCTCTTAAACATTATTATCCTTTAGGAGTTTGAAACAATAAAGGAAAAGGCTTTATCATCAGTAGGAAAAAGAACTAGGTGAAAAAGAAACAACAGTAGACATTTCTCAAATGCGTGGATAAGGTATCACTGTTCCAGTGATATGTATCCATCGCATAACACTGATGAATGCTTATTAACTCAATTTTTGTGCATTTATGAACTGTAAGGTGCAACTGCTGTCATGGGTCAAAGATATGCCTATATTTTTAACTCTAGTAACATGCTTGATTTTAGGAAAGTGATTTTGGCCGCTACTTTTAGACTCTTCATGTCATTAACCTTTCCAAGGGAGTGTTGAGAAATTCAGCTGGATGTGATTTTTTTAATTTGCTGCACCTCTTCTTGAGTGGTTCTGAAGCGAGTTATGTTAGATGGTGCTGCTTTGGGTCCTTTTCATTTTTCATCAGTCATTCATGTATCGAAGTAGGGGGACGAAGATCAAAATGGTTATCTTTGTAATCCCGGACACTTTCTTGTTCTAATCCTTATAATAAGCTCCTTGGCAGATCATAATAATTAGGATTCTCCATTTCAGCATTTGCCTCCATAAAATCTGTTTCTATAATTTGCCAAGTAGCAAGAAACACCTTGGTTGTTCTGAGTTGATTTTTTTTTCCTTTTTGCTTTTGATGGATTTCAATCATCCTTATAATTGTATCTCGAATGCCCAACGATGTTGTATGAGTCTTTTGGAAGGGCATTTCACTGTGGTCCTCATCAGTTGTATCCATGCAGGGTATGGCTTGTCGGCCCAACACTCATCGTCCAAGCTTCCATGTGAATATGGTTGGCTTGGAAAGGAAGACACAGAGATCTAACTCAAGTAGGTATCCATGGGATCTGGATGCGGAGATGATGGATGAAGAGGAAGAATTCGAGTTATGGCTTCAACAAGCCCTGGCCTCTGGCCTCTTCTGTGAGACTTCCAAACGCAGGAAGAGCTGGAGTCCATTCAAGTTGCACCAGTTGAAGGGTAAGAAGCAATGGAGAAGAGCTTCATCATGAATGGCTGACCAAGCATAGCGTAGAATTGGCCAAGTTCTTTCTATGCTCCTCGGAGCTGAGATTTCACAGGACCAGGATTTCATTGGCAGAGAATATGGTGATGTGTCTGATGTACCCAAAGCATGTTATGTTTGACCAGCCAACCTGTCATAACTCATCAAGGATGAGGTGAATGAAATTGAGGTCCTGAAGTTGAGCAACTGCTCTCTTCTGTTGTCGTGTAAATAAATTTAGGTCATCTCTACGGCATTCCCTTGCTTCACAATGTCAGTTTTGTCGAGTCCCTTTTGGGGAAGGGGAATATTTTGAAGTCAAGTCAGAGGGCAAAACTGATTTGTGTCTGTTGTACATTATTCAGGCAATCTTTGCTTATTCAAGGTGTAACCCAGGTTCTCCTAAAAAAATTTGCTCACACTGTAGATTTATCGTGGCTACATCTTGTCTTTTGAATATCCTGATACTGGAAGGGCAGATGTACCCTAGTGTTTGTAGAAGGAATCTGGTAGCTTTGTCACACCTACTTCAGGTTCAGTAATGGTCTGGATGTAACAACTTTGCACTGTTGGAAAGAGCTAGAAATTTAAACATCCATTGATTGAATGTGACCGATTTGAGCTTTTATTAGGTCCAACTAGATTTAGTTGGTGAGCATTTCATGACAAGCTTGGTGATCTGCTTGGTGCAGCATTTCCATGCAATGTGCAGACAAAACCTGTCTGTATCAGATGCTGGGTACTGCAATTTCTTCGAGCTTTCTGATGTGAACAAGTCAGTCTATGTTTACTTATGCATCTGCGGCTTTCACATTTTGATTCCTGGTGTCATATCATCAGACTAGAGAACTCATGAATTCTTGGAGTTGGAGAAGAGTTCATGAATTGCTTGTCGCCCTCCAGATTTTTCCCAGATGATGAAATCGCTCTTATTATCAAATTATTTGGAGGTCATATCTAGTATTCAGGGCTTTTGTAAGGTGGGGATGGATTCTTGTGAAACTTGCTATGTCTGTCTGATTGAGGAGGCGTAGGAATCTTATTGTAGTAAGTAGGATGTTGGAAAATGAGAGGAATGAGGCCAGTTGATAGAAATGAACCTTTGTTTTCTCACCCGGCCGGCTGTTTGGTCAAGGGCTGCTGAAATTTTGGGAAAAGTGTTAAAAAAGTCATAAACATATTACATCGAAGTTAATTCAGTCCTAAATCTTTTATTGGTGTCAATTTAGTCCTAAATTTTTTATATTGGTGTTAATTTAATCCTAAATCTTTTGAAATTTTGTTAATTGAGTCAATCTGTTCAATTTTGATCCAAAATTTGCTGACATGGACGTCGGTTGTCATACGTGGCATGGTTTGCGCCGACTTGGATATTTTTTTGATATTTTTAAATATGTTAAATAATTTTTTAACAAATATTTTGGTTTTTCTTCTTTTTCTTTTCTCAATCATTAAAAAAATTATTAAGAATATAAAAATAATATAAAAAAAATTCCCGTTAGCTCCAGCCATTCCATGTAGGACAAATGACGGCCACATCAACGAATTTTAGTTCAAAATTGACCGAATTGACTCAATTAACGTAAATGCAAAAGGTTTAGGAGTGAATTGGCACAAATGTAAAAGATTTAGAATTAAATTGACACAATACAAAGCTTAGGATTGAATTAACACCAATGCAAAAAATTTAATTGGCACTAATAAAAGATTTAGGATTGAATTGACACGAATATAATATGTTTAGGACTTTTTTGATACGTTTCTCTCGAAATTTCTATTTTTCACTTTGACCTTTGGGCCTATGGGTCCATGTGGCCCAACCAAAAAACTCATGGCCTGATGTCATGGGCTTGGAACGGCCCAAAAAAATGGGCCAAGGCCCCGGACGGCTACCCGCGGCACTAGCAGTTCCAAAACTGATAAAAACAACTAACGTCTAATCAGTGGTACTTTCGTAAATTAAAGAAAAAGCAAGCGTTCTTTATCAAAGTCGAATTCCTTTCCTTCCCGATGTTCATCCTCAGGCTTCACGTAAGGGAGAGCAAACAAAGAAAAAGAAGACACCTTTAATGTAGTGGCGACAATGCTCTGCGTGCGGAACAAAAGCTTCACCGCATTGGTGGAGGAGAGCGAAAAGACGCGGCTCGGAAGTGAAAATGACGACGAGGGAGAAGAGGAAGTAGAGGAATGGAGGAAGAAATGGCTGCAACAGTATTCATCACACCATCGGATGCTGCTTGTGGGCGAAGGAGACTTCTCTTTCTCGTCAAGTTTGGCCTCGGCTTTTGGCTCTGCCTCCAATGTCATCGCCACTTCCCTTGATCCTTATGGTACGTAGTACGTTCTATAACACTTGACAATTCTGCCTTGTATCGAACATGGTTTATGTAATGTGCGAGCGCGATCCACTCTTTCGGTTTTCTAGGGCATGTGTTGTGTGAGCGATCGACTGATCAAGCGCCTTTTCTTGTGCACTGCTCAAGTTATCTGAGTATGGACGGTCTGTTTAGGCGTTAGGTGCTTGTGAAATGCGCAAGTCAATTCTTTTGTGGAAGGAGTAAGAGGTGGGTTTTGTCGCAGGAAAAAAATTTCTTGCTTCCGTCAGTCACCTTCTTGTCTGGAATGAAGTGTGGACCGAGACTAATGAATGCTGTGATGTCGGCTCTGCTTGGTCTTAGTTGGTAGGCCTTAAGGAAGTCTTATGTTACCTGAAATGCGGACATAGAATCATTCACCAATTTGTTTTGAATGGAAGTAGTCTCAACGATGCCATGTCAAGTGCACTGATGATTCAGGTTGCCACTTGATATAAGCATCACAACAGAGTTTTCTTTCCCTTTCTTTACGCTCTCGCTATGTCTTTCTTTCTTTTTCCTTTTGTAACTAAGCGAGTCTCGCTATGTCATCGTAGCCTTATGTGACAGGAACATGTGATTCAGAAAAAAAGACTAATTGGACTGGCTATTGTTTTTAACTCATAAGCTTGTGTCATACTCGACAGATGACTTGATCAAGAAGTACAAGAAAGCAAAATCAAATTTGGGGAAGTTAAAGAAGCTGGGAGCTTCCTTGTTGCATGGAGTGGATGCCACCAGAATGAAACTCCATGCAGATTTGAGAGTGCGGAAATTTGATCGAATCATCTTCAACTTCCCTCACGCGGGGTTCAAGGGAAAGGAAGACAACGTGCAGTTAATCAAGTAAGGTGCCTCATGTTTCTCCATGATTATGTATAGTCTATTAGACTATTATCGTACTATATCCTTCTATCTACAGTGAGGGTAATGCATCATCATATTCTAACTTTGCTGCAGCACGACATTTTCTTTCTTTTCTTTTCTCTTTATATGAAAAGACATGTATAGTACTTATTTTTTTCTGAGATTAGTATCAGCAATGGGCTCTCTATTGCAATACTATTCCATATTTTAAAATGCTCGGTATCCCTTCAGAGCACTGATTGGATGGAAATCTAGAAGAAGAAAAGGATTTCAGGTGAGTTGGATAATTTGCAGAGTCATCATGGTAGAGTTTTCCCCTTCCATGCCTTTGAAAATTTGATGGCGGAGTTTTGCCTTCTATAGTAGATGGAGATCGACATACATTTTTTAGGATCATATGTGCCTAATCCTGAAAATACTCCTCGGGAAACAAAGCGTGCACGGGTATTGATGTGTTTAATTGTGATTGTTCATATACAGCATGCATAGGGAACTTATGCGTGGCTTCTTTCACAATGCAAGCCAAATGCTTCGTGCTGCTGGTGAAGTACATGTAAGTCACAAGACCAAAGCACCATTTTGCCATTGGAAGCTGGAGGAACTTGCATCTTGGAATTCTCTGAAATTGATTGATCAGACAGCTTTTAAAAGCAAGAATTATCCAGGATATCACAACAAGCGTGGAGATGGTCAGAGATGTGATGAACCCTTTCCTCTGGGGCTTTGCATTACCTTCAAGTTCAGGTTCTACCCTGGAGCTAGGGAAGTGTTGAGAGAGTCGATGACGCACAACAATGCAATTCATGGAGGAAATCGGCAAATTTATGTGAGTCCAGTTCAGATGCCTGTAGAGTTTCCACTAATTCATGAGAGTTCAGTTCAGGTGGATGTAGGGTCTGAGTGAAATTATAAGAACTTGGTCCGGACACAGGAGCAGTTGCTACCACTCTCATTTGTTCCCTTTCCTTCAGTGACCCATGTTCCGTTGTCCCGGAATACACATATTCAGTTGGGAATAAGTTCAAGGAATGCATATGGAGGGATTAGTGTTTATCACAGAAACATTGTGCAGGAGATACCACAAAGAACATGTTATGATGATGTGGGGTTTCGTGCGGTCCCTCTGCCTGGTCTTACACATATCCAGTCGGGAACGAATTCCAGGAACGGATATGGAGGGGTTAGTTCTTATCACGGAAACATTGTGCAGGAGATACCACAAAGAACATGTTATGATGATGTGGGGTTTCGCTCGGTCCTTCTGCCTGGTCTTGCCTCTGAACAACATTATGAATATGTGGAAAGAAGAACGTCTGTTGGTGACCTGTATCTTTTCCATGGACTCCAACATCAAGAGAACTTGAGGAGGCTCATATATTCTTTTGGAAGGCCATGACTGGATCGCACTGCCCTTCTGAATGCAGGCCCCACAAAGGAATCTCAACGCTGGTAAGGGGTAAAATATTTTGTAATCTGTTCTCATGCGGAGGTTACGCAGATTTATTTCGCCATCTTGACGCTGCTAAGTAGAACCTTTTGAAATCTGTTTTTGTATGGACTTGGAAGTTCTGAATTTCTCATGATGCCTCCAAATTTGCATGTTTAAGCTGAGGTCAAGGCCTGGACAGGTTTCTCTGTTTGTGTTTAAAAATTTATCAGAGCAATTTCAAGCCCTGTTCTCCAAATGGAGCAAAGAATATCCATGGGTGTTTTTCTTTTCTGTTATAAAATCCATGGGTGTTGAACTCCCCCATTTTTAGAGTTGGGGACAAAAGAGTGACTTTGGACTCCCGTATTTTGACGTATGTGAACCAATCTTTATTTTGTCATCATTGGCCCTTCTTTTGTTTTATCCTACTTGCGAACAGGCTACTTGTGAATGTCAAAGGGTTAAGGAGTCAACGTTTTAATCCAGGGCGTTTGATGCGACTTCAAAGTTAAGCTATCTAAATCTCAAATGCTCTCCGAAACAAGTGGAGGTAGGACTAGACAAAATCATAATTTCAAATATATTGTATCATTTAAATAATCAAGTCACCTAGCAACCCAGTGATCTTTCATAATTATAACACAATGCCTTGCACAATTCTTAGCGATGATCTGCGATTTACGAATCACTAGAACTTGGCTGGAGTGCTATTTCTGGAGTACAAGGAGAGCAGTCCAGTATATATCTGATCATCATCAAATTTAAGTTGCTGTAGTTGCTTTGCCCTAAAGATACACCCTCTTGCTAGTTGTTACCCAACATTTGGAAACACAATGCCATTTACCATCCTCCTAATATAGGGTTGTTACTTTCGATAATCACGCTGGAACAAACCTTAATAGTAATTGAAGGACAGGAGTAGGACCAAGCTTTTTTGTAAGGCTCTGTGTGTAGTTTATGTAAGTGACATAAGCGAAAAGCTGGATGAAGCAGCAGCACGCGTTGTCTCAGAGACTGCTTTGGGAGCTGATGCATCATTAACTGTTGGGGGCATCTAAAGAAATTGAAACTAACCTGAGAACAGCATCACTCGCACGATGGATGGAGAACACGGATCGGCTTCGGTTCAAAGAGGTGGGATTAAGCATAGGCATTCTGTTGTACTTCAGCAACGCTACAGAGATCAACAGTATCAGCTTGTCACCCGAAAACCTTAGAAAGGGATATTCTAATTAATGATCATGCAAACAGGTTAAAATGATTTTTAATGGCTGAGTTAGTGCTGCGGATGACCCTAGATTCTAATCAATGACACTGAAGAGCATAATTGGCATGTTCATAAGAAGCTGGGCCTTTGTGAACATAGGGGTCAGACATTTGAGCCGGTTTAGTCCTAAATTTTTTATATTGGTATCAATTCAACTCTAAATCTCTTAAAATTTTGTTAATTGAGTCAATCCGTCCAATTTTGGTTCGAAATTCACTGATGTGGACATCGGTTGTCATATGTACATGGTTGACGCCGATGTGGATAGTTTTTTAACTTTTAAAATATGTTAAATAATTTTTTAACAAATATTTTGGTTTTTTCTTCTTTTTCTTTTCTCAATCATTAAAAAAATTATTAAGAATATTAAAATGATATTAAAAAAATCAACGGTAGCGCCAGCCATTCCATATATAACAATTGATGCCCATGTCAATGAATTTTCTATCAAAATTGATTGAATTGACTCAATTAACGTGGGGTGACGCTTTTTTCACTCCTCTTTTGACTAATAAACTCTTTTTCTTGTGTTTTGACCATAATATCCCTTGTGTGGCCCACCACTCTACAAAATTGATCCTTTTTTCTTTAGTTAACTCTTCTTTTTTTTGACCAAAAAAAAAAAAAAATCTCTTCTTTTTTATCAAAAAAAAAAAATCTCTTCCTTTTTCTTTATTTTCTTTTTTTGTCCTTGCGAGTCCCTCTTTATTCTTCTTCTTTCTTTTCACGCCTTTGACGTCTCAGTTCTAAGCTTCTTGCAAATGTCTCTCCGTTTTCTCTCTTGCAAGCCATTCTCTTCTTACACACCCCTAACAGTGATGCCTTTTTGGCTAGAGGAGAGAGAGAGAGAGAGAGAGAGAGAGAGAGAGAGAGAGAGAGAGATAGATGCAACTCTTTTATTTAGCCTCTCTCCTTTTGTTGAAAGAATTCTTATTTTCTAGGAAAAATAAAAATAATTTTCTTTAAGAGCAAAAATCAAAAAACACAATTTAAACCATTTAAGTCTTGCAAAGAGGATGGGAATGGAGGATAAATATGTTTCATGTGATTCAGCCACAAGTCGATACAAATCTATATAAAAAAAAGAAAGAAAGAAAGAGAAGAAGCTCCAGGTGTTTTCGCAATTGCAATGTTGCTTAATCTACTCCATTCTAAAATCTATATTTTGTTGCATTGAGGAAATTCAAGCGGCTAAAAACTTCATAGTTCGCTCTTATTAAAGCATAAGGGACCTTGTTAAGGGCGGCTACTCCATTAAGCTCTGCTCCAAAACCTAAATCCCGAGAAAAAATAACATAAATAGACTACTACTTCAACTAAAACAATTGCTTGGCTGCAGCAATGATAGCCTCCACAGTATTGCCAAATTCCAATATCCTTAACTTTGCTTCCAATGATCTTCTCCCAACCAAAAGTCATTCTGGCTTCGATACTAATTATACTTGATCCAATAGTAAGGCAACATACTCTCCTTATACTTGGGAAATTGCTTGTCAAAAAGTTCCCAATAAACCAAGGACACAACCCTTACATCCTTACCTTCCCTCCGAGCTTATTCGCTACTTTCACAATGAGAACGAAGACGTCAAAAGGTGGAAAGAAAGAAAGAAAAAAAAAGGGGGGAAGTGAGATCCTTAAGGAAAAAATAAAAGAAGAAACAAAATAAAAAGAGTTAGAATAAATAAAAAATATGATTACTTTTTAAAGTGGTGGGCTATACAAGGGATAATATGATCAAAATACAAAAAAAAAAAAAGAAGAGTGTTTTAGTCAAAAGAGAAGTGAAAAAAGCGCGATCCTTAACATAAAAGTAAAAGATTTATGATTAAATTAGTACAAATATAAAATGTTTATGCAGTTTCAAAAGTGAAAAAAAAACTAACGTATAATCAGTGGCACTTTCGTAAATTAAAGAAAAAGCACGCGTAGTCGATCAAAGTTGAATTCGTTTCCTTCGTCATCAAGACTTCACGTACGGGAGAGCAAAAAAAATAAAATAAAGATATTTTTATATGGTAGCGGCAATACTCTGCTTGCAGAACAACAGCTTCACTGTAATGATGGAGGAGAGCGAAAAGACGCGGCTCGGAAGTGAAAATGATGACGAGGGAGAAGAGGAAGTAAAGGAACGGAGGAAGAAATGGCTGCAACAGTATTCATCACATCATCAGATACTGTTGGTGGGCGAAGGAGACTTCTCCTTCTCGTCAAGTTTGGCCTCGGCTTTTGGCTCTGCCTCCAACGTTACCGCCACTTCCCTTGATCCTTATGGTACGTAGTCCGTACTAAAACATTTGACAATTCTGCCTTGTATCGACATGGTTTATGTATTGTGCAAGCGCGATCCACCCTTTGGTTTTCTAGGGTTTGTGTTGTGGGAGCGATCGAATGATCAAGCGCGTGTTCTTGTGTTCTGCTCAAGTTATTTCAGTCTAGATGGTCTGTTTAGGCGTTAGGTGGCTGTGAAACGCGCAAGTCATTCTTCTGGGGAAGGAGTGAGAGGTGGGTTTTGTCGCGGGAAAAAAATTTCTTGCTTCCGTGATGTTACCGGTTTCTCTCTGCTTCACCTTCTTGTCTGGAATGAAGTCTGGACCGAGACTAATGAATGCTGTGATGTCGGCTCTACTTGGTCTCAGTTGGTGGGCCTTAAGGAAGTCTTATGCTGCATGAAATGCTGACATAGAATCACTCACCAATTTATTTTGAACGGAAGTAGTCTCAACGATGCCAAGTCAAGTGCATTGATGATTCAGGTTGCCACTGGATATAAGCATTACAATAGAGTTTTCTTTCCCTTTCGTTACGCTACTAGGCCTGGTTCACGTCTCGCTATGTCTTTCTTTCTTTTTCCTTTTGTAACTAAGCGAGTCTCGCTATGTCATTGTAGTCTTATGTGACAGGAACATTTGATTAAGAAAAAAAGACTAATTGGACCGGCTATTGTTTTTAACTCATGAGCTTGTGTCATACGCGACAGATGACTTGATCAGGAAGTATAAGAAAGCAAAACCAAATTTGGGGAAGTTAAAGAAGGTGGGAGCTTCCTTGTGGCATGGAGTGGATGCCACCAGAATGATACTCCATCCAGTTTTGAGAGAGCGGAAATTCGATCGAATCATCTTCAACTTCCCTCACGCGGGGTTCAAGGGAAAGGAAGACGACGTGCATTTAATCAAGTAAAGTGCCTCATGTTTCTCCATGGTTATGTATAGTCTATTAGACTATTATCGTACTGCATCCTTCTATCTACAGTGAGGGTAATGCATCATCATTTTCTAACTTTGTTGCAGGACCACCTTTTCTTTCTTTTCTCTTCTTTTTATACAAAAAGACCTGTATAGTACTTTTTTTTTTTCTGATATTAGTATCAGCATTGGGCTCTCTATTGCAATACTATTCCATATTTTAAAATGATTAGTATTCCTTCAGAGCATTGTGGATGGAAATCTAGAAAAAGAAAAGGGTTTCAGGTGAGTTGGATAATTTGCAGAGTCCTCATGGTAGAGTTTTCCCCTTCCATGCCTTTGAAAATTTGATGGTGGAGTTTTGCCTTCTATAGTAGATGGAGATCCACATACATTTTTCAGGATTGTACGTGCCTAATCCTAAAAATAATCCTCGGGAAACAAAGCGTGCACCGGTATTGATGTGTTTAATTGTGATTGTTCGTATACAGCATGCATAGGGAACTTATGCATGGCTTCTTTCACAATGCAAGCCAAATGCTTCGTGCTGCTGGTGAAGTACATGTAAGACACAAGACCACAGCGCCATTTTGCCATTGGAAGCTGGAGGAACTTGCATCTTGGAATTCTCTGAAATTGATTGATCAGACAGCTTTTAAAAGCGAGAATTATCCAGGATATCACAACAAGCGCGGAGATGGTCAGAGATGTGATGAACCCTTTCCTCTCTGGCTTTGCAGTACCTTCAAGTTCAGGTTCTACCCTAGAGCTAGGGAAGTGTTGAGAGAGTTGATGATGCCCAACAATGCAATTCATGAAGGAAATCGGCAAATTTATGTGAGTCCAGTTCAGATGCCTGTAGAGTTTCCACTAATTTATGAGAGTTCAGTTCAGGTGGATGTAAGGTCTGAGCAAAATTATAAGAACTTGGTCCGGACACAGGAGCAGTCGCTGCCACTCTCATTTGTTCCGTTTCCTTCAGTGACCTTGTCCCAGAATACACATAATCAGTTGGGAATGAATTCCAGGAACACATATGGAGGGATTAGTGCTTATCATGGAAACATTGTGCAGGAGATACCACAAAGAACATGTTATGATGATGTGGGGTTTCATGCGGTCCCTCTGCCTGTTCTTACACATATTCAGTCGGGAATGAATTCCGGGAACGTATATGGAGGGGTTAGTGCTTATAACGGAAACATTGTGCAGGAGATACCACAAAGAACATGTTATGATGATGTGGGGTTTCATGCGGTCCCTCTACCTGGTCTTACACATATTCAGTCGGGAATGAATTCCGGGAACGGATATGGAGGGGTTAGTGCTTATTACGGAAACATTGTGCAGGAGATACCACAAAGAACATGTTATGATGATGTGGGGTTTCATGCGGTCCCTCTGCCTGGTCTTACACATATTCAGTCGGGAATGAATTCCGGGAACGGATATGGAGGGGTTAGTGCTTATCACCGAAACATTGTGCAGGAGATACCACAAAGAACATGTTATGATGATGTGGGGTTTCATGCGGTCCCTCTGCCTGGTCTTACACATATTCAGTCGGGAATGAATTCCGGGAACGGATATGGAGGGGTTAGTGCTTATCACAGAAACATTGTGCAGGAGATACCACAAAGAACATGTTATGATGATGTGGGGTTTCGTGCGGTCCCTCTGCCTGGTCTTGCCTCCGAACAACATTATGAATATGTGGAAAGAAGAACGTCCGTTGGTGACCTGGATCTTGTCCATGAGCTCAAACTTCAGGAGAACTTGAGGAGGCTTATATATTATTTTGGAAAGCTGTGACTGGATCACACTCCCCTTCTGAATGCAGGCTCCCCAAAGGAATCTCAACGCTGGTAAGGGGCAAAATATTTTGTAATCTGTTCTCATACGGAGGTTACGCAGATTTATCTCGCCATCTCGGCGCTGCTAAGTAGAACCCTTTGAAATCTGTTTTCGTATGGGCTTGAAAGTTCTGAATTTCTCATGATGCCTCCAAATTTGCATGTTTAAGCTGAGGTCAAGGCCTGGACAGATTTCTCTGTTTGTGTTTAAAAATTTATCAGAGCAATTTCAAGCCCTGTTCTCCAAATGGAGCAAAGAATACCCATGGGTATTTTTCTTTTCTGGGATAAAATCCATGGGTGTTGAACTCCCCCATTTTTAGGGTTGGGGACAAAAGAGTGACTTTGGACTCCCGTATTTTGACGCATGTGAACCAATCTTTATTTTGTCATCGTTGGCCCTTCTTTTGATTTATCCTATTTGCGAACAGGTTACTTGTGAATGTCAAAGGGTTAAGGATTCAACGTTTTAATCCAGGGCGTTGATGCCACTTCAAAGTTAAGCTAGCTAATCTCAAATGCTCTCCGAAACAAGTCACCTAGCAACCCATTGATCATTCATAATTATAACACAATGCCTTGCACAATTCGTCGGTGATCTGCCATTTACGAATCACTAGGACTTGGCTGGAGTGCTTTTCTCTTAAGTACAAGAAGAGCAGTCCAGCATATATCTGATCATCATCAAATTTAAATAGCTGCAGTTGCTTTGCTCTAAAGATACACCTCTTGCTAGTTGTTACCCAACATTTGGAAAACACAATGCCATTTACCATCTTCCTAAGACAGGGTTGTTACTTTCGATAATCACGCTGGAACAAACCTTTATAGTAATTGAAGGACAGGAGGAGGACCAAGCTTTTTTGTAAGGCTCTGTGTAGTTTATGCAAGTGACATAAGCGAAAAGCTGGATGAAGCAGCAGCACACGTTGTCTCAGAGACTGCTTTGGGAGCTGATGCATCATTAACTGTTGGGGGCATCTAAAGAAATCGAAACTAACCTGAGAACAGTCAGCACTCTCACGATGGATGGAGAACACGGATCGGCTTCGGTTCAAAGAGGTGGGAGTAAGCATAGGCATTCTGTTGTACTTCAGCAACGCTACACAGATCAACAGTAGCAGCTTGTCGCCTGAAAACCTTAAAAAGGGAGATTCTAATTAATGATCATGGAAACAAGTTAAAATGATTTTTAATGGCTGAGTTAGTGCTGCCGACGACCCTAGATTCTAATCAACGACACTGAAGAGCATAATTGGCATGTTCGTAAGAAGCTGCGCTTTTATGAACATAGGGTCAAACATTTGAGCCCCCCCCAAAAACACACAAACACACACACACACACACACCAATCCTGCGCTTCTCATCAGCAAGTACCTCCTCATACACACATGACTTCCAGAGCAGAAATTACTAGAGAGTTTATAGCTGCATGTATAAATGTGATGATTGCCGAACAATTTCACATAATACACAGTTGAATCAATTGTGTTTGTTAAACCACAAAGCTAACTAAGGAACCAATGATCATACAAGCAAGATTGACACCCTACACTAGCAAAAGCAAATTCACAACAGCGATAAAGTGTCGCGAAGTGGGGGCTAGCAAAACAAGAAAACAATGACTAGAAAGTAAGCAGGTTCATAGCACATACTCATTTATTTGCTTTCTTTCCTGATTGATGGATTGAAATACAGTCGGAAAATTGCTGATCATCGATTTCGGAACCCAGTAACAAATCTCAGAATACCAGCAAAATCAGATACTGTATTGACATTGCAAAAGCTCCCTGGTAATTGATTTTGCATGTAATCTACAAGAAACTTGCACTGTTTTTCTCCGTTCGTCTGCATAAGACGATAATTAAGTCAGATTGGATAATGAGGACAACGACAACATTATGGAGCTAATAACTGAAAATAACAGCTCTTTTTCCCTCCACTGAGGCATGGATATGTGTGATGCTTCCCAGCTTTTCACCCTCGACAGACCGAGTTTAAATTATTATCCTAGACTTGAACACTTATGTATCAGCTATTCAAGTATGATCAAGCCTATGGCCACAGTCACAAAAATTAGCCACCATAAGTGCATGATAATCATGGCAACTTCTGTTCTGCCCAAAAAGAAGAGCTAAACTCAACATGCAAGTCCCCATAGATGAATCAGTCGGTATAACTTCAGGTGCACCAAGTTTAACGCATTAAGATGACGGTGGCGATTCAATGAAAAGGAGTACCTCAAAAGCAAAGAAACCACCAGGTTTCAACATTGAAGCAGCTCCATTACACAGATGCAGAAGATCATCCATGCCCTCAGCACCACCATCCAGGGCAAGCCTCGGTTCATGTCTCCCAACTTCAGCTTGTAAACCACTTATGTCATCACTTGGAATATAAGGCGGATTGCTCACAAGACCTGCAACTTTTCCTTCAACGCCCTTCAAAGGTTCCCACCAAGAACCTTCCCTCACCTCAATTTTGTCCTGCTTTCACATAGACTAAACCAAATGAAAACATACCTCATTTCATGGTATCCCTTCAGATAAACACATACATCTCAACCCACACAGACCTGCAAGCTATATCTTTCAACATTAAAGGAAGCAACTTGAACAGCGACAGGGTTCAAATCCGTAGCGATGACTCTTCCATAATTACCCAAGATCTTGGCAATTCCAATAGCAATAGCGCCACTACCAGTTCCCAAATCAGCCCACAAACCTTCTCTCAATCCTTCGTCTTTCGAAATCACATCACCTACCAATTCCACAATGATCTCGGTCTCGGGCCTAGGGATCAAGACCCCTTCTCGAACGCACAGAATCAAGTCCCTCCAATGCTGGCACCCGACTATATACTGGAAGGGCCTTCTCTCGTCGATCCTTTGCTTCCATAAGCTGTAAAGCTCTTGGACATCAGCTTTCAAGCTAATGATGGTGTCCGGGTCGTCGCGAGCCACGGCTTTGTGCATCAATGAAGGGTCGGACCCGTCGAGGACGTCTTCCATCAGCCAATTGAGCTCCCTGCAGAGGAGAGTGGAGTCCGGGCCGTTGTCGGAGTCCTCGAAGGAGGACCCGATGGAGGCGGCGAGAGATTTGGCCCAGGAGTGCCATTCTAGGAGGTCCGAGACGGTGGTCGTGTACTCGGGTGGCCTTAGAAACAGTGGGAGCAGCGGAGGGGGAGAAGAAGCCAGTTGCGGCGGCGGCGGAGGAGACGGGGAGGAGTGAATGTGACGGTGGCGAATTTGAGTGATGTTGCGGGCATGAGTGAGAGGAGTAGGGAGTTGAAAGAAGAAGGTCGAGAAATTGGAGGCGATGCATGGCCAGGGGCGGGTAAAGCTCGGCCGCAGTGAAGGCTTCATTTGCTTCTGGGGAGGTCGGACAGATCGTGCGGCGGGGTCCAAGAAATTGGCATGTACGATGTTACTTATAAACAAGACAGGCCCAACAATGTGTTTTCACCGACCCGCCCAAATGATCATTTCCGGGTCTCCAACTTGTGAACTCACAACTCGCATTAAAGTAATTTGGCCATAAACTCTCTTCCTTAGAATCTTAGACAAATGTTTATTGAGTTTGTCATAGACAAAGACCTATAAGTTTCGCTGAAGCATATTGATTTTTCGGTGAGGAAACCAAATGATCGATAAAATCATTGAGGTTAAGGCAATTGAAAGAACCAATAAGATAAATAGCTTTAGTAGTCCATGTTCACGAATCAATTTTAAATAATCTTCATTGCTGGCATTTGAGTAACGTCCGTTGCACATGATTGATGATATTAAGGTTTCAGTATAAAATGTGCAACGGAAACACAGCTCTTTCTCTAGATGTCATTACTTTCAAAGTGGGTACAATGCAAATCATAACAAACATGATTGTTTGGTTCCCGTTAAAAGAGAAATTTATATAGGTTGGAGTCATCGCGGTTGATCAACGGACGGGGTTTTTGATTAAGGGAAAATTTATTGCAAGTAGAGGAAGATTCCTATTAAACTTGGCTTCCTTTATTCATGTTATTTTCCGCATCCATTAGTAAAATAATATATGGCCTTCAAATGGCTAGAGATGTACTTCTTCTTTTATTTGCCACGAAAAGAGAATTCTTGAAAGACGCATATTTTAAACATTTAATGCGGAGAAATATCGAGCAAGAGGAATTGTCGAAAGCCTTATCTATCGAGAACGAATATCGACAGGCAGAGGAGGAGCCACATGCAAATTCCCCACACAAAGAGACGTATTCATACATATATATCTCCATCTCGAAATTATGTGGAAAAATTTCCAGCCTTTCTCGTCATCACCACTGCCATATATTTTCTCCGCGCTCCCTCAGCCACAGAGGACTCTCTCCCTCGCTCTTGCTCTCGCTCAGTCTCATCCTGCTCTCTCAAACCGAAACATCATTCATCAGATGATTTCTCGGGAACCCATTGTCATTTCTTGGCTCCTCGCAGAATAGGACTTCAGGTAAATTCCATCTGTTCCCGGTATCTGTCTAATTTGTTTGCCTCCCCGGTTACGTGTAACTGAAATTCCCTTCTTGATTATTTGTTTCTCGCATCAAGTCGACACCTTCTGCGCCTGCGGAGCTAGATATTTGATACCCTTCGGAGTAAATTGCCCTTTTGCTATGTGGGTTCATGGTATACACCTTAGGAAAGGGAAGAGGAATGTGAATTTGAGTAGAATTGCTAGTTTGCTTTTGCGGTCGTTGGAGGCGTTTGCCTCTTCTGGGTAAGGGATACCGGTGGTAATGATTCTAGCAGGAGGTATACAAGGAGGAGCAATGGTTTCTCTAGCTTCCGTAGCCTCCGTTGTGAGTGCAGGGACTAGTGCCAACAGGGGTTCCTCTGAAGTTTCTTATTCACTGGTTGGCAAGATCGCCTTTCCAAGAGGTAAGTACTGGAGTAGCGTCAAAAGATGGCATTGTAAATACTCGGTCACCACGACCGATTTTATCGCCGAACACACCAATGCTCTCTCCCTTGAGTCTAACAATGGTTACAGAGGGGATAAAGATGATGATAGCGGGATTTTACTGAAGCCCGCACCAAGGCCTGTTGTGAAACCATCCAACTCTAAGACCAATTCAGTGGGGTTGGAACCTTCAAGACCTAGCAGAGATTCCACAGTTGAGATGCTAGATGATTTAGAAAATAAGAATAATGTTCTCGAGTCCCTTGATGAGGTGTTGGAGAAGGCAGAAAATCTCGAAAAGTCTAAACAGGGTCAACAAGCAAGCAAAAAGGAGGGCGGAAATGTAAAAAAACCAACACCATCCAGTAAAAGTGCTAATCCCAGAAATAGTAATCCTGTGAATTCATCTAGAAGTAAAACCGCTAAGACTTTGAAGAGCGTGTGGCGGAAAGGGGACAATGTTGCCTCAGTGCAAAAGGTAAAATTTCCAAAGGATTCTCCTTATAGTAACAACATCATTGATGACCCAGAATCTCAAAAGGTTGAAGCGAAGGATGAGCCTCGAGCTTCTCTAGCTGCTCAGCCACCTTTAAGATCGCAACCTAAGTTACAGGCCAAGCCTTCTGTGGCTCCACCACCTACACTAAAGAAACCTGTAATCTTGAAGGATGTTGGGGCAGCTCCGAAATCGTCAACTGTTGACGATGTTGATGCTCCGGGAAAAACTAAAGAAAGGAAGCCAATCTTGGTAGATAAGTTTGCTACCAAAAAACCAGTTGTCGATCCTCTCATAGCTCAAGCAGCTTTAGCCCCTACCAAGCCGTCAAAGGGACCTTCCCCTGGCAAATTCAAAGACGACTATCGGAAGAAGAATGCTTCAGCAGGTGGACCACGGAGGAGAATGGTCAATGACGATGATGTTGGGATTCCAGATGAGGAGACATCAGAACTGAATGTCTCCATTCCAGGGGCAGCTAGTGCAAGGAAGGGTCGGAAGTGGAGTAAAGCAAGTAGGAAGGCAGCTAGACTCCAGGCAGCCAAAGAAGCTGCTCCAGTAAAAGTTGAAATTCTTGAGGTTGGGGAACGGGGTATGTTGATAGAGGACTTGGCCGACAACTTGGCCACAAGTGAAGGTGAAATCCTTGGACTTTTGTATTCGAAAGGAATTAAGCCAGATGGGGTGCAAACTTTGGACAAGGAAATGGTGAAGATGGTCTGTAAAGAATATGAGGTGGAGGTCATAGAGGCTGATCCTATCAAAGTTGAACATATGGCAAGAAAGAAGGAAATACTAGATGAAGATGACTTGGGCAAACTTGAAGATAGGCCACCTGTGCTGACTATCATGGGTCATGTGGATCACGGCAAGGTAATATAAGTGAGACCTTTGTTTTCTCACATGGGTGAGAAAATGCATTGCTTCTCCATTTATCTTACACTGATGTGTGTTGTGCATAATGTTTTGCAGACAACCCTGTTGGATTATATTCGTAAGAGCAAGGTATGAATGGAAGCTTCTATTACGATCACTTTCTATATGGCTTCGTCAGACACCTTTATAAATGTGTTTCACCAAAGTACTTTTTGTTTGGTTTCACTTGTTACCAATTGAGAAAGGACATTAATGAATACCAATCTTGAAATGTAAATCGTAGACCGCTGAGAAATGTCAGGTCTAATTGCTCGTGTGCATTACAGATTGGGTGACTGGACTTGACTGGTAGACTTTTGCAGGTGGTTGCATCAGAAGCGGGTGGGATTACACAAGGAATAGGGGCATATAAGGTGCAAGTACCTGTGGATGGCAAATTGCAACCCTGTATTTTCCTGGATACTCCTGGGCATGAGGTAATTTTGCTGCCCATATTCACCGGTTTATGATGTTCTTAACTTTAGGCTTATGATGATAGTGAGGGTATAGTTTACAGAATCAATCTCTATTATGTTAATTGCCTGATCTAACTTCAATTACATTCTGCCTTGCAGGCATTCGGTGCAATGAGGGCTCGTGGAGCGAGAGTGACAGATATTGCTATCATTGTAGTGGCTGCTGATGATGGGATCCGGCCTCAAACCAGTGAGGCTATTGCTCATGCCAAAGCAGCCGGAGTGCCAATAGTGATTGCAATAAACAAGGTTTGTTTACTGAAGCGAAACTTACCTGAAGTGTTATAAGAAATAGATGCTTAAGTAAGAGTAGTTGGGATAGTCATAATTTGCTCATCCTGGTGTCTAATCAAGCTGCCCCATCTTTTTCTTGATCAGATTGATAAAGATGGAGCCAGTCCAGAACGGGTAATGCAAGAACTTTCTTCAATTGGCTTGATGCCAGAAGCTTGGGGTGGCGACATCCCTATGGTTCAGGTCCACCTTTTTCTCCGGATGGGATCTGTCTTTTCATCTTGTTATGCTAGTTCATGGTGACTCATAGTCCATTTTACAGATTAGTGCGCTCAAAGGGGAGAACGTGGATGATTTACTGGAGACTGTCATGCTTGTTGCAGAGGTATATCTAGATTGATGCATTGTACAGTTATTTATAATGGAAGCAAATTTTCCTTATGGTTTGTTTCCCAGGGGTGGGTTAGCAAACGTTTTTACCCCAATTTATTCTCATATTTAATGCTTGAAATGTTAAAATAACTCTTATCTTTTACTTCTCGGGGTTGACTTTCTGATGGCTTCCTTGTTTCTACTTTGACTCGTGATTTTTTTTTCTTTTGTCGGGCTAGATACTATAACTCATGATTAAGTGAGCTTTTGGACATTATTTAGCCCCCTTACAACTTCAGAGTAATTCCTTTGATACTTTTTTGACATTTAAACTTCTCATAATACACTGGCCATTATTTCTGTGAAACATGTTCTCCTGTGTCCTGCAGAGAGTTATTATATGTGTTGCTGATTTTATCCTAACCCTAAACACCTTGTTATGAAGTTGCAAGAGCTGAAGGCCAATCCACACAGAAATGCGAAGGGCACTGTAATTGAAGCTAGTCTTCATAAATCTAAAGGACCGACAGCTACATTTATTGTTCAAAATGGCACCCTTAGAAGAGGGGATGTTGTGGTCTGTGGAGAAGCTTTTGGAAAGGTTAGAGCATAAAATAAACTCTCAGAAGCTCTGTTAAACTTAATATATGCACAGTGCAACTTGAGAAAACAGTTTCTCAATAATTTATTGTTTAGATTGCTCTGTCTTACTAATGTTTGAATGGTTTTTCTGTGCTCAGGTTCGGGCACTATTTGACGACAGTGGCAAGCAAGTCCATGAAGCTGGACCCTCCATCCCAGTACAGGTTGGTGCTTCTTTGACTATATCGTTATTCCCTTAGGCATAATGATACTTGGAATACGATTTTACAACAACTCCTGGTGCCATCATTTGCTGGGGGTTCTACCTAATTTTAGCCTTAATTTTAATTTATCTTCCACCGATATATCATTGAAATGGTCCTGCTGCGCTTGATGGACATTTCTAAATTTTCCTTAATCCAAGTACTTTCACAGATGTTGCCTTGGCAGTGCTATATTCGAAAATACTTTCTTGTTCATGAGTCCGGAAGTTTTGTGATGGCATACTCAAAACTTGGGCAATGTGCATTTTCTTTTTAACCTGTATAAGGTATTAATCCAAATATTCCTGCATTGAGAGTTTCTCCTATGGTTTAAGGCATGTTTAAGTTATGATCTGTCGTGTGAATCATCCCACTGACATCTAGAATGAAAAAGGAAATTAGAATCCTGTTATGGAAGCAACCACTGCTCTGGCTACTAGCACGATCTAGTGAGAAGCAGAGATGTTCTAATTCCCTTAGATAACCTAGACTGAAATTGTGGCCATGTAGGTTATAATGATACTCTTCATTTTCAATGTCTTGTATTCCTTTAGTTCCACACTGCACCACATATAATTTGCCGGTTGTGATATAATCATGGCAGGTAATTGGACTGAATAACGTTCCAACTGCTGGTGATGAGTTTGAGGTTATTGGGTCCCTTGATATGGCAAGGGAGAAGGCAGAAGTGCGTGCAGAGTCTCTGCGAGATGAACGTATTTCGGCCAAGGCTGGTGATGGGAAGGTCACACTTTCTTCTTTAGCTTCTGCAGTTTCATCAGGAAAGCTTTCTGGTCTGGACTTGCACCAGCTGAATATTATCATGAAGGTTGATGTTCAGGTATGCACATAACATGCTTCATATACAAGCATCAGAGGTGGTTCCAGTGTTATTTTGTGTTTCATATTATTTTTTATTGCACAAATTCTTCTTCTTAGTTTCTGTGTAACTGAAAGATCTTTATCATGCCCAGGGATCAATTGAGGCCATAAGACAAGCCTTGCAAGTGCTTCCACAAGATAATGTCACTTTAAAATTTCTCTTGCAAGCACCAGGGGATATTAGTGCTAGTGACGTTGATCTTGCAGTTGCTAGTAAAGCCATCATCGTTGGGTTCAATGTTAAAGCACCAGGTTCGGTAAAGAGCTATGCAGACAACAAAGGTGTTGAGATTCGTCTGTATAGAGTAATCTATGAACTCATTGACGACATACGTAATGCAATGGAAGGACTTCTGGAGCCAGTGGAGGTTAATTTCTAGAACACACTTTTGAAACTTCCTCTATTTGAGGGTGCGGCATAATCTTGTACCACTTGATTTTGACTCGATTGACTTTTCATATCTCCTCCTACCTGAGAGACCACTTATCAGTGCATTCAGAGCGATATGGTGTTTGAAATGCTTCTTAGAATATAATCTGTATTGATAACCAGGCATCAGCCAACACTGGAAATACTACTGTTGTTAATTAGAGCTCAAGTCCAGCTGCCCCTATCAAAACTACACGATTTTCTTTATCTCGTAAAATCCTTGTGGGGACACCTAATAATGACTTCTATGACATGCACACTCGTACAATTCCCGTTGATAGGTGTTGATGCTGAGTCCAATCGGGGCTGTTCAGTCTGGAACTATGACGTTTACTCTTAATTTTGGTGGGATATCTGTTTCGGATTATTCACTCTGCGTTCTTTCATTAATCCTCACAGGAACAAGAAACAATTGGTTCTGCTGAAGTGCGAGCAATATTTAGCAGTGGCAGTGGTCGGGTTGCTGGATGCATGGTTACAGAGGGGAAGTTGGTGAAGGGATGTGGTATACGAGTTGTTCGAAAAGGGAAAACTGCATATGTTGGTATTCTGGATTCTTTGAGACGGGTCAAGGAAATTGTGAAAGAGGTACAGTTAAAATATGATATTGATTGGGCCTTTTGGCTAAGTCACGTTTTGCTTTGTGTTGTAATTGTCCGACTTGTGGCACATTTTTATGCATGACTATCTATGTTGTCTATGTGCTCTTTCATGAGCTCTGCTGGAATCAGACTTACCTTTTAGTTGAAACAAGCTTCTTGTATAGAATGCTTATCATTTTCTTGATAGAATACATGCATCATTGCTTTGATGCGAAGAATAGAGGGTAAGATACAATTGAAACAAATTCCTGATGAAAAACGATAGTGGAGGTCATTAAGTTTATAGTTAACTGTTATTGTGATATTTCAACTTATAAGTTTTGATGTACGGGGGAAAGAATCTTGTTCAGAAGGATTTATATTAAGACAGATCTCTGAACTTCATACAGTAATTTACGTTGTATGCATCCTGCAGTATGAGGGGAGAGGAAGGCTGAGCAAAGTGATGCTAGCTTCTTGTCCGAGCATGACCTTCTCGTTGTGTAGCCTTGTCTGTCGATGGAGTATTTATCTTTTGGTTTCACTCATGGCATCCTTTTTCTGTTAATATATTTCATGATGGCCATTGGATTATCTTCTTGCCTTTGATTTAACTGGTTCTTTGGAGAGTTAAAGTGTCCAACCGTTACTCCCCAGAAGAGTTGCTACTCTCTCAACAGCAGTTTGCTCACAGAAGTTAAAACTCTTATTTAGTGGCCATCTGGTTTGTCTCATCTCTTATTTGTCACGCATGGAATTGAACATTGCCTAATTTTTCTTACTCTGTTGAATAGGTTGGTGTGGGACTAGAATGCGGTATTGGGATGGAAGACTATGATGATTGGGAGGAGGGAGACGTTCTTGAGGCCTTTAACACAGTTGAGAAAAGACGGACCCTTGAAGAAGCATCTGCTTCAATGACAGCTGCTTTCGAAGGAGCTGGTTTCAAATTATAGGGAGGCACATGCACAGTGTTATACAAGTTGTTGCTATGCATCATTTTACAGAATATCACCAGGAGATTGCCCTTGCCGTTACGCAGGGTCGAGAATGTTACCTTTCTGTCGCAAGTTCCACCTGTGGAGAACAGACATTTGGTCGACTGTATTTACGTGATTAAAGGCGGAAGCACGGAAGGTCTTGGCAGACCTAGCTTATCAGATACGATTTTTAGCTTGCGGCAATCCAGAGGAGGAGGTTTCAGCTGGGTTTGCTTCACTTTTAACTCTACAAATCAACATTTTTGTCAGGCCGTTAGCCTGGTTTAACTTGTAAAGATGTTACATTATGATGGGAACTGTATCATGTTTCCATGTCGAACGAGCACTGCCCAAACGGTTCGATGTAATTTCTCTTCTGATAAAGGAAAGTCATTTATTTAGTCATTTCTGAAAAGCCAAATGTTCGTCTTTGTTCTTCGAGTGGCCTGTTATGACAATTTCTGCAAATGCAGTCCATTCTAAATTTTGCTTTTCCTCTGCACTGTAATTGCTCTAGCTCTCGGTTGCTTTAGGGAAACTCGGCACAATGACACGGAGTAACCTTCAGCACCGGATTCATCAGCTGACTGTTGTATGAACAGGTGCCTTCATACTGTAAAGGGCGCTCTCAGGTCCGCGGATGCCAGCCAGATCTATGAAGTTTCCACTGCATTGCGTGAGTCCATAACCACATCGAGAACTGGGCATCCGGCTAGTCCCCTCCACTCTTCTATCCACGATCACGATCGCAGTTCAGTAGTCACTTTAGGCTTCCATAATAGGGACCTGTCACTGTATTTGAGAAGTGTGTAAAAGTTCATGCCGAGGAACGTTGTTTTAAGTGAGGAGTAGGAGCATGTACATAAGTATTGAGTACAGATCTTGAAATCAGCTTACTTCTGCATGCATCTCTTTGCCCATGCTATGATGCTGAAGTTTCCAAACGACGCGTACGCCTGAAACCAGCAGTTGTAGGGCAAGAGCGATATGACTTCTCTCCACTGAAGGCGGCCTCTCCAAGCTCACTTTCCATCAGCTTCCGAGTTATCCGTCAATTCCTTCTTGGCCACCTCCTGTCCTTCCCCTTTTGTTGTCCCCACATTCTTCCCCAGATTGGAGGAAAAACTATACTAATCGTCTCACCGTAGTCCATCACTTCACATCCAAAGATGCGAACCATCGGAGCTTACGACGAGGAAGCCCCGCCTCAGACAGAGAAACTTAGTAGTACAGCTTGAACATACAAATCTTATTTTTGTCCCTACAAATTAGAGGAACGCACACAAGTTACCTTCTTTTCGATGTCATCGGCCCAGAATCTGGCTTGGCTTGGCTTGCTCATGAGGATCAGATGGCAAGAGAGCAGGCCGGCCGTGCCAGGTCCTCGTTGATGTACTCCGCGATAGTCTTGGTACTGGCACATGGGCTTGCCGTTGTGGACGAAGACCGTGGTTTTCTTGTGAATCGGGTTCATATGACGAAGAAGCCGCTCGTTCCGCATGTTCTCTTCCTCTTACCCGTACTGGATATCCTTCTCGGCAAGTGCTACTTGGCACCTCATTCCAAACACCTCCCCATGGGCCACGGCTCTTCGGAGTCGTCCACTCTGTGAAGAAGCAGAGCACTCACGTCAGAGGAATGCGAGCGTAGATGGACAAAAGAAATTATTAAGCAGACACCGGAGTTAGGAAGAAACAGACGAAATAGTTGCAGACAAGTGTATTCGTCAATCATGTGATTAACTTAACGGGCAGGAGCTGCATTTTTCAAATGGTCGCCGACGGCAGATGCCCTTACTAACAAACCCTTTCCGGGTTTTGTCGTTGTTGTAAGATGTTCACTTTGCTTCGTGTTAACGACACCCGTAGCATCAAATGGGCTCGCGGTAGCAAAGGAATTCGGATAAAATATATTGATATTTTTTGATGATTTAATATGGATTATACATCTTGGAATGAGGACAATTCTAAAGCAGTTCTGTGATAATGGACCAACTAAATAAAAACATATACGCAACCAATACCAGTGTGACAAATCAGCCCGGGGTTGCCATTAGTTCAAAATAGGTGGCATAGGAGAAGAAGCAGTACATGCTTCGAGTTTTTTAATGCCATAAACAAAAACTCGAACGCTCGAAAGATTCCGCTGGACAAGCGGAAGAGCAACTTGGTTGATTTCTCACATGTATCATTCACTGATGCAGCCAACTGTTGCTTCATGTGGTGATAGTTCCACAGGACAACGCAAGACAAAAACCAGAACGGAATCTTTGCTTTATGGCATTGATCATCAGGTCGCAAATGATATTTAAGAATCGTCTGACATTAGTCTGCTACAAATTTGTCATCTTTCATATGAAGGGATCGCCCATGTGCCGAGAGATGAAGACGAGGCAGCACATGAGGTCTGTGACCCTTCATAACCCCATCCCAGCGGTCTTCAGCACAAAAAAAGCGGACGCTGTTTGCCTCTGAAAGGTTGGCTTGACTTGGAATAGCAATGGCCGACGACGACGATGATGTGACCCTGTTCGGGTTTTGGGCAAGCATGTTCGGGATCCAGTGCAGGCTAGCACTCACCTTGAAAGGGATCGAGTACAAGTACAAGGAGGAGGCGGACTTGTTCGATCAAAGCCCATCGCTCGTCCAGCTGAACCCGGTCTTCAAGGGAATCCCCGTCCTCATCCACAATGGCAAGTCCGTGAGCAAGCCCGTGTGCGAGTCCCCCGTCATTCTCGACTATATTGATGAGGCCTGGCACAACAAAGTTCCGTTCTTCCCGTCTGATCCTTATGGCAGATCCCAAGCCAGATTTTGGGCCGACTATATCGACAAGACAGTACCTATGCTAACGTTCTAACTAGTGACCCCCTTTCACATATATGCATTTTGTTGACACAGGTGTCCTTGGATACAAGGGTTAATCTATTGGTGAATGGAAGTTTGTAGTGATTCGCTGCTTTTCTTGTGTCATGTCCTCCGGGGCAGTTGTACGTTCCCGGGAAGAATGTGTGGATGAAGAAGAAAGGCAAAGAGCAGGAGGCGGCAAGGAAGGAGGTGGTCGATGGCCTTAAGGCAATGGAAGGCGAGCTTGGAGAGAAGCCCTTCTTCGGGGGCGACAAGTTGGGGCTCGTGGACTTGGTGCTCCTGTCCTATTCCTGCTGGTTTCATACGTTTGAGATGTTCGGCAACTTCAGCATCAAAGCGGAAGCGCCGAAGCTGATCGAATGGGTAAGGAGGTGCATGGAGCAGGAGAGTGTGTCATGGTTGCTCCCTGACCCTGACAAGGTGTATGCCTCCGTTTTGCAATGCAAGAAGAAGTATGGGCTCGAATAGATCAAGAGGGTACCGTTGTCATTGTTTGAATAACATAAAATTGATTTTTGGATTTTAGCACGTTTCTGGCTATTTCTAGATTTGGTTGTTGGCGGCCTTGATTCATAGTAGACGCTCGGAAAGGAGAATGAAGATAGAAGAAGACGAAGGATTCCAGCGGCTATTGAAGAAAAACTATTCATGAATAGCGAGAATCATTTATGAATAGTAAAAAGACAAAAAATACTATTTGCCATAAATGAAGGCCGGCTGTTATTGACTTTCATCAGTTATTGACTTTCGTCAGCCACGTAAGGCTCCTTTATGCTTCGTCTTATTTTTTTCCTTTGACTTTATCCACGCATTTTAGATTTCTCATCTGCACCAACCTCTATAAAGGTTGCTCCGATCAATTTGTATAATATGACCGGAGCCATAGAACTCCAAGTGACCTTTGCGCATTTTGCATTCCAATAAAAGTTTTTCCTCCTATCAATATTTGTGCCCTTTGTTCTAAATTCTCAAAGTCACCATTATTGTTTTGGTTCCAACATTTGGCATCAGAGTTAGAAATGGCATCCACTAGTTCCGTTCAATTGCAGCTTCCAAAGTTGAATGGAAAGAATTTCAACAACTGATCCTTCTAGATTAAGGTTCTTTTCAAATCGCAAGATTTATGGAATCAGGTTAAAAATTACTACAACGAAGTGGCTAATGCTGAAGCATTCGAGGCTTTAAGAAAGGAGGAGATAGAATCTTTAGTGGAATCCCGGAAGAAAGACCAGAAAGCATTGCATGCGCTCTTGCAAGCCGTGGAGGAAACAATATTAGAAAAAGTATCGAAGGCAGAGACCGCAAAAGTAGCGTGGGATATTTTACAAAAATCTTATAAAGGCAATGATCATGTCTAGCGGGTGCAACCGTAAACTCTTTGAGGGGATTTCGAGTTTTTACGGATGAATGACTCTGAATCGATCTCGGCATATCTTGATCGTGTGCAAACCATTGTTAACCAATTGATGGTTAATGATGAAGAACTCCATGATACACGTAGAAAAAATCTTAAGGTCTTTGACCGAAAGATTTGACTACGTCATCACCGCGATCGAGGAAAGGCAAGATGTGCCAATCCTAAAGTTGGAGCGGTTGATGGGTTTATTGTGCTCGCACGAGCAAAGAATGAATCAAAAGTCTGTTGGTTCGGCTCCCGAGCAAGCATTGCAAAGTCGGGTCATTCCATCAAGCCAAGGAGGCTATCAAGGTGGTCGAGGTCGCGGAGGAGGCTAAGGTAGAGGTGGAAATTCAAATTTCACCAAAAATTCAAAACGCCGGACAAATCAAAAGTCAAGTATTTTAAGTGCAACAGATTCGGACATTACAAATCCAAATGCCAAGCAAATGCGACGTACGAGCGGGCGAGCACGCACATGCCACTGATGTTGACCATGGTGCTAGCATGTAATAAGGATGAGTTTTTTTTTTTTTGGTAAGGTAAGAATGTATATAACTTTTCGAAGCGCCATTTACAAGGAAGAGACCGAACACAAAACCGACCCATTAGTACACAAGAGCTTGTCTTAATGGGTCAAAGGTGTAGCGGTCTATCAAGATACACAAACAAAGCGCATATATACCAAAGAAGCCAAAGAGATGGCTATGTAAGAGGAACCAAAACACCAACCAAGACAAAGACTATCTAACGGTCATAGATACCGCCAAGACAAGCCAAAAATACAAGAAAATACACTAAACAACATCGGGCAATCTTCAAAGATAGAGGATGGGAGCCCCCAATTTCTTTGGAGTCGCCTATTACGAGGGTGGTCTGAACATGACCAAGAGACTCTTGTCTCTCACAACTTTGACAAGGTGTTTGATAATAGCCGGCACAAAAAGAGGCTTGTCTAAAAGAAATTTTTTTTCTTTTGGTCCAAATGATATGACATAGGCACAAGAAAACCTAGTAATGCGATGGTGAAAAAACGTCTCCAAAAGCTTCATAGCCAACGAATGAAGTCATCCCAATGACGGTTTTGCCAAGCTATGTCGCATTTCATAGCCCAATATAATGCAAGAGAGCCCGTAATAGAGCATCCAAAAATAAGTGGTCGATAGAGTCGGTCTAAAAAAGAAAAAGCACACACTCCATATTCAATTCTACGGTATTGCAACAACAGAATTTGAGTAGGGAGGCGCTAAGGTGATTAACCATAGTAGAAAAGCATGCCGAGGGGTTAAGGAACAATCCCAAATGAAAGAGTGCCAATGTACTACACGGCCCCTCGTCCTAATACAGTCCCAAGCCGAGGCAATCGAAAACATACCAGAGGGGTGGCTCTGCCAAATAAGCTTGTCAATTCTTCCATCCACAAAAACAGGAGCCCAAGTCAAAAAGTGTCCGAAAGGTTGCCAATCGAAGCATAAAGGATGGACAATAAGGATGAGTTGAGCACCATAGACACCAACATATAGTACTTGGATACTTGTTGCAACAATCACATGACTGGCCGAAAGGAATTATTCTTGTAGTTGGATGAGACAAGTCATAATGAAGTCGACTTCGGGAGTAAATCAAAGATTCCCGTGATGGGTAAAGGTAACATTAATATGAAGTCAAAAAATGGTACTAATGTTACTATTTCAGACATTTACTTTGTGCTAGGACTTTTTGAAATTTGCTTAGCATTAGGCAACTTTCGAAAAAAGGTCACAAAGTTCACATTGAAAATGGAGTTTGTACCATCAAAGGTGTCAACAATAAGTTGATCACGATGGTGTAGATGACGAAGGACAAAGAATCTCTTGAGTTTTCAAGCGATGATGAAAGATAACAACTGGTGGTTGCATCTTCGATTCGGACATCTAAATTTTCGTGGACTAAAACTACTGGTCCAAAAAAAGATGTTGATCGGTATGCCTTTCATTGACTTTCCAAATCGACCATGTGAAGGATGTCTCATTGGAAAACAACATCAAGAATCATTTCTAGTTGGGAAAGCCAGAAAAGCAAAGCAACCTTTGGAGTTGGTAAGTACAGATATATGTGGCCCTACTGAGTTTGAATCATTCGGACAAAAAAGGTACATGTTAATTTTTGTGGATGATTTTACCATAAAAACTTGGTTATATTTCTTGAGAGAAAAATCTGAAGCTTTTGGAAAATTCAAAAAATTTAAAGTCTATGTTGCAAAACATAGTAGCTTTAATATGAAGACGTTGAGATTGGACAGAGGGGGAGAATTTACCTCGGATGAATTTGACAAATATTGTAAAATTCATGGAGTAAACCGTCGATTGAATGGTAGCTATATTCCTCAGCAAAATGGTATAGTAGAAACAAAGAATGGGACAATTTTTGAAATGGTAAGAAATATGCTAAAAGCTAAAAATTTGCCCAAAAAGTTTTGGGCAGAAGTCGTTGCTTGTGTTGTATTTGTACTAAACAAGTGTCCAACAAAGAGTGTTCTTGTAAGAACCCCAAAAGAGGCTTGGAGTGGCAACAAGCCAAATATTTCGTTCCTACAAGTATTTGGGTGTGTGGCATATTCCCATATACCGGATGAGCGGAGAAAGAAGTTAGATGATAAAAGCGAGAAGTGCATATTCATTGGCTATAGTTACACAACTAAAGGTTATAAGCTATATAACCTTGTCACTAAAAAGGTAATCATAAACAAAGATGTCTATTTTTTTTGAAGATGAAGCTTGGGATTGGAACCAAAAGTGTAACCAAAAAAGCATCACCATGGAAGATCAACCATTGGAGGGAGAGGCAGAAAAACCTCCATCTTCTTCGACTGGTGGTACATCTTCTTCACCAACAGTAGCTTCAGAACCACCGTTATGTCGTTCACAATGATTGCGGGAGGCGCCTTCAAAATTCAAGGATTATATTGTGACAAGAAACGATGATAGTGATAGTGATGGAATCACTGATGAAACAATGGCAAACTTTTATTTATTTGCTGAATGTGACCCCGTAATCTATGATGAAGTAGCTATAGATGAAAAGTGGATCTAAACAACGGATGAAGAAATTCACTTCATTGAGAAGAATGACACATGTGGGTGCTAATTTTTTTACCACCCAATAAGAAACCCATTGGTGTCAAATGGGTATATAAGACGAAGTACAAACTCGACCATTAGGTGGACCGTTACAAAGCCAGATTGGTTTTGAAGGGCTATGTATTGATTATTTTGAAGTATTTGCACTAGTGGCTCAAATGGATACCATTCATATGATCTTAGCACTTGCAACTCAAAACTGTTGGAGGATCCATCAAATGGATGTGAAGTCAACATTCCTTAATGGCGTTCTTGAAGAGGAAGTCTACGTGGAGGAACCATAAGGTTATGAAAAGAAAGGGCATGGAAATAAAGTTTACAAACATAAATTGGCATTGTATGGGCTAAAACAAGCACCTTGTGCTTGGTACACGCGGATTGACACGTACATGTTAGAGCATGATTTTCAAAAGTGCTAGTATAAGCATACATTGTATATCAAGTTAAACACTAACGGTAACATTATAATTGTGTGTCTTTATGTTGACGACTTGATATTTACGGGAAGCTATGAAAAAATATCTGCTGAATTCAAGGAGGCCATGACTAGCCGATTCGAGATGACAGATTTGGGATTAATGTTCTATTTTCTTGGCCTTGAAGTGAAGCAAGCACATGATGGCATATTTATTTCACGGTAGAAATATGAGAATGATACATTGAAGTGATTGAAAATGGAATCATTCAAACCAATTCGGACTCTCGTAGCAGAAAGGTTGGAGCTGAAGAAAGAAGGCACAAGTGGATTGATAAATCCCACTTATTTCAAAAGCATTATTGGTAATTTGAGATATTTGGCTTCCATTAGACCAGATATCACATATGGAATGGGAATTATTAGCGGGTTCATGGAAAAACGGTACCCATTACATTTGTAGGCAGCAAAAAGAATTTTACAATATGTCGGTGGAACTCGTGATCATGGAATTCTATATTTTTGTACTAACAATTTTAGTCTAGTGGGTTACACAGACAGTGATTATGCGGGTGATATCGAGACTCAAAAAAGAGCTTCTAGATATGCTTTTTTTTTCCTCGGATTAGGAGTGATTTCTTGGTCCTAAAAAAAACAGCAAGTTGTTGCACCCTTGACAGTTGAAGCGGAATACATGGCGCTAGCTTCAGTGGCTTGTCAAGCAATATGGTTTCGTAGGATGTTGTATGAATTAATGCATGAACAAACATGTCCTATTAAAATGATGTGTGATAATAAATTAGCTATTGCATTGGCCAAGAATCCAGTTTTTCTTGGCAAGAGCAAACACATTGACATCAAATATCACTACATTCGTGAGCAAGTTAAAGATGGTGAAAGTGAGCTTAATTTCTGCAAATCAAAAGATCAAATTGAATATATTTGACAAAACCATTAAAAACAGATTCGTTCGAAAAGTTAAAGAAGATGCTTGGGGTTGTTGAATTCAAAAATCAATTTTAAGAGAGGCTATTTGAATAACACAAAATTGATTTTTGAATTTTAGCATATTTGTTGCAATTTCTAGATTTAGTTGTTAGTAGTCTTGATTCATGGTAGGTGCTAGGAAAAGGAAAATGAAAACAGAAAAAGACGAAGGATTCCTGTGCCTATTGAAGAAAAACTATTTGTGAATAGTGAGGACATGACTAGTAAAAAGACAAAAACACTATCTGCCATAAATGAAAGTCGGTTGCTATTGACTTTCTTTAGCCACTCGAGGCTCATTTTTGCTTGGCCTTTTTTTTTTCCTTTGACTTTATTTACGCGTTTTAGATTTCTCATATGCACCAACCTCGCTACAAAGGTTGCTCCTTTCAGTTTGTATAATATAACCAAAGCCACATAACTCCAAGTGAGCTTTGAGCATTTTCCATTCTAATAAAAGTTCTTCCTCCGATCATTGTTTACGCCCTTTGTTCTAAATTTCCAAAGCCACCATTATTGTTTTGGTTCCAACGGCCACGTCATCTTTTAACTTCTCATCGATGCTTTTCGTGAAACAAACGCACTCTTAGAGACTTACTTAATGGATATTGTGATGGATACGAGATATTTCATTGTAAAGACATGCGCTAGAATTTGACGTAACAATGTGTGATGGATATATGTTTCAATTCCACCCAACATAGGATGACATTTCTAGGAACGTCCAAACCACATCAAGCTCCACAAAGCTTAGTACCGGCCCGATCTAAAGAGTATCGAGCTTTTGTCATAATCTAATCTCAAGCACCCAAGCGACCCACATTCGGTTGACATTTTCACGAACTTAAAAAAAAAACCCGCCTTGTTAGTTTGAGTTCTTATGATTGTAAAGTGGTAGTTAACATGACAGTGATGTGATGTGATGCGATGAGATGATAGAATCAGCTATGCAAAGAGACTGTTGGAGGTGCTCCACAAAATTTGGTTGGGCTCGTCGGAGGGCGGTGGTGGATGAGGTCGAGGGTGTTTGAGGAGGGGGGCATGTAGGTGTAAGTATCGGTGTTTAAGGTCCCAAAAGGATCCGAGCGTTGCTGGACTATGAGAATATTAGGACGAAGGTGGCGGATGAAGATGGTAGATCCTTTTGAGAGCGGTGGCAGACGATGTTAACATCCGTGTCCTAAAGTGCTTTCGTCCGCCACATTGTTGGAGCCCTAAAACACCGATATTCACTTTGAATCCCTGCATTATTAATTAGTGAAGGGTTGTTGAGTACATATCCTTATTTGATATTGAGTGGCCACTTTGGACTTCCATTTGAAATAAAGTACAACATGGACTCACTTTTGAGAAAATAACGGTACTCTATGCCTTTATTTGATATTTTCGTATATATATTTGAGCTTTATTATTTTATTCAAGGGAAAGTGTTTCGATGAGATTTGGCATTTCTCGATTAGGAAGGCGGATGGGGCATTGAACTCAACATACAAACACTTCGGCTCCGTTTATCTAGTGGAAAATAACTTTCAGAAAAATATTTTTCGATGTTTGAAAAAATTAAACTAGTCAAGGAAAGTATTTTCCATCAAAGAAAAAATACCTTCCAAAGGTGGATTGAAAAGAGGATAACATTTTCCCCCATTTTTCCTCCCTCCACTTATACACATTCATTTTCTTGTTAATTATTTTTTTTTTCTTTTTATTTTTTATTTTTGTTTTTCTTTCCTTTTTTCTTGGCCAATATCTTAGTACGAATAATTCTAATAACTTCAGGATGACAACGCTTAACAACTTACCCTTTCTCTTTATGCCTTTAGTGAGCCTAGTATTTCTAGCACAGGCGAGGCCACGCTTGGCTTGTGGCAAGGCCGTCACGTAGGCAGTAAAAAAAAGGAAAATAAAAAAAAAAAAAAAAAAATAAAAAATAAAAAGCATTAAAAAATTCAAAATATAAAATATAAAATTAATTTTTAAATTAAAAAAAATTACCCATGCTAGCGCCGGTCGTGCAACGTAGGACGACCGGGTCCACATCAGCAATTTCCGACCAAACAACGGTACAAAATCAAATGAATTTTCTACCAAATCAAAAATAGATTTTTAGCTCTTAGCCAAACATCATCAAAAGTTTTCATTTCCTTCAAAAATGAATTTTTGGGAAAACATTTTCCAAAAATATCATATTTTCCACAAAACAAATGTAGCCTTCTTAATTAGTAAAAGCAAATAGCATTCAAAAACCACGAGTTGGACAAAAAAAACCTGGATTTGGTCATAAAGTATATTAGAAGTCTCAAAATTGTGTACGATCCTCACTTTAGTCCTAAAATTTTGCCGACTCACTTAAATGCCAAATCTGAGAAAAAACGATCGCTTAAGTTTTTTCAACCAGAAATTTTGACAAAAATATAATGTAACTTCTACAATTAAAATATTTATCCAAGGTGGCATTTTCTTTCAAAAATTAGTCCACGTGGATAGATAGAACACGTCCTTGCGTTCACTCCGACTCTCTCTCTCTTTCCACTACCTTCTTTGTCTTCTCCTCCTCTTTCACCATCCTCTCCACCGCAGTCCATGGAGCCACCACCCACCATGGCAAGCACTGCCATCCTCGATTCTAGTTGCCACTAACATTTCTTATGTAAAGCCCCAACCTGAAGAACGCAGCCTCAAACTCAAAACAATATATCATAATTTCTATAATCCAACAACAGACATGAATACATCTCCAATGCAAACCCAAAACTCACTACCAAAAGTTCCTCGCCAATAACGCTCTCGCACTACTCGTCACTATCTGAAGAGCCCGAAAAGATTAGGAAGGAAAGAGAGGTGAGCAACCGTAGCTCGATGAGTAATGCATATCTCTTCTAAGCGGATCAAGCACTCACTTTTCATATTTACAAAAGCATACCAAAAATTCATAATCCAATCCCAATATATAAGATATATATCAAATCGAGTGTGGGTTGTTTAGTTTCAACAAAGTTCATATAGTTTAGAAATACTCATTTAAACCACTACCACAATTCAAATATCAATGATCAAGTTCATTGATTAATCTCTATCACATGTCCATGATCTATTCCATTGACTAAACTCACATGCTAATGGTCCATTCCATTGACCAAACTTGTGCTCAAATATCCAACCATGGTCATGCATAACCCCTCGTGACAAGGCGATCAAGATTCCCCCTTGGCAAGGTTTTTCCACCTATAATGCTAGTGGCTCGGCCCACAAAGATATCATAAACTAGTATGCACATACCTACAAACCCTTCGTCCGGGTTCACAACAATATGGAGCACCCAATGAACATCCTTCAAAATGCACAATCCAAAATCGCAATCAATATCACAAATTGATTTATAAATAGAATCATATTGCCTTTCACAACACTTCATCAAATACAAAGCATTTCATAAGTCATTTCACAATTCAATATGTGTAACTTTTCATAAGCATACTCAAAATCAAAAGCTTTTTCCTAGTTCTCTCACATCTTCACAAATTCAAAATATATGACATTTCCCAATTCCGTTCACCAAACAATATTATATATATTTATTCCACAATCCATTTCATAAACTTGTAACATTTCGAAACGTTTTTCATAAAATGTTTATCAAACAATTCAAAAATAAAAATAAAAAATAGTAAATGCCCGATCCAAATTTTATGTATCAAACATGCTATAAACATAACTTTTACCTTTTAACTAAATCACATTTGCAGTAATATGTCTAATCCTTTTTGTCTTTAAGAAATGATTTCACAAATTGAAAGAAGAGACGGCACCACTCACATGGAGTAGTTGAAAATCAACTTACGAAGAATACTCAAGTTGACGCACTCATATTTCTATCGATTAATCAAGAAACGATATCAAAATTCGAGTAAAACAATAGTCCATTGAACAATTCGACTAAAACATGCTCAATCGTCAATGATTCGACTCCTACGTGCTAACGAAGAGACTCGTTTATAGGATACATTCATCTTTTCCGTTATGCGTATATTCTATTACGTGTAACTCGCATGCAAAACTTCATAAATTCATTCCAACCAAACCATAGTTCGAAATTGAGTTTTGTCAAACCTCATTGCTTTGCAACGCCTTAGATTACCATTTCCACAAAAATCGCAGCTCAAGAACTACTCAATCGAATCTCATAGTTCAAAACCCACACAATTCCAAATATATGCCCTAACTTCTAAAATTACTCAGATTAGACGAATAATCGGCTTGTATACTTATCCGGCGTTGCAATTCGCAGTCGATTCAACTTGTCGATGAGTCCTGTTCGTGTACGTAAAGATTTTCTTTCTCTTCTTTCCTCTCCCACGAAACAAGCGGCTTCTCCTTTTCTTGTATTTTTCCCCCCCGGCGGTGGTCCCTTGCATCGGATGGTGTAGAAGAAAGAAAGGGAGGGGCTGGGCTTGCGCTTTTTAGAGAAAATGGGCTGGTTGGGCCCATATATTACAGCTTATCAATGTTTGTCGTTGTTTCTCGCCGTTCATCGTAACCCGTCTTTGATGGCTTCATCTCCAAACGAGCACCAAGAGTGCTCCGTTTCACTCTATCACCGAAATTTTCGAAGGTTGTTGGATCTCATTCGAAGTCCTCGTGAAGATTCTGATTTATATTTCACCAAGAGTGCTCTATTTGCATGTTTGGCTTTGATTTGGAAGTCAGATTCCAAATTACTTTGAATGTAAACACTATTAGGAAATTGCTCGCCATATATTCAATGGAATGCCTAAACGTAATGCAAATTTGTCTCCTCCTCCCACAATCTCGAAGCCAAAACAAAACCCTAGTATGGACATTCCCCAGCATGAACTACTCAAGAAGCGACAAACCCTCGCCGAAGAAACCAGCGGTCGGCACATCTTCAAGTGCTCCGAGATTGAGCAGAAGCAAATCGGGAAGCTTCGTGAGCAAGAGAAGCGCGAGCTCGAGGCCAAAGCCCATAGCCAATCCTCCTCCTCCAACGTCGCCTCCAAGCCCAATCCCTCCTCATCCATCTGCATTGGGGGCAAATTGAATAGGGTTTCAATTTGGGGTTGTAGCCGATTTAGGGTTTTCAATTCGGCAAAGTTGAGATTTGGGGTTTTTGTGGACAATAAATAAAATTTCGTTTACTTATTTTTGTTAGAGATACAAGCGATCATTTTTAAGAAAATATTTTTCAAATTATTCACTTGCCACGAAATAAATGGAGCCCGAGAGAGAAATTCATGATCATAAAAAGTAGAAGTTTCAATGTGTTTCGCTGAAAAGTGTTGACAACCTTTTAAAATGTGAACTGGTCTGGGATGAACAATCGACAGAGGATGTCAAGGCTCCTTTGTTGTTTCTTGGACAGGAATGACGAGAAAAGTAAAATTACGAAGATCAGAGGCAATCGGGGTCGGCCATGTCAAAGGGTTATGGAATGTAAAGATAATGGGGAGATAATAATTAAACAACCGATGTTCATTGATTGATTAGTGTTCCCTCCTACAAACTACGAATGAAGTATTTATCCTACTAGCGACATTTACCTACGGTTACAAAGAAAGCAAAAAACACCTTACGTGACTTATAAAACTCAGCAAACATGCATTTACAAACTGTTACCAACCGACCTAGTACTCGATAATCAGGGCTTCATCGCTGGCCCCACGTTGGTAGTCACTTCTGCAGCTTGAGACTCCCCTTCCTGTATCATCCGTGGTTTCCGAGATTTATGACTCCACAACCTAATGATCGTGCTAACTCCCCGATCGGGAGAATGGTGATGGCTCGATTTTATCACTTGAATACTTGTGTAGTCTTCAACTCATTGATTATCTCTTCAACTTCAATTCCTTCTTCGATTCAACCAAGTCTCGTTCACTGACCCTCGTGACTCAACACTTAGTAATTTTCTCTTTTATCACGTATCGACAAACTCTCATCGCTTTTATCTATTGCTCCTAGTTGCCAACCATAGCAAATATATTAGCTCAATCATGTCTTGCTTGGTGTATTCCAGTCTAAGTCAATGGTTAACAGATTTGGACCTTTTTTGGTGTCAAGACAATGATATAAAAATCCTTGTGCATTTGTGTGGCTTGCGTTGGCCGGCTAAAAAAACATCTTATATAGCTAACGTATTCCGTGTGATCAACTGTATATGTTAATGACAAACTGAGTATTCTATGAGAATGTGATTTTTTTAAAAAAAATTGGGTATGAAAATGTCAATGCTCGGTAATAAACCGCACAAATTACTTCTACAATTCCAAGAAGATAGAACCAAGTCTCGGAGAATACTAGGAAACTTTGTATATGCCGTCCGCGACCATAAAGTGGTATCGAGTTTTGACGTGACGTTCTTATTTTGCTTACAAATATTACTCAGCTCTCTTGTATCGAATGCTTGCTCAACAGTGCCTACTGTTCGCTCCTTTAACACTTCGATATTCCTCTGCTTCGATTGTCAAGCAATGGCCGATCAAGTGACCCTCCTGGACTTCTGGCCAAGCATGTTCGGGATGAGGTGCCGAGTAGCGCTGGCTGAGAAAGGGGTCGAGTACGAGTACAAGGACGAGGACTTGTGGAACAAGAGCGAGCTCCTCCTTCGGATGAACCCGGTCCACAAGAAAATCCCCATCCTCGTCCACAACGGCAAGCCCGTGTGCGAGTCCCTCGTCATTGTGGAGTACATCGATGAGACCTGGAGCCACAAGGCCCCTCTCTTGCCATCCGATCCTTACGGGCGAGCCCGAGCCAGATTCTGGGCTGATTTCATCGACAAGAAGGTATTAGTTCCTGTGCTTTTGTCATCGTGTGCTCTTGTGAACGATTCTTCGATCTCTGGACATTTTGCATGCTTTTTTCTGACGGAGCAACCACTTTTAGCTATTTAGCACTCATGCCGAACGGGAAAAAGGATCATCTGATCTTGTATATGACTTGGTGCTGGAATCGTCAACATCAATTCAACATGAGTTAGTCTTTGTATGGATTTCCATTTGATATGTACTGAAATTGACGAACGCGAGCTGTAAGCCAAATGTCGGTGGCTACATGAACTGGAAATGGTTGAACAGCCGAATTCTTGTAATGAATACGAAACATGTGGGAAGTCGACAATGTTGCACATATAATACCGAAGCACGAAGTACTTTTACTAAGTGTCAGCTTGTGATGATTCTAATGACTCCTTCTGATCTGGGTACCGATCAACAATATCGCAGTTCTATAATCTGGGGCAGAAGGTGGCAATGACGAAAGGGGAAGAACAGGAGGCGGCTAAGAAGGAATTCATCCAAAGCCTGAAACTACTGGAAAGTGAGCTAGGAGACGAGCCTTTCTTTGGGGGCAAGAAGTTTGGGTTCTTGGACATATCATTCATTGGCTTCTACTGCCGGTTCTACACCTACGAGATGTGTGGGAACTTCAGCATCGAAGCAGTGTGTCCGAAGCTCGTTGCGTGGGGCAAAAGGTGCATGGAGAAGGAGAGCGTGTCCAAATCTCTCCCCGACCCTCAAAAGTTGTATGGCTTCGTCTTGGAGGTCAAGAAAGCAATGGGCATAGAGTAGGGTACTGGGGGTAAAGTGTTCTTCGGATTGATGCTCGTTTCATTCTCTATATTCTCTTTTTTTTCTTAATAGTTCTGTCATCCGAGAGGACACTTCGCTGTGTCTTCTCTTCATCTTGTCCTACTAGGCGATCATGCCGCATGGAAGTAAGGCATGCTAGCTGATGTCGTGCTCAGGTAATGGAAGGTTCTGGTCGGTTCATGAGTACATTTCAGGTTTTTGGATGTTCTTCGAAATCCTTCCCATGTTTCATTTTTTTTTTCTTCGAGAATAACGAACTGCGATATGCATGCTCATCGGAGCTGAAAAAGCTGGGGAAGGACGAAGCCTACTCTTTGAAACTGTCCTTAGTCCTGAACTACTTGTGGAGTGATCTTTTTCGGACACGCTTAGACCCCAGTTAAATAACCATCAATCTCATCCCAAAATCGGTCCTAACACTTGGTTGTTGGGTACTTGATGATTGCCATTGGCATTGAAAGTGCCTAGAATATTTCAGGAGTCAGGACACATTACTCACTCCTCCCTGTGGCTAGCTGCAATTGAGAGTGAATACAACATATACTACTCCCAATAGGAACAAAGAAGGATGGACCTATGGTCCGTATGACACAACATGAGTTCGCTAAGATTCCTAACCAGATGCTTTATTGATACATCTTAACTGCTCAAATTCCCCCCGCTTGGCCAGAAAGACAAACCAAATTGGACTACTAAAACTTGTCCCGGTTTTTGGCATCGATGTCTTATTGTATGAGGCCGACACCACTCCCACAGAGGCGCAGATGACCGATAACACACTGCCCGCACGACCTACTTGCTTCCTCTTCAACAACAGTTTCGCAGCCTGTATAGTCTGTTACGAGCAGTGAGATACACTGGAAGCAGAAGAGCAGGAGCTTCTAGATCATCGTTCTCTTCCTCTGCGATAGTCTCGAGCACACCGAATCAGCGGCGTACACCTTCTGGTCGAAGCCGAGACAAGTTTGCTCGGTGCAAATTCGACTGCAAATCTCATGGCTTGCGGCTTGTCCATATTGTTTGAAGGGTTGAAATATGAACCGGTGTCAGGCCGTTGAACCAAATGTAGAGGGGGGGAGGGTGTGGGAATCGCTATCCAGAGCACGAAAAAGTGGAGTGGCCATATAAGCCGCCGCCCTTACTTTTTGCATTAATTCGCATTGAATTGATAGAGCTTGTCTTTGTATTTGACACCGCGTCTCCCCTTCTTATGTCCGCCCGTTGTATGAGTCTATAAGCAATTCATAACTACATGACCTTGCCGCTTCACCGTCGCTATCCTCCTTTGCCGACCAAAACAAGTGATGGCTTGACTAGCGTCGAGTGAGCGAGTAGGTTCCTTTTTTTGTGTGTGATTTTACGTGCTCTTTCATCTGCTCCAAGAGAGTTGTATCTTTCTTCAAAACGTTTCCTGTCACGTCGCGATGCATAGCCAACATGTAAATTGCGAGGCCGGATCAAGAAGTGTGTGGATGTGTGGTTGCATACTAATGACCCGCTCTATAGTGTAGGAGGAAAAATTACCAAAAAAGTCATAAGCCTATTGTAATTGTGCCAATTCAATCATAAATTTTTACTTTTGCTTATTCAATCCTAAACCTTTTGCAATTGTACCAATTCATTCCATCTGGTCAATTTTGACGGACTAGTCGCCGAGATCCGACAACCGGCTGGAGGAAGAACAAGGAAGAAAAAGCAAAGAAAGAAAAAGAAAAGAAAAGAAAGGAAAAAGGCAAAAGTAAAAAAATAAAAAAATTGAAATATTATGTCGCTTGATGACTTGCGTCGGCCGGACTTAATTGGTACAATTGCAAAAGGTTTAGGATTGAATCGTCAAGGAAAGAGTTAATGACTTGATTGACATAATTACAATAGGTTTAGAACATTTTTTTGATAATTTTTCCAAGTACAGGATGTGGCCTTCATCGAACTAAAAGTTGTCGTCCGTCTTTGAGTGAGTAGAGGGCACGTAATATAAATCTATTGAATTTTAAGGGCTCTCTGTAAAGTAGAATGTGAATCTCACCAACTTTTGCCGCATGGATGAATGTCATTGCAAGAAATGATATCTCCGCATTGATGTTCCTATGCCCGATTGAAAGCGGCTATGATTAGATCTTTGGCTACAATTGAAGCAGGAAAACCAAGAGCCTCAACTTGAAGTGAAAAAACTTAAAAGGCCAAAGTTAAAATCATTATAAATAGCTTGATGCTTCTTTGCATGTTTGGTTCCCCGATGTAGGCAATAGATGCTTCCGACATGGCATCGATCGTCAGGTCCCAAATGATAATGGAGCATCATCTGACTAACATCACTCTTGCTCCAGATTTCGTCCTCTTCCATATCGGAAGGGATCGCCCTTGTGCTGAGAGACGACTGAGGCAGCATGTGGCATCATTGAGAAATTAACCAATTGTCCAGATTAAAAATTAAATGGGTAACTTAGATGAGGAAAACAAGTAACAATGCTACATGTAGGAAATTATATTTACCACATGATGCGATACCTTGAATATTTATTGGTTATGTAAAGAAGGTTATCGGTAATGCAGATCATGTAACGAACATATCAATGAACCGCAGTGCTTGAGAATCGCGATTGCTCTGCTTCTCAAGATTGGTGGTGACCGGAAGCAATGGTGGACGATGTGATCATCCTGGACTTCTGGCCAAGCATATCCGGGATGAAGCGCAGGATGGCACTGGCCGAGACGTGTCCCCTGTTGGACGACGGCAAGCCCGTCTGCGAATCCTTCATCATCCTCAGGCCCGGTTCTGGGCCGATTATGTCGACAAGAAGGTAAATTTCCCCTCTGAAGTCTTGCGTTCTGGGCGTCGTTGCTAATGTTCCACAAAGCTGAGCTTTTTATGGCTTTCTCTTGGATGAACCGCCAGTTGTGGTGGTGCCTCCCCGATATTTTACAAACCTGACGTGCTCCCGCTAGCAGTAGCCGAGTACGAACCGTTGGGTGGCCGTGACCGCAAATCAAGATTGAAATGGATGACTAAAAATACATGGACCCTTGTTAAAGATTTCGACTTGGACCCTTATTAGAGTAAGATTGAAATTCAAGAACATATAAGTAAAAGTTTCAGTGACATAAAAAGCCATTGTGTATGTGTGTGTTTTGCCTAAGAAAGCATCTTATATGGCCGACGCATTCTTTGTCATTAAAAAGTGAGGACATGGATCAAATTTCAAGCCCAGCTATCTGTTTTGCTGAGAAACAGAGTATTATTCTATGATTGACCAGTTATTGTTCTCACACAATGCTTCCTCTAGTTCCAAGAAGAATATGCTGAGAAACGACGGGGTCCAATACGCCGCCCGCGACCCAAAGAAAAGCACTGCCCGATACTCTTTTTCTGACCTAACGTTCGTGCTTTTCTAGTAAATTTGATTCAGCTCTCTTGGATCGACTACTTGCTCAACAGTCGCCAGTATTCACTCCTTAACACTTCGATATTCCTCTGCTTCGGTTCTGAAGGGCCAAGGACGCGACTTTGAAGGAAATGGCCGATGAAGTGATCCTCCTGGACTTCTGGGTGAGCATGTACGGGATGAGGTGCCGGACAGCGCTGGCCGAGAAAGGGGTCGAGTACGAGTTCAGGGATGAGGACATGGTGAACAAGAGCCAGCTCCTCCTGCAGATGAACCCGGTCACAAGAAAATCCCCATCCTCATCCACAATGGCAAGCCCGTGTGCGAGTCCCTCGTCATTGTGGAATACATCGATGAGACCTGGAGCCACACGGCCCCTCTCCTGCCGTCCGATCCATACGAGCGAGCCTAGGCCAGATTCTGGGCCGATTTCGTCGACAAGAAGGTATCAGTTCCTCTGTTATAATAGTGGTCGAATTCGTTAATGATTATTCGGTCTGTTGACATTTACGTGCCTTTATTTAGATCTCATGCTGATGCGAAAAAAAGATCATCTGATCTCGCCTTTGGCTTGGTGCTTAAGTCGTCATATCATCAATTCACCATCGGATATACTTTGTATGGCTTTTCATTTAATATGTACTGAAGTTAACAAATACTAACTAATAAACAAAATGACCCTCCCAACATGGACTAGAAATGGTTGGACAGCAGAATTCTTGTGATAACATCGACGCATGTTGCCAAAGCAATATTGCAGCACGAATTGCTAATCCTAATAGTCAGCTTGTGATGATTCTAGTGATTCCTTCTGATCCAAAAATCAAAAAGGTTTGCAGTTCTATGATCTCGGAAAGAAGGTGTGGGCGACAAAAGGGGAAGAACAAGATGTGGCGAAGAAGGAATTCATCGAATGCCTGAAACTAGTAGAAAGTGAGCTCGGAGACAAGGCTTTCTTCGGGGGCAAGACGTTCGGGTTCTTGGACATAGCGATCATCGGCTTCTACTGCTGGTTCCACACCTACGAGACGTGTGGGAACTTCAGCATCGAAGCCGAATGCCCCAAGCTCATTGCGTGGGGCAAGAGATGCATGGGGAAGGAGAGTGTGTCCAAAACTCTCCCCGACCCACGAAAGGTGTGTGCCTTCGCCTTGGAGTGGAAGAAAAAGATGGGCATGGAGTAGCGTACTGTGCTTCTGCTTTTGCCCGACCCTGTTTTCTTCCCGCTGCGTGGCTGTTGGAATTTGCTATCTTTGTTAGCGATCCTGTGCTCGAAAGGGAGACTTCTTTGTTTTCTTAAGAGTTCTGTAATTTGAGAGGACACACTTCGTTGTGTCTTCTCTTCATCTTGTACTACTAGGCGATCATCCCGCATGGAAGTAAGGCATGCTAAATGATGTTGTGCTCAGGCAATGTAAGGTTCTGGCCGGCTCATGAGTACATTTCTGGTTTTCGAATGTTCTTCAAAATCTTTCGCATGTTCCCTTTTTATGCTCGTGATTTACGGACTGCGATTTGCATACCTATCGGAGCTGAAAAAGGCAGTGGGAGGAGGAAGCCTACTCTTTGTTAACTGTCCTCAGTCGTGAACTACTCTTATGTTCTTCATCTTGTGAAGCAACTGCTTCAGATAGTCTTAGACCAGTTACAATCAACAATCTCATTGCTTAATCAGTCCTAAGGCTTGGTTGTTATGCCATTGAATATTATAATTGGCATTGAAAGTGCCTAAAAACAATTTCAGGAGGCACGACACATTACTCACTTTGACCTGTCATCACTCGCGGTTGATACTGAAATACAACAAGCACTGCTCTTGATAAGGAAAGAAAAGATGGACCTACCGGTCAGGATGAGACAACATGATTTTGTAGAGACTCCTAAACAAATGTATTATTGATACATTTTCAACTGCTCTAGCCCACCATTGGCCATTAAAAAAAAAAAAAGCAAAATTGCTCTGCCCAACTGTGTTATCTACATCGAATTGGACTTACTATTAAGACTTTCACAACAAGTCCCTGGTTGTTGGCATAGACGTCATATCGTATGAGCGGAGGCACAGAAGACCGATAACATGGCATGTATGACCTACTTGTTTACTCTTCAACCGTAGTTTTGTAGCCTGGGTGATCAACATACTGAGAAGGAAGATATACCTTAAAAGCAGACGCCTAATAGTTCCCAGATTATTAATTGAATTAGCAAGGGATGCCTTCTGGCCACTGCGAGTTTGCTAGGTGCAAATTTCACAGCAAATCTCACAGTTTGCAGCTTGTCCATATTCTTGGAAGGGTTGAACATGAACTGACGTCGCCAAAAAAAAAAAAAAAAAGATCAGAACTCATGAACCAAATATAGAGGCGGAGGGTGTGGCCATCCTTCGCTATCAAGAGCACTAAAAAGCGAAGTAGCCGTATAGGCCGCCCGTACTTTACGCATTAGCGGGCATTGAATTGGTAGAGCTTGTCTTGTATTTGGTACTGAGCCCCCCCTTCCTTATGTAGTCTATTGGCAACGCAAAACTACATGTGTCTTCCAGCTTCGCCTTCGCTATCCTTGTTTGCCGACCAAAACAAGTGAAGGGCTGAGGAGTTGCGAGCGGAGCGAGTGGTCTTCTTCTTTGTTGATTTTACGTGCTCTTCCCTCTGCTGCTCTAGAGAGTTGTATCTTTCTGCGCTGCCACATCGCAATGCATTGTCGGCAAGTAAATGGAGAAGCTTGATCAAGAACTGGGCGGATATGCGGTCGGATTCTATCGGCACGCCATAGGGTCTGGTTTTTATCGAATTGAAAGTTGTTGTCCATCCAAACAGTGGGAAATCGTTAATGTATAAAGTAGATGAAACTATATTTAATATTTGAACATTCTAAGTGATAGTTAATAGCCCTCCTTTACAAAATCGGTATATTATATTAAAAACGCGACGTTCTATATGTGAGTGTTTAATTTAACGCTTAGAGGGGATGATTTCTTCAACAAGTGTTGTTTTGGCTAAGCTTAACACTTAGAGGGGATGAATAGGTGTTTGTAATTTAACTTGGATAAATAATGCGGAATTAAAATAATCGAGTTAAATAAGAGCAAAGGTAATTAGCAGAATCATGCGATGATTCTACTAAATAATAAATAGAGGCGAGTAGAGAGTAGAAGACAAATCACAAGAGATTATAGTGATTCGGCTTTTGGTAAGCCTACGTTCACTCTTCCATACTAACGGCCTACTGGCTGGATTCCACTGGGCAATCAAATGAGTTATTACAGAAAGATGTGATTACTTGAACACAAGCACTTCCAACGGAAGCGAGCTCTGCTTCTATCAAGGTTACTCACTCTACACACGTGACTCCGTATTATACCTCTCACAAGCTCTCTTGGAATAAGGATGATGAATTCTTGATCTCTCTCACTGGTCTTCGAACTTTGTGCTCTTTATGCTTCTCGTCTTCCACGCTTCCCGTTGGACAGAACCACTCCGAGGATTAATCTCCAAAAACTAGCCATTGATTGATTGAAGAATAAAGATCACAAGCCATTGAGGTGAGATCAAATCAGAATTTTGAGATGATTTATTCACCCATACAAACAAATCTTAGAATCCTTAAACTAAGCATCTAATAAAGATAAGTGTCTATCGGATGATTGCCAATCAATCAAAACTCCTTGAATGGAAAGTCTCGAGAATATCTTTGAGATTGATTAGTCAATCAATTTAATTTAGGAATGCAATCCTAACCAAATAATTGACTGTTAGTGAGAGAAACTTAACATGCTAAAGTAAGCAAGAATAAGATTGATTAAATAATGAGGATAAATCAAAGATCAAAATATATCTCGTCATGATTCTCGTATCGGTCTACATCTACCATGAATATTGCTTCTATCAGATTAAAAACGTTAGGAATATTAAGTACAAAATGCATAGAGATATATTTGTAATAAATCCCGAAAATATAAATCAAAGTCTTTTCAACAAAATATGGTAATTTTGTTTCCTTTAAAATTGAACTTCCTCCTAACAACAAGAAGGTATTAGCTCCTCTGCTTTTATAGTCTTCTAATTCGTTATTGTTGGAAGTTGATGATGTTGCACAAGTAATATTGCAGGCAAGAATTGCTAATACTGGTAGTCAGCTTGTCTTGATTCTAATGAATCTTTCTGATGCGGTACCATTATGAAGTAAACTACAAAAACCAACAACTTTTCAGTTCTGTGACGTCGCGAAGATGGTGTGGACGATGCAAGGGGAAGAACAGGATGCGGGCGAAGAAGGAATACATCGAATGTCTGAAACTAGTAGAAAGTGAGCTGGGAGACGAGCCTTTCTTCGTGGGCGAGAAGTTCGGGTTCTTGGACATAGCGATCATCGGCTTCTACTGCTGGTTCGACACTTAACGAGACGTGTGGGAACTTCAGCATCGAAGCCGTATGCCCGGAGCTCGTTGCGCGGGGCAAGAGATGCATGGAGAGGGAGAGCCTGTCCAAAGCTCTCCACGACCCACGAAAGGCGTGTGCCTTCATCTTGGAGAGCAACAAAGCGATGGGCGTAGAGCAGGGGACTCTGCTTCCGCTTTTGCTGGACCCTGTTCTCTTCCCGCGGTGTGACTGTCGGAATTCGCTATCTTGGTTAGTGATCCTGTGGCTCGTAAGGGACTTCCTTTGTTTTCCTGAAGTTCTGTAATCTGACAGGACCTTTCGTCGTGTCTTCTTTTCATCTTATCCTACTAGGTGATCATGTCACATAGAAGTAAGGCATCATGTGAAATCAGTAATTTTTGTGTAACATAAGGTTCTGGTCAGGGCATGAATACACGATCATGACCACACGGTCTTTCAATCAACGAGCGATTTATACAAAATGAGGAGTGATAGTGTGTGGACCTACGATTGATATTATACCGTCTACCGTCATCGACGATTCTGTCAAGAAAACATTTTCCTTTCAAGTAAGAGACGTTCTTCGAAATCCCTCCCGTGTTTCCTTTTTGTCTTAATAGCTAATGTTGCTCTCTTAATTTTTTTTTTTTTTTTCCGAATGAAGATGCGCAAGCCTGAACGTTTAGAAATTCATGAAACACCTACCAAGGCTGGCGGACGTATTGAGTTAGCCTTTAGTCTTCACCAACTACTCCTAATGAAATCTTCACGAATTGAAGGCCGCCCATCAAAATAGGCCACCGCTATTTCCTTCTCTCTCCCAGTCTTTCGTTGATTGAGGGAGACTAGGCAAAAGAGTTCTACTTCTTCTTCTTCTTCTTTTTCTTCTTTTTTAACTTTGTGGAGGCACTTTTTAACCGACCACAATAATTTTATGCCTTTTAATATGTAAACTATTCTCGCGATATGCATAATCGGTAGTCCATCAAATTATACTTTTTTTTTTTCTAGTAAATATGTTTAACAAAGTGTCTTCGAGACGCTCATAAGTAAGATACATCTCGTCTGGTTTCACGGCTTTCTTTCCGCACGACAAAATGACAATTAGTCGTACTGAGATCCTTGACAAATGACACAGGCCAAAAAGTCCAAAAGCTCAAGCAAACCAATCGAGATATGGTCTCACCAATCATATCTTTTTCGACTTTTGCCCAAAAGTTCCAAAAGGCAATACACATTCAATCATAAACAGATTAGATGTTGAATAATAATCGAGAAGATTTAAGATCCAAAATGAGATGCTTCGGGCCAACACACCCCGACACCGCGTCGTGTCTCACGCGATGTCCTGTACTCAAACAGGTGTTTTCGAGGATTTCCGTCAATTAGGGCTTGTCTAGTTCATTGTCGTTCCTGTCACGAGGAACATTATGCAAACTCTTAACGACACATGAGAACTCAAGAATTAAACCGAAGAGAAGATCACAGCATAAGCCTAACCCCCCCCCTCCCACCTTTCCGTCATTCTCTCTTTGCTCCCAGCAAGATTATTGAATTGCTCGAGCGCCTGAGCTTTCATGGAGGCGTGTCCCTCGTCGAACCTGAACCTTTCCTAAGGCTGCGCTCTTACATAATGTATGGCAATGGAAATTTGCTTCGTCGGTACTTCTCTTCTTGTATTAATCAAAGGCTCTCTTTGTTTCACAGAATATGAGCAATTTGAAAAATATTTTTTTTTTTTGAAAATGATCGTTCGTATATTTTTGCAAGTGATAAGAGCGATTTTTTCGTATAAAAAATATTTTTTAAATGATTCATATGTGGCGAAATAAATGGAGCCTAAGTCGTAGCAAAATAAGTCTTGAGTTGGGGGGGCCAATCTACATGACAGTACACGAAGGCCCACATAAAGTAAAGAGGGGACCAAGTATTATTCCCTTTTTTTTCTTTTTTTTTTCCTTTTCCTTTGCTGATTTACAGATTTTTATTTTATTTTATTTTATTTTACTTTTTGGGCCTTGCCTTGCTAGGAAAGCAAAATCGGGTCCCTTGGCTAGGAGAATGGGATGAATCGCGCGCGATGACGAAAGCGATGACGTATATTTCCCAGAGAAGAGTCCAGAAGAAATATCAACACTAGCTACTACACGACCTGTCGTATTGGAAACCAGGAGAAAAATCTAAAGGAGTATCCCCTCTCTCGACCATAAATTCCTCGGAAAATCGCAATTGCCTTAAGAGAAGAGTCGTAACGTTTGATATTATCGAAATTATGAGCAAAGTTTCACTTTCGACCCAAAAAAAAAAATTCACTAATTTCTTAATATCTCCTCATATTGGCCCACCATTCTAAATTTTCCATATGAATTTCAATATTTCTTTGAAATTTGAAACCGTAGCCAATCATTTTTAGACGATTAAAGGACAGCATGATATGATATATATAGATATTGCTAATCTCGTTCTCGTGTACAAGCTGGATTGAAAATAAATGAAGAGCTGAAAAAGATGTCAACCTCCGATGTCGCATGAAATTTTGTGAAATCACATGATATTGTTTAGAAAATATAATTTATTTTTATGAGGGCGGCATTTCCCATTTCCGAAAATATGTGTTGACCTTTATTTAGAGAATTAATATGACATATAAAGGAATTTTTATAAAAGTGATGTTCCGTGTATAAATATATTATTACCCTAATCAAATAAGTATCTGGATTAATTTTTTATAAGATCAACTTAGATAAGAAAAAAATGACAATGCACGCGTAGTAAATGGTCATTGCTAAAGCCCCATAAATACCCAAGCTGCCCCCTGCCATTTCTTGCTAAGCACTGTGTGTACCGTTCGCATTGACAGAGGCTCTGGTGAATCGCGGTTGCTCTGCTTCTCTCAAAGATTGGTGGTGAACCGGAAGCAATGGCGGGCAAGGTGATCCTCCTCGACTTCTGGCCGAGCATGTTCGGGATGAGGTGCAGGATCGCGCTGGCCTTGAAAGGGATCCAGTACGAGTACAAGGAAGAGGACCTGAGGAACAAGAGCGACCTCCTCCTCCAGATGAACCCCATACACAAGAAGATCCCCGTCCTCGTCCACGACGGCAAGCCCGTCTGCGAGTCCCTCATCATCCTCCACTACATCGACGAGACCTGGCCAGACAAGTGCCCCCTCTTGCCGTCCGACCCCTACCAGAGGGCTCAGGCCAGGTTCTGGGCCGATTATGTCGACAAGAAGGTAAGATTTCCCCCATCTGGGATCTCACCCCTCCAGGTTTCTGTCACCCTGATGTTCCACAACGCTTAGGTTTTTTGTGGGCTTTTCTTGGATGAACCACCGGTTACGGTGGCCTCCCAGTACAGCCTGATCTTTTCCCAAACCTGACGTCGCTACACACTCAGGCTATCTGAGAGACAGTAAGGATCGAACGCGCTTGCTGTGCAATTGTGCGTGTGAATGAGTTTACCTCCGTAGCGACGGGACTCGCCTGTCTTGCGCTCGTTAGTAATGCTGATTGCCGTCCTCCCCATAGTCTTAAATCCGGATGCTTCTTGGCGATGTGTGGCACTGCCTGCTTGGTCACCCCTCTCTGCCTTTTGAGATAACGTGATCAGATTGTTGTTTGTGTGTGGATGTGGTTTATTCAGCTAATTTCTTTGTTACGCTGAAGTGAAATTCGGGAAAAACTTCGAAAATAGAAGCAAAACGTGTATACTGGGAAGGATGCTCAGAAACTGGTTGCCTGGTCTATGTGTGATGAACTTTTCGGACATTGAAATTGAACATCGTGTGTTTCTAATGGTGTCCTTAAAAAAAAAAAACTCGCAGTTCTATGACCTGGGGAGGAAAGTGTGGACCACAAAAGGAGAAGAACAGGAGATGGGCAAGAAGGAGCTGATTGGCAGCATCAAGCTATTGGAAGGCGAGCTTGGAGACAAGCCCTTCTTCGGGGGAGAGAAGTTAGGATTCGTGGACATAGCGCTCGTCCCCTTCACCACCTGGTTCCATGCGTACGAGGTGTGTGGAAGCTTCAGCATCGAGGCGCAGTGCCCCAAGCTCATGGCGTGGACCAAGAGGTGCCTGGAGATAGAGTGCGTGTCCAAGTCTCTCGCCGACCCTCACAAGGTGTGTGACTTCGTCTTGCAGCTCAAGAAAGCCTTGGGCATTGAGTAAAATGGTCTGGATAACTCCTTGCGGGGTACTTCTTTATCTTTTTATGGCTGGTCTCATAGTAATAGTTGCTGCTTAGAGCTTGCTCTTGTTGTTGGATTTCTGGTATTTTGGAAAGGAGACGCTTGGCTGTGTCTTCTTTCGAAACTTATGTTGGTGATCATGGTGAGCAACAGAGAGTTGCTCGTGCTGAGGTAGTGTTTGGTGTGCAATAATAAAAGGTCGCTACGTAAATTATTAGTAAGCTCGAAGTGTTTCTGTTCTGATCTAGTCCTTTCAGTTTCAGTTGTAGTTCAGATGTGCAAATGTGAAGCCTAATTTGTGCCGACACCAATGGCGAAATTGTGGTAAGAGTGAATCCTTATGTATCTGGGACCGATTATGTTCGTCATTCTCAATTTCGTCGGGGTTCCTAAGGCTCTGTCTTTTAAAATTGATCTCGATTGCTCCTGGCAAAAAATCTTCTTCGGGACTACTCGCTTCTTGCTCTACCATTGGCCTTTGTCGGCGCCTCCTCGATGAGTGCGGGTGTTGAGCATTGTTGCTGTAATTCCCATTAGAGAAGAAAACAGGGGTCGAGGATGCCATGTAAATTGTAAAGCATGTTTCATTTATTCCTCAAAACAACTTTGTCCACAGCAAACGGCGATTCATATTACATCCTTTTTATTTGAAAAGCTTATGGCACATAACAGATTGAAACACAACCCATCATCCCACCAAACGACCTAGGTCCTTTTGCTTCTAATCGGCACCGAACATCTTCTTGAGCTCCAACATGAATCCGTAGACTTTTTTCCCGGTTGGCCAGAGACTTCGACACGCTGTCTTTCTGGGAGCACCTCTTGGCCTACGCGATTAGCTTGGAGCAATGTGTGTCGATGCTGAAACCGCCGCACTTCTCGTAGCCGTAGAACCAGCTACAGAAGGGGACGAGAGCGATGTCGACAGGCCCGAATGTTGCCCCTCCGAAGAAGGGCTTGTCTCCGAGCTCCCGTTCCGACACCTTGAGGCAATCTATGAGCTGCGTCTTGTTCTTCTCCTTTGGTAAAAAATGATTCGTCTCCCGATCTCATAGATCTGCACGTTACAATGAAGTGAGTGAAGCATGTGAAGCTTCAACCAAGATATGATCAAGTCACAAGAGGAGAAATTTTTTTTTACTAGTTCGAAGTTAAAAAACGCTTGTGCTTTCCATAAACAAGAATACCTCCACGGACTCGGACTCAGACTTTGTTATCGTTCTTCAGGAGTTGGTAAGACGGAGGTGATTGATTTTCGCGGACTCCAATGTAATGACAAAAGTCAAGAAACGCCGGTTCTCTTGTCGTTTTCGGACGGTGACGTTAAGACCATTATCAACCACAACCTCACTTAACAAAGCCGTACCCGCAGGTGCCATGAGAAGTTGCGTCCCCGTTCTTTCATTCAAAATATGGCACGTGGATTCGAATGGACATACGGCCCTGTATGATCAGAACTCCATTCCAAATATCACCGCTTTAGGTTATGATGGCCCTGTTCTAGGATTTCAGGGGCTGTCATCAAGTGTTTGACAAATTTCATTGTCATGCTTTCGTGGGTCCTGCTCATCCCTTCCTTGATTTTTGGTTTCCAATTAAGTAAAATTATTCACACACCGCTCGAAGATTCATTTATTACAGTTCAAATTCAGACACAAACCTTTGTTCTCCCATACCTTATCCAGGTTCTAGTAGTGGAAACTGGAGAGGGCTAGAATATGCAAAGACATAGAAGCCGTATTTCGACCTGGGTTTCGTGGAAAGAGCTAGAATATGGAAAGACCTATCATGGTAAGGAAAGTAAAAGAGACTTTGAAATTTGATTTTTCATTAACGTACAAAATGAATTTAAATAGATATACAGTTAGTTACATGACGAGAGCAAAATTAATTCCTCAAATTGAGAAAAGAATTTTACATTCAAAAATTAGAATTTCTGGATTTTAGGACGTTGTCTTGTGACGTGGTTCATCCTTGATAGTTGATACCAAGTTACTTACTAGTACATCCAACACCTTAGATTGTTTTGAAAACAAATTTCACACGTCCTCCCAAGTGTTCAAGACATTCTAGTAGGAAATATTCTCTAGCGAGAAGGAAAGAGATCGACGGAATTCAGAATAACAAGAAAGGGAAACATGAACGTAAAAAAGGAGTAGCTACGGCCTCGTCCAAAGGAGCGGGGGCTATTGAATAATAGAATCATGAGATGACGACCATCACCAGAGACTCAAGAGCGTTGTTACTGGGCCTGACGCTTCTTCTTGAGCTCCAACAGGAAGTTGTGGACCTTGTACCGGTCGGGTAAGGACTTGGCCACGCTCTCCCTCTGCATGCACCGCTCGGCCCACGCCAGCAGCTTGGGGCACTCCTTCGCGATGCTGAAGTTGGCCGATTCCTCCAATGAGTAGAAAAAGCTATTGAACGGTATCAGCGACACATCCACGTATCCGAACCTCTCGCCGCCAAAGTAGGCCTTGTCCCCGAGCTCTCCCTCCAACACCTTCAAGCACTCGATGTACTCCTTCTTCGCCGCCTCCTGGGCCTCCCCCGTCGACAGCCACACCATTCGCCCAACCGAGTACATCTGCACCGCCGCTATCGTGCCTCAGACGTTAAGCGCACTCGATAAGTAAAAATGTCGGAAAGACTAGGGCGTTGTCGTCTGTCTTACCTTCTTGTCCACATAGTCGGCCCAGAACCTGGCGCGGGCGCGCTCGTAAGGATCCGAAGGCAGGAGAGGAGACTGGCCACCCCAGGTCTCGTCGATGTACTGGACCATGACGAGGGACTCGGAGACGGGCTTGCCGCTGTGGACGAGGACGGGGATTTGCTTGTGGACTGGGTTCATCTCCAAGAGGAGGGGGCTCTTGTTGCTCAGATCCTCCTCCCTCAGATCGAAATCCACGCCCTTCTCTCTCAGGGCAATCCTGACCCTCATCCCGAACGGGCTAGTCCAAAAGTCCAACAACATCACTTCCTCCGCCATTGAATCGTCAACTGCAATCTGAAGCTTGGTAAATCTGAACAGAACTGAAGAATGCTTTCCGCTGTGACGCAGCGCTCCACTACATACAGAAGGGGAAATAGAACGTTGATGATGATGAGACTTTTATTCGTTGCACTGTAGACGAGGGTGCTTAATACTGTCATTGCTCGCGTCAGTCTCTGCTCAAAGTCTAGTCTCCATGACCGAGCCGAGCCGAGTCAGGTCATGGCTTAGGTGTCCCCTGGTCTAGGAGTGAACAAAAAAGACCGCTCGGACCGGACGAGGACCGATGATCCGGTTCCTGATTTTAGGGAGATCCGATCCGGTTTCCGATTCCTAAAATTGGAACCGATGACCGGGCGGTCCGGTTCCCGGTTCCAGAGCCTAGAAATGGACCGGACCGGACTGCCTGATCATCAAACCGGTCCTTTTTTTTAATAAAAAAAAAAATAAACCTAATAAGAGCTATGCAACAATCATTTTTCTCAATGAATCCGGAAATTAAGCGTGTTTATCGATGTTTGGTTTGCATCCAGTGGATGTTTGCAAATTTGTAATAGAATTTACTTGAAGACTGTATGTTCACTTGTGTGTGATTGATTGAAGAATTACGAAGTGTGCATTCACTTTTCGGAATCGTAGACCGAAAACCCTTGGAACCGCCCGGGAACCGGACCGGATCGATGGTCCGGTCCGGTTCTCGAATGTGAGGATGGCCGGTCTAGTCCACTATTCCGAAAAGTGAGAACCGAGACCACCGATCGGGTTCCTCATTTTTTGTGAGAACCGGATTGGATCGGCAACCGCTCACCCCTACCATAGTCCTTCCCGTGCCGGCAAGGATGTTCCTTAATCCTACTTTCTAATTCTCGTACCAATCGTGAACATTCCGGAAGAGAACACCTCATCCTCAAATGGAACGTCTCTCTTCAGAACAACCCTTGCTCTTGCATTATCGCTAGCAAAAAAAAAAATTTTAAAACAATATTCAAACATTGTTCCCGAGTCTGACCAAAGAAAAAAAAAATAATTCCCGAGTGGCAAGAGAATAATCGGGCAATCGACAAATTCAAGCCCATTCTAGATCTTTATTTGAAATAAAATCTATTTTGAATCCTTTTTAAAGAAAATAAGTTTACTATAGGACCATTTTTAGAGTTTTTCGTATCTCGATTGTGTTAGAATTGATGCACAATCACAATGAAGTAAGAAGAACGAAAAAGAGAAGAAAATTAAGGGACGAGATTTTATGTTGTTCATATTTAAATTAGGACTACGTCTAGCAGAGGATTCCATTATAATTAGCACAACACACTTCTTGTCATATCACTCAATTACAAACGAAAAAGAGTATATATAGCAAGAACAATTCATGAATTCAAACCTAAGCTACTAATGAAAAATTATGGACTTAAATCGTAAAAGCCTAAAGAGCGGGATCCACATGTTTTTTTTTTATCGTGGAGGAGTATAAACTACATTTCAATAAATTTAAGGCGGTGGACTTTCCTTTTCCCTTCTTTTCTTTTCTTGTTTTCTTTTTTTTTTGGTCGGAAAACATGGCTATATTGCTAAGTTGGAAAATATGTACATCTAGGATGGGCCTTGGAGAAGAGAATGGCCCCGAGTACGGAGGGCGATGAGTCAAACCGGTCGCTAGATAAAAACCCACGTTATTGGACTTGACAAAGCCAATGGGCGGCCCTATTTTGCTCCCTAGGGTAGTGCTGAAAGCCCAAAAATAACAATGCCCGATCCATGAGTTGGAGACAATCGTATAGAATGGGAGTGGATAACCGGGACGACACATTGTTATCGCTTCTTTCGGTGAAACCCTCGTTGATGGCGATTGAGGGCAAACGACGAAATCGCTCAAGATCGGCAACAATGTGGCTGCGATCTGATTCAATAATTACTTGCGGAGTCCTGGAGGCAGAAGGATCTTGCGATTGCTGTTGATCAATACAAAACCGGAGGGCGATCCAACAAGCTAAGGCTTCCACTTGCTCCGGCTCAGTGGCGTACACCATGTGGGTGAATCCGCCGCAACAGCGTCCCCGATGGTCTCAAAGAATACCCGCTCTTGCACCGGTTGTATTGCCCAGACGGAAGGAGCCATCAACATTGAGGTTGAGGGTACCAGACCGGGGGGGACGCCACGATCCCGGTACGTCTTGTTTCGTGTTGGGTGGCTTATGTGTTTTAGCATTCCATCGTTGGTAGCTTAGGGTATGAGTAAGTGCTGCATTAATCGTATACCAGGGATCAGGGGCTTGTTTGCAAAAGATATGGGCATTTCGCGCTTTCCCGATTTGCCATAATACATGTGCAATCAACGGCGCAAAAGTAGGATTATGAGGCGGAGCACACGGTAGGTGGTGATGCAGCTAATCCTCGATACGGATAAGTCCTTGTGTATTGATGGTCGGTAGGAGTTGTTGGTGATTCCACACTGCTGTGGTCCGGGGACAGAGCAAGAACAAATGCTCCAGGGTTTCGGGATGACCGTGACATATAGAGCAGCTGGGCTCGTGTATGATCTTTCTCTTTGCTAAATTTACTTCAGTAGGTAACGCGTCTTGACATAACCTTCACGTAAAATGCCTAACCCTTGGAGGAACGTTGATTCTCCAAATATTATGCCATAATGTGGGGTTGGGGGGGGGGGTGTGCCGATATGATGATGAAGGGTTTGCAGATAGCTGTTATGGACGAGACGATTGGAGTAGATGATAAGCACTGTGTATTGTATAAACTCCCGTGGATGAGGGTGTCCAAACTAAACGGTATGCTTGGACGAGAGGGTTTATAGGGGTAGTGAGAATTGTTTGGATTGTGGACGGGGGAAAACACATCGTGAGAAGGGAGGCATTCCATATCTTTGATGGTTGGATAAAGTCGGCTACCCGGGGAGGTTTATAGGGTTGGGGTTGGCCCCCTATGATGCCCGTTGGCGACCACTTGTCCGATCGAATATTGATATGCTGACCATTCCCAACCGGCCAGCGCATATAGGGTTGGATATGATCTCTCCCGGTTAAGATGCTCTGCCACCCCCAGGAAGGCCGGCGACCTTTTGTCGCCTTCCAAAATGTAGTATATGGGAAGTAGAGTCCTTTAAATAAAGCAGCCCAAAGGCTAGATGGGGTAGAATGAAGCCTCCATGCGGTCTTGCCCAACATAGCCAAATTAAAAGCAATAAAATCATGAAATCCGATGCCTCCCTCTCTTTTAGATCGTTTAAGAAGATCCCAACTTCGCCAATGTAGACCAGAGTGTGTATCATTACTCTTCCACCGGAAGCTCGCTATCCTTTTCTCAATTGCCCAACAAACTGAAAATGGTACCTTGAATACCGACATTGCGTAGCGAGGGATAGCTTGGATGATCGCTTTAATTAATACTTCCTTACCCGCCATGGAGAAAAGGTGCTCCTTCCATCCCTCCAACTTAGAGTGAACTCTGGCTAAGATCCATGAGAAAAGCTGCCTTTTGGTTTGTCCCCAATCGGATGGCAAGCCAAGGTATTTACTTGTATGTGTAAGCTCGGGTACCCTTAGTTCTATTGCCAAAGTATGTTTCAAAGAAGCGGGGCAGCAGCTATCGAAGAAGACACTTGATTTGTTAAGGTTAATTTCCTGTCCGGAGGCAAAGCAATACTGATGTAGGATTTGAGCAAGGCTTTGGCACTCTGACAATCGGCCATCCAAGAAGAATATGGAATCATCAGCAAAGAGCAGGTGAGACAACGTGGGGCAATGGCAGTTAAAAGTGATACCCGTAAGGCTGCCCTCATGTACTGCCTTGGTTAGCATCAAAGATAAAATATTTGAGACCACAATAAAGAGATATGGTGAGAGAGGGTCCCCCCGACGCAATCCCTTGGTCGGGTGAAAATAAGGGAGTGGAGCTCCATTAAATTTGATGATGTACGTAACGGTTGAAACACACACCATTATCCATGTGACCCAACGTATGTGGAAACCCATTTTTAGAAGACAATCCCGCAAGAAGTCCCACTCGATCCGGTCATAAGTTTTTCTCATATCAAGTTTGAGAACAGCTTGAAACTTCTTTTTACGCTTCCCGACTCGAAGCTAATGAAGCACCTCTTGAACGATGAATATGTTATCCTGAATTTGTCGCCCAGTTACAAAGGCGCCTTGCTCTTTAGCCACAAGTGATGGGAGGAGAGGCTTTAAGCGATTAGCTAGGACCTTAGAGCATATCTTATAGGCAAAATTACACAAACTAATTGGCCTATACCGATCAAGGGTCTCCGGGTGAGGCACCTTCAATATAAGAGTAATATGAGTTTGGTTCAACACAGCGGGGAGGGAACCCGTATTCATAAAATCATTTACCATTTGCAGAAGATCATGCTGAATTAGATCCCAATGGTGTTGATAAAACAATCCACTAAGACCATCGGGGTCCGGTGCCTTCGTCTTGCCTAGCTAGAAACTACCGCATGGACTTCTTCAAGAGTCATATTTTGAATTAGATCATTGTTCATGGCATCCATAACAAGTTTGGTGCAATGAGCTAGGATTAGCTCATAAGGCCGAGGCCCCCGGGAGCGATACAGATCTCCGAAATAGCTTAGGATGTGTTGTCGTAGCTGCGTTTGATCCCTTAACCATGTACCTTCCGCTGTTTGAATTGCTGTAAGCCTATTTCGTTGCCGATGTTGAATTGTTGTTGCATGAAAAAATTGAGTGTTTCAATCCCCAAACGCCAGCCAATGGATTACGGAGCGGAGTCCCCAAAACATTTCTTCTTGTTGCCAAAGATGGTCCATTCGGTTCCTAAGCTGAGTTGCTCTTTCCAGTGCTTCATAGTTGGTATTTGGCTGGTTGATTAGTACTGTTAATTGCTGCTTGAGCTTTTGGATGGTTCTAACCGCATGTGGAAACCTAGCTCGACTCCATTTAGCAAGGTAATGGGTGACTTGGAGAAGTTTCGCTATAAAAGAATTAGGGGTAGTAGGGCCGTCCATCCACACTTCGCATACCACACGATCACAATCAGCATCTTCATTCCAATAGGCTTCATATTTAAAAGTTCGCACCCGAGGCCCTTGAGAAGGTAGAAGTGAAATTCACAGAGGACTGTGGTCGGAACCAATGGCGGGCAATGCAAAAGCTTCAGCTTGTGGGCATAGTAATCTCCAATCAAGAGAGCAAAGCACTCTGTCAAGTTTCTCCTTAATCATATACCGCCCCGCCCTATTATTAGACCACGTATACCCGCAACCATGGCTTTCTACTTCCATTAATGAGCACTCCGTGAGAAAGTGCCTAAAGGCTGATATACGCCAATGTTCGGGACGACAGCCGCCTTCTTTTTCCCAATCATATAGGATCTCGTTGAAGTCGCCTAGACAAAGCCAAGGAAGGTGTAGTTGCTGTTTTATGTGGCTGAGTGACTCCCATAGATGTTGTCGCTCCGAAAAGGAGTTCGGTGCATGTAGTCACGGCCGGTTCGGTGGAACCGCCGGTTCCGGTTCGAGAACCGGTGGTTCCGATTCCACGAAAAGGTGGAACCGGAACCGAACCGGCGGTAATCAGGGCGGTTCCGGTTCATTCCGATTCCTTTTTAATAATAATATTTAAAATAATAAATAATAAAATAAATATAATAAATTATAAATTATAAAATACAATTAAATTGTACATTGTAATAAAATATGGGAAAAAAAAAAAGAGGAATGGGCTTGAACTTAATGAATTATCATTAAGCGCCTACATATCTTCTTGGGGATAGAAGAATCAAAGCCCATGTAGTTCTTTTACCTTTGAGAACCCCAACTTACCTCATCGTCAATCGTCGCTACCCGTTGTGGTACCCGTGGCGGTGGTATCTCCAACATCATCGCTAAAAAATTCGTGTTCACGATCTAACTCTTGGTGTCGATATTTCGCCATCGTCCAATCGCCGACACAAGCTTGAGCTTCCACAGAGTCCGAGCTTAATCTTGAACGGTGAGAGTCCAAAATTAATCCTCCGGAACTAAATGCTTGTTCAACTGCAACCGTTGAAGAAGGGGTTGCTAATATTTGACAAGCGATGAGGACGAGAACTGGATACTCGATTTGGTGACTCTTCCACCACTTCAGGATTTCGAAATCTGTACTATGTTACGCATCACAAAACTCAAATTGAGTGGTTAAATATTTTTCTAATTCAGAAATACTACATGTTGCCCATTTTCGTTTTTTTTGCCTACTCTTAAGCATATTATACCCTCTACTAAGTGAACTACCACCTTCGCTACTTGAGGCAAAAGATTGTAAAGATCCAGAATCACTTAAACCATATCTACTACAAAATTCTCCATATAATGCTACTATAGATTCTTTAACATGTCCTAATATATTTGAAATATCTATTGAATCATCCAAATGTAAACAATCATGATAATACACATTCAAATAATCTTGTAAACCGTCTAATTTAATACGTGGATCAAAAACAATATCAACTAAATAGACAAGAGGAATTTGCAAATAATAATGCAACCATTTTTCTCGCATTACTAAAATAGTTCGACCTAATTCGGTATCATTTTCATATTCACTAAAAACACTACTAATATTAATACACTCTATTAAAAATAAATGCGTTGTAGGATAATAAATACCAGATAAAGTCTTAGTAGCATCATTAAAAATTTTCAAAATATCTAAAATTTTCTTGCAAACGTCCCAATGTTGAGGAAGTAAAGTAATTTTGGGAATGTTTTGTGAAATAAACATACATAATAAATCTTTATATTCAAAAGTTTGCCGAAGCAACTCGTACATAGAATTCCAACGAGTCGGAATATCTTTTGGAAATCTTCTTGCCCTTCTCCCATTTTGTTTACAAAATTTTCCCCATGATTTCATATATTGGGGACGACTCCATAAAAATTTAATTGCACTTTTTATTGGGGCGAGAGAAGTGTCAAGAGTTCGTAAACCATTTTGTACACATAAATTTAAAACATGACAAGCACATCTAATGTGAAAAAATTGTCCGTCAAAAGTGGGTTTGCAAATATTTTCTAATTCGGGAATAGAAGCGGTATTTGCGGCGGCCTTATCAAAACCAATTGAAAATACTTTATTTATTAAATTATATTCTTCTAAAACTTGCCTAATTATTCTATAAATATTATGAGCCGAATGGCTTTCATCAAAAACTCGAAATGCAATAAGTCTTTTTTGAATCATCCAATTGTCATCTATCCAATGACACGTGACACCCATATAAGAATGAATTTGCCAAGGATCACTCCAAATATCGCTACCTATATGCACACGTCCATTGAATTCCAAAAAAATTTTGCTAAAGATTTTTTTCCTTTTTTATAAAAATGAAAAACTTCGCGTTTAAGAGTATTTTTTGGAATAGTTGGCGCTTGTGGAACCAACGCAAGTATTTATCAAATATTTCATATTAAAATTTTCACCGAGTATTAAACGGAGCATGATCAAGGGCAACATATTCACCTAATGTTTGTTTATAAAGTGCTTCAAAGAAACGAAATATAGGATGAGGATTAGAAGTGGCGTGCCCGGAAATTTGTTGTTGCGTATTGTCGATCCTCGCTTGCGTTGGATGTTTTTTCGTCAAATGCTGACGAAATGTTCCGTAGCCGTCTCCTTTCGTAAATTTATATGTTTGCGAACAATATTTACATTTTACATTATACTTACCTTCGACTTCATCACGTACCTTGTCGAAGTGTAGCCACAAGTCCGATGTATTATCTCGGCCCTTCCGTTCCGGCTCATTTGCCGTTGATGTTTCTTCGACACCGGTGGGAGGATGAAGACTTTCTTGTGTTGGGATGTGCTCGACGTTCGGAATCGGGACATAGTTGATATTATCGTCGTCGTCTTCCCAACTTGCATACTCACGAGGATCATATTCGGGAATGGGATACTCGGAATCTTCCATAGCCATCTTGCCCTTGTCAGCATTTTTGCTTCCACTTGCCATTTTTTAGAGAATTGATCGGAAATCCGATTGAGAGAATTGAGTCGGGATTGAGAGAATTGGGAGAATTTGAGCGATTTGAGAGGATTTCGGAGAGAATTCGAGAGATTGTTCAGAGAATTTGTGACAAAAATTAAAGGGGAAGCATATGTATTTATAGGCAAGAATCATTTTTAATTCTTTTTTTTTTATTATTATGTAAAGCAACGGCCAAATTGGCCGTTGCACGTTGGCAACGGCCCAAAGGGGGGGCCGGGGCGAAGAGCCCAACGGCTCTCGCCCCGGCCCACTTAATTTTTTTTTTTTTTGGTTTTGTTTGTGGACGGTTCCGAACCGGCCCGGAACCGCCGGTTCCGGGACGGTTCCGGGCCGATTCCCACGTTTCCGGAACCGTGGGCCCGGTCAACGGGCCGGTTCCGGGCCCACGGGCCCAAATGGCACCCTCTAGGTGCATGAACAAAGGTTATCTCCATACTCATTTGGCTATCCCGATCAGCGTAGGATAGATGAACAAAAGTGTCAGAGGCAGAGATGATATGTACAGCTGCCATGTTCGACCAAAAAACGGCTAGTCCTCCAACCGTGCCTGTAGGAGGAACTGAGAAACCATCCAAAAAATGGAGTCTTCTCCTATGACGGTGAACAACCTCATCCAGCTGCTTCGTCTCCATGAGAAAAACCATGTTGGGCCTTTCACGAGCCACCAAGGCTCGAAGTTCTCGAACTGTCAAAGGGTTGCCCAGCCCTTGACAGTTCCAACACAAGATCATCATGGAGTAGGTGGTAGCTTATTAGGGTTAGCTACCAAAGCCCGTGAGGAGGGTTCTGTCCCCTGGATAATAGGTGTGTCAGTAAGTAGAGATTCACCAACCAGGCCTGAGGGAAGGTGGACGGCAAAAGGCGAGGAACGCCGAGGCTTTTTAACTGAGGAGGAAGCAATGCCCTTCCCTTTTTGCTTCCGTGTGAGTTTCGGAGTTGCTTTTAAGCTGCTATTAGCTTGTTTGTTGGCCCCTTTTCTGGTTTTGGAAAGACTGTAGTTAGGTGTAGTAGAGTGATTAGGCCTGAGCTCCAGTATAGTTGATGCATGATGTAGAGGCGGGACAAACTCCTTTTTTGGGATCTTTGACTATTTGGCTAGTTAATAATCAACACCGCACTATTATAGAAATAAGCTGACAAACGACGTGTCGTATATGCCGTCCAGTGACTGTAAAGCAAGTAACCCAAGCGAAAGAGTGCGCCGATACTTGGTTTGCTTACTAATTTTACTCAGCTATCTCTCGTCGAGGGGTTTGCTCAACAGTCCAGTCGCTATTGTTTTGAGTCCTTAACACGTCTATGTTCTCTGCTTCGATTCTCAAGGGTCAGACGCACGACTTCGCAGGCAATGGCCGATGAAGTGAACCCTCCTGGACTCCTGGGCGAGCATGTTCGGGGTGAGGTGCTGAGTAGCACTGGCCGAGAAAGGGGTCGAGTATGAGTACAAGGACAAGGACTTGGGAAACAAGAGTGAGCTCCTCCTTTAGATGAACCCGGTCCAAAAGAGACTTTGAAATTTGATTTTCCTTGTTACTCTATCGACGAGAGCAAAATTAATCCCTCAAATTGAGAAAAGAATATTACATTCAAAAATTAGAATTTCTGGATTTTAGGACGATGTCTTGTCATGTGGTTCATCCTTGATAGTTGATACTAAGTTACTTACTAGTACATCAACCCTGCCCGCTAATCAACCGCGCAGCTTACTCAGATTTCGGGGAAGTTATCAAACACATAAGCTTTTATAGTACAGGTTTAGGTCCCACTTAAACATGAAGTGGAGTGAGAATCAAATGAACCTTTCGCCCGTCTTGCATTTCTAGGGTCGTGAGTGATGATCGATCGGTAAACCTCCCTCATTTGGAGCGAGTATGGTAAAACGTAGTCCGAAAAGGGGATCGAAACTGGAAATGTCAGCAACTTCTTCATCTCATTCGTCATTCTGGCGTTTCTCAAAGTCTCACTGGATCCCGAGGCCTCTGAGTTTACAAATCACATGCTCTCAAGAGTTTGCCTTCAACTTGTTCATACACCAAGTTATAGATGGCCGAGATACAAATCACGAGGTTCATCACAGAGGCTGCAACCCTCCCGAGATTCCTTCGCTTAGCAAAGAGCCCATTGCCGAGTGTTCTGGTGACGATCCTCGAAGAAGAAAGAGATTCTTCAAGTTTCGATGTAAACCCCCCATCATCTTCTTCTTCCGGAGTATTGTGTTGTTGGAAACATTTGCCAGGAGGAAATATTCTCTAGCGAGAAGGAAAGAGATCGACGGAACTCATGAAATGATGTGTATAATTTTACTAACTGATCCAGAATCACTCCGAATAACAAGAAAGGGAAAACATGAACGTAAAAAGAAAGCGCTACGGCCTCGTCCAAAGGAGAGGGGTTATTGAACATTAGAATCATGAGATGACGACCATAACCAGAGACTCGAAGAGTTGTTACTGCGCCTGAAGCTTCTTCTTGAGCTCCAACAGGAAGTTGTGGACCTTGTACTGGTCGGGCAATGACTTGGCCACGCTCTCCCTCTGCATGCACCGCTCCGCCCACGCCACCAGCTTGGGGCACTCCTCCGCGATGCTGAAGTTGGCCGATTCCTCCAATGAATAGAACCAGCTATAGAACGGTATCAGCGACACATCCACGTATCCGAACCTCTCGCCACCAAAGTAGGCCTTGTCCCCGAGCTCTCCCTCCAACACCTTCAAGCACTCGATGTACTCCTCCTTCGCCGCCTCCTGGGCCTCCCCCGTCGACAGCCACACCATTCGCCCCACCAAGTACGTCTGCACCGCCGTTGTCGTACCTCAGACGTTAAGCGCGCTCGATAAGTAAAAATGTTGGAAAGACCAAGGTGTTGTCATCGTCTTACCTTCTTGTCCACATAGTCGGCCCAGAACCTGGCGCGGGCACGCTCGTAAGGATCCGAAGGCAGGAGAGGAGACCGGCCACCCCAGGTCTCGTCGATGTACTGGACCATGACGAGGGACTCGGAGACGGGCTTGCCGCTGTGGACGAGGACGGGGATTTGCTTGTGGACTGGGTTCATCTCCAAGAGGAGGGGGCTCTTGTTGCTCAGATCCTCCTCCCTCAGATCGAAATCCACGCCCTTCTCTCTCAGGGCAATCCTGACCCTCATCCCGAACGGGCTCGGCCAAAAGTCCAACAACATCACTTCCTCCGCCATTGAATCGTCAACTGCAATCTGAAGCTTGGTATATCTGAACAGAACTGAAGAATGCTTTCCGCTGTGAAATCAAGCTAAACGCAGGGCGCCACTATATATAGAAGGGGAAATAGAACGTTGATGATGAGACGAGGCTGCTTAATATTATCATCGCTCGCGTCACTCTCGGGTCAAAGTCTAGTCTCCATGCCCGAGCAGAGGCGAGCCGATTACGTCATGGCTTAGGTGTCCCATGGTCCTTCCCTTGCCAGACAAAGATGTTCCTTAATCCTTCTTTCTGATTCTCGTACCAATTCGTGAACTTTCTGGAAGAGAACAACTCATCATCACCTCATCTACGAATGCAACGTCTCTCTTCATCACGACCACTCTTGCATAGGTGCTAGCAAAAAAAATAAAATAAATAAAAATTAAAAACATCGTTCACGAGTCTGACCAAAAAAAAAAAAATTTATTCTCAAGTGGCAAGAGAATAATCGGCCAATGACAAATTCAGGTCTCATTCTAGATCCTTATTTGAAACAAAATCTATTTTAAATCCTTTTTAAAGAAAATAAATTTACTTTAGGATCTTATTCAGAATTTTTTGTATCTCAATTTTGTTAGGATCGGCGCATAATCACAAGGAAGCAAAATCAGCGAAAGAAAGAAAATTGAGACACGGGATTTTATTATGATTTACTTTTAAATTAGGACTACGTCTAGCGGAGGATTCCACTATAATTAGCACATCGTACCTCTTGTTGTATTCAATTATAAGTGAAAATATATATAATAATAGCTATTTACGAGCCAAAGTTCAAACTATTAATAAAAATTATGGACTTAAATCGTAAAAGCCCAAAGAACAAAACCCACGGGCTCTCCTATCACAGAGGAGTATGGGCCACGTCCCAATAAATTTAAGGCGGTGGACTTTCCGTTTTCTTTTCTTTGACAAACTCTTTTTTTGGATCTTTGACTGTTTGGCTAGTTGACTAATCAACACCGCACTATTACAGAAATAAGCCGACAAACGACGTGTCGTATATGCCGTCCGTGACTGTTAACAAGCGAAAGAGTGCGCCAATACTTGGTTTGCTTACTAATATTACTCGGCGCTCTTTCGTCGAGGGGCTGCTCAGCAGTCCAGTCACTATTGTTTTGAGTCCTTGACACGTCCATGTTCTCTGCTTCGATTCTCAAGGATCGGACGCACGACTTTGAAGGCAATGGCCGATGAAGTGAACCCATGTTCGGGGTGAGGTGCTGAGTAGCACTGGCCGAGAAAGGGGTTGAGTATGAGTACAAGGACGAGGACTCGGGAAACAAGAGCGAGCTCCTCCTTTGGATGAACCCAGTCCACAAGAAAATCCCCGTCCTCGTCCACAATGGCTAGTCCGCCTGCAAGTCCCTCATCGTTGTGGAGTACATCGATGAGTCCTGGAGCCAACAGGGCCTCTCTCTTGCCGTCGGATCATTACGATCAAGCCCGAGCCATATTCTGGGCTGATTACATCGACAAGAAGGTATTAGTCCCTCTATTTTATCCTCGTGTCTAATGATGCTTCGGTCAGTGGACATTTACGTGCTTTCTGATGGAGCAATCAATATTAGCTATTTAGATTTCATGCCGAATGCCAACAAAGATCGTCTGATATCGTCATCAATTCACAACGTTTAGTCTTTGTATGGCTTTTCATTTAGCATTTAGGTGAAACTACAGAGACGAGCCTTAAGCAAAATTGCTCACTACATTGAAGTACAAAAGAGCTAAGCCTCGTCCGAAGAGAGGGGTGGTTATTGAACGAAAGAGCAAATAATCAGAACTCAGAGACTTTGTTATTGGGGCTGAAGCTTCTTCTTGACGGCTAAGAGGAAGTCATGGATCTAGTACTGGTCGGGCAAGGACTTGGCCACGCTCTCCCTCTGCACGCACCGCTCGGCCCATGCCCACCAACTTGGGGCACTCCTCCACGATGCTAAACTCGGTCAATGTCTCCAAACCATAGGGCCAGCTATAGAACGGTATGAGCGACACATCCACATATCCAAACCTCTCTCCGCCAAAGTAGGCCTTGTCCCCGAGCTCTCCCTCCAACACCTTCAAGCACTCGATGTACTCCTCCTTCGCCGCCTCCTGGGCCTCCCCTTGTCGACAGCCACACCGTCCGCGCCCCCGGAAATATCTGCACCGTCATTTTTGTGCCTCAGACATTAAGCGCACTTGATAAGTAACATGTTAGAAAGACTTAAAGGCGTTGTCAGTCTCACCTTCTTGTCCACGTAATCGGCCCAGAACCCGGCATCGGCACGTTCCTAAGGATCTAAAGGCAGGAGAGGAGACTGGCGACCCCAGGTCTCGTCGATGTACTGGACCATGACGAGGGACTCGCAAATGGGCTTGCCGTCGTGGACGAGGACGGGGATTTGCTTGTGGACCGGGTTCATCTCCAAGAGGAGGGGGCTCTTGTTGCTCAGAATCTCAGATCATCCTCCCTCAGATCGAACTCCACGCCCTTCTCTCTCAGGGCTATCCTGGCCCTCATCCCGAACAGGCTCGGCCAAAAGTCCAACAACATCACTTCCTCCGCCATTGAATTGTCAACTAACAGCTGAAGCTTGGTAATCTGAGCAGATCTGAAGAATGCTTTTCGTGGTGAAATCGGGCCAAACGCAGGGTGCCACTATATATAGAATGTTGGTGATGAGACTTTTATTCGTTGCGCTGTGGAAGAGGCTGCTTAATTTTGTCATTGCTCGATCAGGCCATGCTTCCAGTTTCCTCTCGACTTCCTTCATTTTCCATTTCTCAATTATTTAGGTACTTGGATTCAATCAGCTCGTCCTTTGATTTAGAGCCGAGCTTTTTATCTGTAAACAAATCGTGGTTTGTATGTACCGACTTTGCTCGGGACTTCAATCGGACTTAAAAATATTTATCACGACCGACGAATTAAGACGCAGAAGCTGTCGAGAATGATTGGAGAAGCGGTGGGTGGGACCTTGCCAATCAAAGGATGTTCCTTCCTTTAATCCTACTTTCTTCTAACTCTCATGCCACTTCGCGATCCTCCCGGAAGACAACACCTCGACACCGGAAAAAAGTACCAAAAAAGTCTCAAACATACTGTTGTCATACCAATTTAATCTATAAGCTTTTTTTGTATTACTACTAATTGAATCCATCTAATCAATTTAAGCTCAAAATTACTTACGTGGACATTAACCGTCCCGCACGGCAAGCACGATTAACATTAACGTGAATAATTTATTCAGTTTTTAAATACCTTTTTCAGATATTTGTTAATTTTTCTTTCTGATTGCCTTTTCTCTTTTTTCTTCTCTTTTCCTTCTTTTGAATCCTAAAACATATTTAATTTTAAAAAAAAATTTATCCTTGTTAACACGAGCCGTGCCATGTAGAATGACCGACATATAAATCAACAATTTCAGCTATAAATTAATCGGATAGACTCAATTGGTACCAATACAAAAAAAAATTTATAATTAAATGGATCCAATTGAAAGGTTTAAGACTGAACGATACAATAGATTTAAGACTTTTTTTTTGTATTTTACCCCTTGTCACCTCACCCAGAAATGCAACGTCTCTTCTTAACAACCATTGTTCTTGCGTTCGAATTAATACTGCCTTTTTGCATCGGAGAGTTTTTTAGCTCTTTGTAGCTGACATTTTCCAAATTTTTGGGAACATATGAGCCTCATAACATATTATCACCCTACGGACACAAGCACGAACTCCCCTCTATCCCCACGTAAACTCTTTTAACCCTCTTTAACATCCTTATGTTGATTCTGGCGATAACTTTCCCACTGATATATATATCTTCAGCAGTAAGCAGGAAGTTTTCAGACAAAACTGCTTAGGGACTGTGCAATGAGGTGCTTAGGAACTGGATGGCATCCACTATCGGTCGTTTAACTCAAGCTCGTTCCAGAATCCTGCAAAACTAGTTCCATTCCCAAAACCTTTCAGTGGCAAGAACCCATCATCGATTCGCCAAATGCCCCATTTTCCAAGCAATATCCTGTTTTCATTGACAATGGAAACCGGAAGAAGAAGTTCTTCAAACATTCCGAAGAAACACCACATGAAACCAAAAATGCTAGCTAGAGAACAGGGGATTCAAAAAAATAGTCATTCTTATAAGAAAAGTTACTCCTGACAAATTAAATTGAAAACAAAGTCTTGTGAAGTGTACTTCATAGAAAAACAGCAATAGTACAAAATAAGTTAAAAAAAAAAAAAAGTAGCTACAAACAAGAAATAGTCACCACCAAAACTCTACTGCAAAAAAGAAAACAGTATTACCTTACTAGATGGACCGTTTGCTTGTCCATCTAATGGTATTCGGGGGAGATACATCCAAATTGCTCAGTAGTTCATCGAGAAACAATTTCACAATGCCTAGGTAAATCCGTTGTCCAACCGACATATAGCAGTTACAGAGCACCTATGTCACAAAATCAAAATCTAGAGACAAACATAAACCAGCTTTAATAACTAATCAGTGTGTTTTTCCAGCAATAGTCATCCCAAACAATAGTACTGGTACAACCCTTGCAGACGCACCTGCACAAGCACATAAAACCTCGAATGCAACATCTTAGAATTACTGTACTGTAACAAAAGAAACTACTTCCACAAGAGGGGAGAGTCTACCAACAATTTACTCAGAATGGGAAGGTCAGCAGAACATTATCCTCAAGGTAGGGGGCCGGCCACATTTTAATGGAAAAATTGTTAAGCATCCACAAAATGAGGACTGTTTACGGTCAAAAAGCCTATTGTACAGGATGAATAGAATTCCAACCTCTCTCACTACCATCGCAAATATCCAGAAAGCAAAAATTTGTCCAATCTGACTCAGCTTCTATTTTGCAGATTAACTGTTCCTTCACCAACCAAAACAACAGATGTCGCCATAGGCAGGTATCAACTGAATGTGACTTTATCTGTTTGCCTGCACTAGCTATGAAAAAATGGTCTAGTATAGTAACAACCCGTAACCACATGAATGGGAACACATTACCATCCGGTTTATAGAGGGAGGCCCACTGGCAGAAAACTGTGAGGCCATCGCTTTCCATGAACATAACAGTACAAACTACACCAATCTTCTCAGGTCATAACAGCTCCCAGTTTGTGCATAATCCTGTGTGACGTAAAACCGCCTTCTAATGTCATATACCGCATGGATCAAAGCATAACTATGATCCTTTTTCCTGGCTAAATGATTGGAGATGTCCAATTAATTTCTCTTTCAACGATTCTGGAATTTGTGAGATAAAGGTTGGTTTGGCATCCGCGATTAACTGCTTCCTGTGTGACAATGATCAATACCAGAAAGTTCAACAAAAAGAATTGAAAGTACTAGCTGGAAGGAGACTGTACACGTATAAGGCCCAGTAAAACCGAATAAACAGGTGATTTAGGATGCCTTAATGCTGCTCTCATACGCAAACTGAATTAAGAATAGCGCACGATATTGACAAACAAGGAATTAAACAAACAGAAATCCACATGTGAAACAAACAATTAAATGGACCATAAACAATACTAGAAATAAACCATTAGGTGGGAGACTACAAGCATAAAAGGCACAAATAAAACACTACAAAGAAGCAATGTGGAGCACTGTAACAATCAAAAACAGATTTTTAGTCATATATAAAGATATATTACTAAAGGGCACCCAGGGGGTGCAAAACCCGTATACAAATCTAAAACAGATTGAAGGAATTCCGTTTTAGTTTTTAGTGATTCTTTTATTAGTTTACTTATTTTCATTGTAATTCTGTTTTCTCTGCAGAGTTTGACTTATTGAATTTAGCAAGTCTTTATTATTAAATTGTGTGATGTAATTCTCCTGCTGTGTGATCCATTAGGAACCTACTTGTGATGCCTAAAGAAAATTAATTGTTTTGAGTTATACATCCTTAATACTTCTCCTAAAGTTTTCAATCAAATTGGGCTCACTACTAACGATCCATCGTCCTAAATCATCATCATGAAGTCAGAATGTCAGAGTCTCATACTGATTTCACTTTTCTTGTGTGTCGTTTGGGAATAAAGTTCCGTTTACATCAAAATTGGGTGCTGGACTAAGAAATTCAGCATAAGCGATGCGCTTTTTGGACAAGAAAATCTTCAATCACTCTCCCAATGGCATGGACAAGATAGTGTCTCTCTCTATATGAAAAAGGATAATAACCATCGGAATCATGCATCAAATGGAAAACATTCACCCAATCAATATCCATTGGAGCAAAACATAACCTTCAGTATCAAAGTTTCAATGATATTGATGACTGTTTAACAGACACTAGTAAAAAAGTCAATGTGTTGTGACAGGTGAAACTTCAGAATCAGCGAAATAGGAGTTTGCCTTCTATTGGAAGTATCCCCCACACACAAGAAAATAAAAATGATACGGAAGGTGATTATCTTATTTCCAAAAGATGTACATGAATGTAACTTCAAATAAGTTCTATACCCACGCATTCCATGGAGAAAAGTAAGTTTCCCCATATCGAAGAAGGGGAGGAAGAGAACTCACCTCAATTGGTCAAAATTTAGCGAACTATCGTCTGCTTTGCTCATGCACATTCTTTTATTCGTGCACATGAAAGTATAAACATCATCCGCCCAGCCACATGATTGCAATACAGAGGAAGCTTCATTCTTGAGTCTGATTATACAAGAAAAAATAAACAAAAAATGAGTGGGAGCCAAATTTGGGAGCAGACTCTACCACCAAACAGTAGAAATTATCTAGGAGAATTTGCAAGACAGTTAAGATAATTTAATAAATGTAAACAAATATAGAGACAAGTTTTGGCCCCAAAACACCAACAGAAAAGCCCATCAACAGAGTTGTGAGAGAAAGAGCAATGACAATGTGTCCCTTAAACAAAAGTAAACCTTGGTAACCAAAAGAGTTGTCTATGAAAGTAAATCCCCGTGATCCTTAGTCTACCACACATATGGAAACATAAAGGAACATCACGAGAAATGCTTGAGACCAGAATCACAACAAACAATAGCACGTTTTATACATAAGCATTGGGAGGAAAAAGAAACTGAAATTAGCTAATTTGACCCATCATTAATTATGATTGCACAAAACCAATCATAAATGACAAAATGACTTGAATAGATTCGAACATACATTTCTTTCAGCTCTTCAACTTTGGCCCGAGATTGAGCATCCTGTGCCAGCAATATGCAGGAATCGTCCTGCAGCTTTCTCTTGGACCTTGATACATCAGAGGGGTGATTAGAACAACCATTTTGCAATTCATGCTGGTCAAAGCCTCTCCCTTTTCCTAAGATGTGTGTTCTACCATCCCTCTCATGGAGATGTGATTTAACTGAACAGGGGCCAGCAGTACCAACAGTACCATTTCCATTGGGGGAAGAACGAACTTGGCTCTTGTCGCCATTAAGATCACCAACCTTCAGATTGTTATGATTAGAATGCGCGATTACTTGGGTCCCATTGGAGGAGTTCATATTCTCTTTGTCAGTACCGTTCCTGTTTATTGAAGTTGAAAGATCTTTGTCGCACTTGTTAACAGGAACTGGCCCTTTTATGTCCCCATTATTTTCCCCAAATTGATTGTTAAGTGCATGCACCTTTCCATTGCTAACTGCAGGACCTCTTTTGGAACCAATATTTCCAGCAATGCTGAACTTCATCCGCGCGCCAGACGATACTTTATCACCATTGGATGAGGCGGACACACCCTTCCATGAAGAATTTTCAGCGAGTGGTTTTAATTGTGTAGGTTTTGGGGGAAGAGCAGAAGCCTGCTTCTTAGATGCTTTAGTGCCATTGAGATCACGAGATTTTACTCCATTGGCAGCAGAAGCTGCATTGGCAGATGTTGACCTTTGTTTGGTGCGAGAGAAAAACAGGATATAGACCTTTTCTGATAAGACCTCATCCAAAGTGGCCAGAGAAACATATGCATCGTTACAGCAATACCACCGGCCCGATGCGTCCTGTTTCCATATAGTCGATAGTGAACGGTTGAAAGTCTACAAATAATAGTCGTAAAAGGACGAAAAGGATTCATGAGGCAGACCTTTATATAAGCATAATAGTGTCCTGAGTCTGGTGAGCAGCCTGCATGTACAATAGTACCGAAAAGATTATACTCCGGTGACGTATCCTGCACAAAATCCCAGTCATCACGTGTTGAAAGGCAAGTAATTGAAGAAGATAAAATGCACACTGTAACCACACCAGAGAAGAAAGTAAACGAAGCTATTCCAGAGCACAATTTACAAGTAACAACCAGGAGAAAGTCATATGCCGATACTTCTCAAATGAAACCATCACAATGAGGAAACAGCATCCATGCAGACCTTGAGAATTCTCATTTCTCATGAATCGATCCAATTTCTTTTCTAAGTAAAGAGAAACTACTATAGAGCACCAAGGGGATGCAAACCCGCATACAGAAAGAACTCTGGAACCAAATAGAGCTCGGTTACAGGGACCGACATTTACAACATCAATCATAACATTTACATCCACATGTAAGTCTACACTATAAGATAAGTGCAAGACTTTCACCCAATCCACAATAGTAACAAAAACAGTTTTCTCCTCTCTTTCAGAGGTCCTCTTGTTCCGCTCTTTCCAATCAACCAAAAAACAGAGAGAGACCTCAAACACTATTCTTTCCTTAAGACAAGGCAAGGACCTGCCAACCCCATAATTCTTCTCTAATAGATCCCCCTATAAATCAAGATGCCCCACGCAAGCATAAGAGGCTGCCCGTAAGATCAAAACATTCTTGTCCGAGGATAATGAAGGAAAAGATATCTCACAGCCTCCACCTTTCTTTTGCCAAGAAAGCATTCATTGACCAACACCTCCCCTCTTTCTTGCAAATTACTTGGGGCGAGAACAAGTTCCCTAATTGCTTCCCTAAAAAAACAGAGACTCTAGTACGTGCTCATGAATCACATAAATCATTTAATATAGATACAGCATCAACCCATAAATGCTATTTTTTCTGAGCAATCCATATGTTATGTCATAGTGATTTGTCCATCCAATCATTGGTCCTCTAACAGATATCTTAACCCCTATCAAGATACATAACGTAGCATTTTCTCAATCTTGATAGGAGCAACAACTCAACTAGAGAGTACCTCTAACACTAAATAAGGATATCATTATCTTCCCATATAGCCCTCAAAATATTTTTAAGTTGATTAAATTAAAATTTCTGGTTAGATGGAAGCAAACAGATTGTCAAAAATTTAATCGCATTTACCTAAAAATCTTCGTCTTTTTTGTTGAACATACAAGATATACCTGAAACAATGCCTGTGGCACAAATATCTATCTGTGCGTGAACTGTGGAGATTAAATTCCACACAATTTCTATTGTTAAAGCCGTAGCCAAGAAAATAACCCATTAGTCAACTTCAATTTCTTTTACTCTATCAGTGGCTCCAGTAATGCAAGACAAATACTACAGATCACAGAAACAGATAAAAAAAGAAAAGTACAAAAACCAAATCAGAAGACAAATACTGTCAAAGATATCAACAGGAGACCCCAAGAGGCCAATGTCGACATACCTGGCTTTCTTTGCACATGAAGCTTGACAGCACCAAAACTTCTTCGAACGTAATAGCCTTATCAATCTTCCCACCATATAGACCTTCGAACCTCTTTGCAAATCAAATAGATGACAATAACTACTTAAGCCACCATACAACTTCATTGACGACACAATTAACAACAGTAAACATGCACAGTTTAAGCAACAACATACCTTAAACTGGATTACAAGAACATTAGGTGCTTGAAAGACCGACATTTGCTTCCTAGCCACAACCAATTTCTTGCAACTGAACAAGCACAATTATATGATTTAGAATACAGAAGTGAAGTGAAGTTCATTGAGGTAAATTCAAAAATCAAATCACTTACTTCTCACACTTGTACTTATTGTTCCCATCCAAAACTTCCGGCTGGAAAAATTTGTGCAAAGCTTCGTGTATTGAACTACTTTGCAAGACATCTAGACTAATATCCATAATATCATCGACCTTGTTGGATTCTGCTCCACAAGACAAACACTTAACCTGACTCTGCAGCGCGCCGCCAAAAATCTCCTTAACAATGGTATCACCACAGTTGGGTGCCTCGGTGCCATTGTGTTGCTGCTGCAGCAGCAGCTTCTTGAGTCGGAGACAGGTGTTGTGGCAAGCATCGATCACGTAACGGAGGAACTCGTGCGCGTCCTCCTGGAGACCACACCGAAAGTGCTCGGCATACAGGCGCAAGCAACTCTGGATCTTCGCCGGTGCATCTTGTGGGTGATCTGCTCTCAGAGATCGCGCTATCCGCTTCTCTAGTATACAGAAGGGACAATCTCGCTTCTTCCCCACATCCGCACTCGAATCGCCTGAAAAATCGAAATTCCCCAAAATCAAAATTTGTTACGTCCTAGGGCAAAAGACGAAAACGACCAAAAAGCGCGACAAAATTCCAATCCTAACGCCGGGAATGCCAGAGTTCGTTAAATTAGCTAAAGAACAGAGTCAGTCGAACGAACAGCTGAACAAAATCCAAACAGATGGCGCGAGCGAAAGGGAAGGAACGAACATAGAGAGGAGTGGAGGTTCCTGAGGCAAAAATTGGCGAGAGGTGGGGTGTAAGTGAGGCACTGAAGGACGCTGTTGAGGTAGCAGGAGTTGCCGAGGTTCCTGAGGCCGAGAGGAGGTCCGGTTTTCCGCCTGAGACTCAGCAGGCTCGGTTGCCAGCTCATCTGCAACCGGTGGTGGTGCAAGGCCATCAACGACCTTCTCCGTCTGCCTCCGCCCTCGAACGCGCATTGCACGGCGGCGCCCTGCGCAGGCCACTCGCTCTAATCGCCGATCGCGGCCACGATCGCGTTCGCATCGCTCTCGGCAATCCCCGTCCCGCGTCTCGTCGTCCTCGCCTCCGTCTCGTCGAGACAGCTCTCGCCTTCGAAAGAGAGACGAAACAGTGGTCTTCCTCTCCTCGTCTTCCAGGCTTGAGGCGGGGGTAAATATCCCACGCGGCCGTGACTAGGATTGCCGTCATCTTCTTATAAACGATTGGTTTGTTTTTCCTCGTCATTTCGAGCATCCTTGTAAAACTATCGTAACTCCATCATGATCCTCTACGAAGCCAGAAAGCTAATTTAAAAAAAATATTGGATTTACACCAGCATTTCGATTTTCAAATGCAAGCTTTTCCAATAATACGAGCAACCGATGCAAAGAAGATTTGAAATATATCTTACTAATTGAGGAAATGGGCAATTTTTCCGATGAGCAAGTTAACCGATTTTTGAAAACTGCGTTTAAATGGAGTCTAAACAATTGAACGAGATATCGGCTTAATAGTCCGTTACGAAAAAAGGTTAGTTGCATTCTTTAATTAGCATATGTATTTTTAAAGCGTTAAGCCAGTCCTTTTATTACGTTTCGACATAACATTTTATCTTGTTGAAAACGTCACGCGTCTTTGACAAATTTACTTCCATATAATTTTATGGAATAAATCGAGCTCATTAGAAGCCTTACCAACCGTTAATATGATGATTACCAAAGCTTTCGAATATCTAAATGGATAAGATAACAATTTTGATATTTCATACCCTACAACAACACTTGAGTTTCTCCAAAAAAAAAAAATAACTAAAAGAATTTTGAAATAATATAATCCATGTACTTTAACTTAATATACAATATCGTTTTTAAACTTTTAATTTTTTCAACGTGATCCTCGAAATTTTAATAAATTTTCAATATAATCACAATACTATATGAAATATCTAATATTATTCTTGTATTAATTCAAGTTCAAGGACAATATTAAACATTTTTATACAATCTAAGGACCGGATTGGACATATACCAAAATTTCTAGGGAACAAATAGCAAGATTATTGATCATAATACACATTAAACTAAAGTTCAAAGATCATATTGAACAAATTAAAAGTTTGTGGACGATGCTACATATTGAGCCAAAGTTTAGGAATTATTTGTGTTACTTTTGCAAGAATTTTCAATGTCGCTATAACTCTTTGAACAATAGATAAAAGCAAAATCCTTTTCTTTTCCTTTGTACCCCTCTTTCTTAACCGAATCATCTTTCTCTGGTATCATCTTTTTTTCCCCCCTTTTTTTTTTTTTGGCCATTTTGTTGTTCGATTTTCTATACGGACAACGATTCGGACAGGACCAAACTAAACATAGATTCACCAATGCGTCAAAAATGGCAAATTCGTTATATTTTTTTACCGACCTTAAGATAAAGATTTGCCAGGTTTTTATGGTCCTAACATGTGTTGTGCTATTTATGGAAACAGCATAAAAGACCTAGGAAACTTCAAAAAGTATAGGGTTAGTATCACGGACCCTAAACTAGTATGCATGTGACAAATTTACCCCAAATTATTTTTTTAATCACGAAAAACTCCAAATTGGTACACCTGTGATAAATTTACTCTAAATTATTTTTTTAATCACCAAAAACTCTAAACTGGTACTTTTGTGACAAAGTTACCATAAATTTTTTATTTTTTTGCCAAGAAAAATCTCAAACCGATACACTTGTGACAAATTTACCCTCCATTAAATTAGATTAATACTACGAAAAATCCTAAATTGATAAACATATGATAAATATAGGGTAAAAATTCCAAATTGGTATACCTATGAACCGACACGTGCCATCCAATTTAGCAATTTGACGGTTAGATTTAACGAAAACTAACGATGGGTAAATTTATTATAAGTGTACCAATTTGAGGTTTTTTTTGTCAAAAAAATAATTTGGGGTAAATTTATCATAGATGTACTAGTTTGGGATTTTTCGTAGTATTAACCCAAAAGTACAAGACTTACCTTATATTTTATGTATGTGTTGTGCTCTGAGAATGACCATCTTTGTCAGTTGCCAAATGAGGAAAGGATTAGCGGTTAAGGAAGTTTCCTAATGATAGATGATGCCTGCTTTTATTCTTAATTGTTATTTGGTTGGATAAGCATCATGTTATGAAAGATCGTTCAACTACTTTACGTTGAATTTTCTCCGCCACCAAGTTGCCTTGTCCATAGTTTTGATTGGAGATGTCTATTGCATACCATAAATTAGGACTTATCGAATATACTAGGCTCGGTCGCAGCTCCGGCGGTCACGGGCCCGTCCCGACGAGATTGGGCCGAATAGCATTATAAGATAGGAGAAAATTGTCTCGAACAATGGAAACATCACGTGACTCCAATCAAATTTATAAAAAAAAATGTCTTCGCTGCGATGAAAGATCTTTCACCTAGAAGCATCGAGCTTTTGGATTTAATTTTTTAAACGGGCTCTTGTAGCGACTCCGAGAAAGTAAATAAATAGCAAAACAATAAACAAGACGATAAAGTAAAGTGCGATAAAGTAAATGCTTGGTAAGATAAATTGCGGAGCAAAAGATAAGTGTTTGATTGTTGATTAATTGGTCCCTTTACAAAGAGTAGTCTCCGACTATTTATAAACTAGTATACGGTGAAATCGTCTCTTGCGGTTTCTTCGCGTGCACCTTATATCGAAATTTTCGGATCTTCTTTAATAATTGCTCTCTTTATCCTTTAAGCGGTTTAAAACACGCTCCCAACTGCTCCACGTAACTGTGGCGCTATTTGATATCCTTCTTTCTTTCTTTACACGAGCTTTTGCCAACTTAATTGAGGTTCGAATAATATGTTTTTGTTCATACGCCCGCCCCAAGTTTATTTATCTCCCGATCGTGTCCCAAGATTAGATTTCCGAAGCCGATGGGGATATGTCTTCTTCTCCTCCTCGCTCTCATTTTGAAAATGAAGACTGCACATGTAGGAACAAATACACGTAGGTTGCGACGAACGCGCTCGGAGATGACAGCCAGACCCTTCAAAGGTCAAACCACCCACAATATTTTTCTCTTCTTTTCCCTTCCGCAACTCAAAATTTTGGGCCGGGGAGATGGGCCAGTCCTAAACCTGGCAGGCACTAGCGGAGCAGTCATGGGCCTCATGGGCTTGTTTGTAATTTCGGCCCGTTATTCGGCTGCGTCGGGCTCACAGATATGAACAGACAAAAAAAAACAAAACAAAACAAAACAAAACAAAACCGAGACAAAAATGAAAATGGCAAGCCGAGCCTTCCCGCCGGAGAAGGCATTTTTTGTGACGGACACGACGTGTAACAATGCCGTGTACCGTAGGCTAGCAATCGAAAAGTGAGGTGTATACACATTAGGCCATCAAGTAAAATGAGATTCATTACACATGGAACATCATGTTGTTATTGCCACGATGCATATCCCTCACATGACATGCTTCCTCCTGCTATACCGGGCCGAGATCAAATTTTGAGGATATATCTAATAAATCTTGTTTGCATAATCTTTTCCTAGAGATTCGGTTCCCATAAGTAAGAGGACTTCTTACATCCTCGGCAAAGTCTGTTTCGCAATAACAAAGAATCCATCATATCATTTTATGAATCCGTGTCACAATGAACAAGTAAATACCGATAACATACCTCGCCTTGACCAATTACATAGCTCTTCTCTTTAAAAATATCGAATTCATACTTGAACATTAACTTTGGAGACCGCTTTGCATCTTCACATTACTCATGTATCCCTATTTACCTAAATGCATTTTAAAAAAAAATCCATCCGGAAATCCTAAATTCCCCGCTCACTCAAAACGCTCAAACCAACGGAAAAAAGAAAAGAAAAACACTTGAATTCTAAATAAGATGTTAGATTGAGTTTGCAAGGAGGGGCGATTTGATTTACGTAGGGTCCTAATTATAGATGTGTGAATGACATTTGCAAAGCAAAGGTACATATATTTTTTTGGGTACTTGCTAATATTTTCTTACCTTCACACGTCTTTAGCTTGATGGCAGGTCTTTTTTAAAACAGGTATGGATATAGGCGTGGGCAGTGGCTTTCCAAGCCACCCTTAAGACATTCATCTATCTCTGTTAATGAGTTAAAGGGGAAAATACAACTAAAGACTTTAAGTGCCTTCATTTTCTCAAATAAGGGATTGAAGTAAACTTTGTTTCAAATAAAGAACCTGAAATATCATTATTTTATCAAATAAAGGCATGAAGTGAATTTTGTGTCAAATAAAGACTTGAAGTGGCAATGAAGTCTCAAAAAAAGGCCTAATCTCAAGGCCGACAGGGTCGCTGGCGCCTCGGCGATGGAGCAAGAGAACCCTCCCTCTTGTATTAGCTCTTTTTTTTCAATTTTTCAATTTATTTTTAATTTTTAAAAAGGAAAAAAAAGGAAAAAAAGTCAAAAAATCAAAAAGTAGAAATGACGAAAATATCCTTTGGATCAGACACTTTTTTGAGACTCCATGGCCACTTTAAGCCTTTATTTGAAATTATTATGCCATTTCAAGCCCTTATTTAAAAAAACTGAGAGTACTTTAGGCCCTTGTTTGAAATTTTTCCATGAGTTAATGAAAGAGGGCTCTTCTGTGGAACAAAATCAAAAGAAGAAAATTATGTTTTCCACACATTATCATCCAAGTTTGTCTGCTGTCAAAAGAGGTTCATCATCAAAAAGAATTTCTTGAAAGAACTAAAAAAGCTTCTCCGAAAGGATTCTTGCATTTTATTTTTTAGGTTCCATAGAAATTAGACAGATAGGATTATTTGTGTTTTAATATTAGTTTTCCCCACGGATATTTGTATTATTATAACAAAAACTTTTAAATTTGATGTCCACTTGAAATTTACTAAAATATCCTTAAAGTCACTTCGATTCTAATACAAAAAAAATAAAAAAATCTACATTGGTAACTTCATGAATTTGAGTGGTTTTTTCAGTGCGTAATTGCTTATGCGGTTCCACCGATAGAATAATTAAATATTAAATCTAGCCTTTATAGAATAGTTGGTAGTGATACCCTAAAATCTTACATGGTATCGAGTAGAAGGTCTTGAATTTGAACCTTTTCAAGCACCATTTCCCTCTCTAATTAAACTTTTCCACGACTAAGCATGAGAAATAGCAATGGAATGATTCAATATTCGTGTGGCTCACACATTTTAGTGTGCAAGTAATCGTGACTTCTAATGTGGTCTTGTTAGAAAAAGATAGAAACTCTAGAGATTAGAATTATGAGTAGCTTTACCCCAAAACGCCTTTGGAACCCATTCGAGTGACTTTTCCATCTCTCTTTTGCCCTAAGTCAATGGAAAATAAAAATAAAAATAATGAAATATTAGATTACTCATTAATCTAAAAGCTTAAGTTTTTTGAACAGTTTGCGGTGTTCCTTCAAAATATCACATAGTATCAGAGTAGGAAATCTTGAGTTCAAATCTTTTCAAGTCCCATTTGCCTCGATAATTAATTATTTCCACGGCTAAGTGTGACAAGGAGTAATGAAATAATTAAATATTCGTGTGGCTCAAGCATTTCAGTGTGTGAGTGGTCGTGACTTCTAATGTGGTATTGTTTGAAAAAGATAAAATCTCTAATGATTAGGATTAGGAGTAGCTTTACCCCTAAAAACGCTTTTGGAACCCATTTAGGTGATTTTTTCGTGTCTCTTTTGCCCTAAGTCAAAGGCAAGAAAGAAGAAAATGATTAAATGCTAAATTGCACATTCATCTAAAAGTTTAAGCTCTTAGAACAGTTGGTATTGATTCCCCAAAATCTTATATGGCATTAGAGCAAAAGGTCTTGAGTTCAAACTTTTCAAAAACCCATTTACCTCACTAATTAAATATTTCCACGACTAAGTGTGAGAAGGAGCAATGGAATAATTAAAAACTCGTGTGGCTCACGCATTTCAGCATGCGAGTGGTCGTGACTTCTAATGTGGTCTTGTTTGAAAAAGATAGAATCTCTAATGAGTAGGATTAGGAGTAGCTTTACCCCGAAATGCCTTTGGAACCCGTTCAAGTGATTTTTCTGTGTCTCTTTTACCCTAAGTCAAAGACAAAAAGTAAAAAAAAATCATTGAATGTCCCTCAAAATCTCACATTGTATCAAAGCATGAGGTCTTAAGTTTAAATTTTTTCAAGCCCCATTTGCCTCTCTAATTAACTATTTTCACGACTAAGCGTGAGAATGAGCAATGGAGTAATTAAATATTCGTGTGGTTCATGCATTTCACTATATGAGTGGTCGTTCCTTCTAACGTGGTCTTGTCTTAAAAAGATAGAATCTTTAACAATTAGGGTTAGGAGTAGCTTTACCCCAAAACACCTTTGGAACTCATTCAGGTGATTTTTCCGTGTCTTTTTTACCCTAAGTCAAGGGAAAAAAGAAAAAATTAATTAAATATTAAACTATGCCTTCATCTAAAATCTTAAGCTCTTAGAATAGTTGGTAGTGATCCCCTAAAATTTCACAAGGTATTAGAGGAGGAAGTCATGAGTTCAAATCTTTTCAGACCCCATTTACCTCTCTAATTAAATATTTCCACGACTAAGTGTCCATTAAATATTCGTGTGGTTTACGCATTTCAACGTGCGAATGATCATGACTTTTAATGTGGTCTTACGATTAGGATTAGGAGTAGCTTTACCCCGAAATGCCATTGGAATCCATTATGGTGATTTTTTCGTGCCTCTTTTACCCTAAGTTAAAGGCAAAAAGAAAAAAAAATTAAATATTAAATCACGCATTCATATAAAAGCTCAAGCTCTTAGAATAGTTAGCAGTGGTCCCCCAATATCTCACATGATATTAGAGTTGGAGATCCCGAGTTCAAATCTTTCCAAACCCCTCGTGTGGTTGGTCTAAAAAAAATAGAATATCTTTTGAATAGGATTAAGAGTAGCTTTACCCCGAAACTTCTTTGGAACCCATTCCAATTGACAATGGTACTCCAAAATCTCACATGTCATTAGAATAGGAGTCTTGAGTTCAAATTTTTTAAGCCTCATTTGCCTCTTTAATTAAATGTTTTCTCGATTAAGAGTGAGAAGGAGTAATGGAATAATTAAATATGTGTGTGGCTCACGCATTTTAGCGTGCAAGTGGTCATGACTTCTAATGTGGCTTTGATAGTGTACACACACAGGTCCTTAGTGATGAAGGCCATTTAGGACAATCTTTTAATTTGATCATTTAGTTCTAAACTTTTTGCATCGGTATCAACCGAGTCCATCCAACCAATTTTGACCAAAAATAGCTGATATGAATGTTGGCGTCGACATGGATTTTCTTAATAGCATTTTGATTTTGCTTTATAATTTTTTGGTTTCTCTCTTCTCTATTCTATTTTTTGTTTTTTTCGAGGGTAGGCAAGAGACTATGCCGACCCTCGCCTATGGTCAAATGAACTCAATTAATATCAATGCAATATGTTTATAACTAAATTTGTCTCTTAAAACATTTAGGACTATATTAGTACCAATGCAATAGGTTTAACATGATTTTAGTACTTTTCCTTGCTAATTTTAATAATCAACCTATTACCCCAGGTGGAGCCCAAGCGATGTCCGTCGGTGGTTGCGCGATCCTAGGCGGCCCTTGTCGGGGTTCACTCGACCCCTAGCGGCCTCGACCCACGATCGCGGCGCTAGATCCGGCTCACCGATGGCTATAACCCTAGGATTTGGATTTTTTTAATTATTTTTATTTAAAAATAAATATAGTAGAATGTCTCTTTGTAAATTTGTTTTGTCAAACATTAGTTAGTCCAAAGTTGTTTTTGAAAGCGTTTTTTTTTTTCCAAAAGCCATTTGCATTTTCCCAAAGCCTCTTAAGCTAAAAATATTTGCATTCTCCAAAAGCTCATTTCCAAAGTTGAACCAAACCCATTATAACATAAACTATTGCCTCCAGTTTTATGAGGATATTACGCCAAATTATCAGACCCTCTCATGAATTCTTATCCACATAAGCATCAGTACGTGCAAGACAATCTCTAAAACAAAAGCTCAGACTGGATTCCTTTCATTTCAAATTTTTCCTGGTCATCGTTCCATTCTCGAAGAAAACCAGGAACGATTTCATCAATTTTTTTGCCAACGTTTTTTCGTTTTTCCTTTCGGAGACATGGATGATAATGAAGGAAGAAAACTGAGAAACACACAACGGACGTGTGGTGGAGGGAAGCCCAATCGCCTTTGTTTGGATTTGGCTTCCAATGCTCACCTCCAATTGCTCATCCACTTTTGGGACTCGTAATTCACCATCGCTTGCTCATAAACTCGGACTTATAAGGCAATGCATCGACCCCACCGTTCTTGTCTCCTTCCTATCCATATTTATTATTGGCTTCACGTACGTTCTCCATTCGCTCTCTTTCTCACCCCACTCGAACTCATCCTCTGCCGCTGGGTTCCCTGATTCTGCATGCGCTAGCTCTGCATATCCGAAGGTACTCTGCCCTCAGCTCGTTCCTCTCTTCTGGTGTTCTTGACGTGACGAGTTTGTTCTTGATGCGGCCACACGCACCTGACCGTTTTGTGTTCGTTTCGTTTTCTAGTCTGAACTTAAGGAACATCATGTTCTTGCCGATTATGGATATTGATATGCCGCATAGTTGCTGGTTGCTACCCTTTTCTTGCTTTCTAGATAAGGATGTCGACAAAGTTTATCTTGTAAAAGCTACAATCAGTATCTGTTTAACATGGTCAAGTGCTTATGAGTTGCGAAAGAGACACTATATCCGATAGGTTTTTCCCTTTTAGAGCAGCTTGCAAGGACTAACTGAACTAACCTGTGTTTATGGGTGACTTCTCAACGGTTTGATGAGGCTGATACGATTCTAGGTCCGTACAGCCTGATTGCAGCAATTGATATTCGTAGGAAACTTTCTTGTGCTTGTGAGTAACTTTTCAATGGTTTGATGTTACGACGATAAGGCTAGGTGCACATTACTTGATGGATGCGGATTAGTGATTAGTCTTCTTTGGAACCTGATGTGAAATGCTTACTGACAACTTATGCAGATTTTTTTGAGATTACCCCTTAACGGTTGGCTCCAAAGATGGAGATCACAAATGTCAACGAGTATCAGGCCATCGCGAAGCAGAAGTTGCCCAAGATGGTCTACGACTATTATGCGTCAGGAGCAGAGGACCAGTGGACTCTTCATGAGAACCAATATGCTTTCTCAAAAATCTTGTGAGTTCTCTATGCTTTGGTGGTTATGAGTTGGCCCTGCCAGTACCAAATTTCATTCCTGTCTTATTACAACAGTATACCTTCCTAAGTGACAAGATTTTAGGCTCTAAAATTCTAGTGATGCGCAGGTTCCGACCCCGTATTCTGATTGATGTGAGCAAGATAGATATGGCTACCACTGTCCTGGGATTCAAGATATCAATGCCTATCATGATTGCCCCAACAGCCATGCAGAAGATGGCTCATCCTGAAGGTGTTTGATCTTTTATCTATGTCGACATAGTTTGATCTTTCTTTATCTTAAAACGCAAAAGTGAGCGCAGGGCATGCTAATCACCTTTTCCCTTTTCAGTGTACAGACGATATTGCAAATTAAACTTGCAAAAGTGATCTTTTATCTACATCGACGTAGTTTGATCTTGTTTCTCGTAGTAGAAGAAGAAACAAGTCTAATCCTTTATAATAAAGCTTGCAATTTGCTATTAGATCTTTGCTTACACCACAGAGAATTAGACTTCTTGCCTGATGGTTTTCTGATATCTATCCAGGGGAGTATGCAACAGCAAGAGCTGCATCAGCAGCTGGAACTATTATGGTAAAGTTTCTTGCACTTTAGCTCCAATTTCAATAGGTCTACTGAGTACGGCTCTGTCAAAATTGGCAGTAACTCTTTGTAGATAATACTTTCAAGTATTGTAAATACATGAAATCTTTTTGCCATCTTTTTGGTGTTTGTCAAATGATGAGGTCTTGATAATTACCGAAGCCTATTCTGAATCGGCTAACAATTGTGTTTCTAGGATACTTTGATATGTATCATGTTGTTTCGCTTATAAAATCTTCACATTTGTGTCAGACATTATCTTCGTGGGCTACTTCTAGTGTTGAAGAAGTTGCTTCCACCGGACCTGGCATCCGCTTTTTCCAGCTTTATGTAAGCTGAACATGCGTACCTTTTCTATTCCTAACAGATCAGGTTGATCTTGCTCTTTGAAGATTTGAGTGGTCTTATGCTAACAATTGATCGTTGTGTTCATGAAATAAGGTTTACAAAGACAGGAATGTAGTAGCTCAGCTTGTGAGGAGAGCTGAAAGAGCTGGCTTCAAGGCCATTGCACTCACTGTTGATACCCCTAGGCTTGGCCGCAGAGAAGCTGACATCAAGAACAGGTGCATCTCTAACTACCTACATAAGAAATTAGTTGCTTGATTATCAGGTTCGATGTGTCTTTTGTGAATTCCACAGCAAAGAGGGGATGTATTGGATTAGAGCAGGTCTGATTGGCTCCTTACAGGTTTACACTGCCACCATTCTTGACATTGAAGAACTTCGAAGGTCTAAACCTTGGAAAGATGGACAAGGTGAGTAATAAATCTCATTCCGCTAATTCATACTCGGTAAAAGCCTGATTTCCCTAACGATTCACTTATCTGTTTGTGTTTGTTTCCATGTTATTTTTTCCCTTGCAGAGTGATGACTCCGGACTTGCTTCATATGTTGCCGGTCAAATTGATCGCACTCTGAGCTGGAAGGTAAGCTTATGCAAATTGAATGGAGTCTTTTTTGCTTTGTAAGTCGTTGATTAATGTGCTGTAGTAGTAATCAATTGGTCATGACGGCCTCTTTGAAAAAACAATTTCAGCTCATACTCATGGACTCAGATAGAACATAAAACAGAAGGCACTATTGTCATCTCAATCCGTTCCACAATGTTGCCTGAACTGAGAAATTGATACTGGTTACTTTTTAATCAATCTTTTGCTTGAAAAGCGAATATCTGTTCCATCCTTGCTCCGTTGCTATTCCGCATGACAATGATACGAAATGAAAATTCTTAAGAACTGGGTTTGAATGGAGGTTCTTCATCTTTTCTTCCACACGATTCAAGCTTCTATAATGGGGTTTGTGTAGGACGTGAAGTGGCTTCAGACTATTACCTCACTGCCCATCCTGGTGAAGGGGGTGCTTACGGCTGAGGATGGTGAGGACACTGAGACTGACCAAAGTGGGGCTGATCCATTTTGATGAGACTGCCGAGCAAATTGAACTTCTCTAACTTTGTCTGTGCAGCTCGGCTCTCCATACAAGCTGGAGCAGCTGGCATCATCGTGTCCAATCACGGTGCTCGGCAACTGGACTATGTTCCTGCCACCATCATGGCTCTAGAAGAGGTAAGGGTACCTTAAATCATTTCCTTTTAGACTTGTCCTGATAAGCCAAGGCCAACTCCAACATGCCTGAGCAAGTTTTGATTCCGTCATCAACCTCTTCTCATTTGAAAAAATTGTGATGTTGAGTCAGGTTGTCAAAGCTGCGCAAGGAAGGGTGCCTGTGTTCCTGGATGGCGGTGTTCGTCGTGGAACTGATGTTTTCAAAGCATTGGCACTTGGAGCCTCTGGCATATTTGTAAGTTCTGTAACTCTGCATATATTCAATATGGAAGTTAAGGGATCATCTTTGCTGCGTCCCTAGCTAGCTCCTAATCCATGAATCTACCAGCACCACGTGCTTCGCTAAACTCGGACTCATCTTTTGAGCTCCCTTTTCAGATTGGACGCCCCGTCGTGTTCTCACTGGCTGCGGAAGGCGAGGCTGGCGTGAGAAAGGTGCTTCAGATGCTGCGTGAGGAGTTCGAGCTGACCATGGCACTGAGCGGTTGCCGCTCTCTCAAAGAGATCACTCGCGACCACATCGTGACCGAATGGGACGTCCCTCGCATCCGCCCAGCGCCCCGGTTATAGACGCGATCTCATCAGCCGAGCAAGCGCAGCACGCTGAGAGACCCCCGGGGGGAACGATATAGTATCGCAAGCGCCTGCCTTTTTTACTATGGACAAACACATGTTCCGTTTCGCTCAATCATGGCCGTGTTTGAAGATTTCTAAGCTAATGTAAACCATGGCGACTGGTTATTATTTCGTGGCTATCTGCTCCGTGCTGTATATTGTGTTACAATCGGAATATGGCCCAACTTATTCCGTGGTTGCTCATCAATATCGGTTCTCTTGTTCTTTACCATCTGAAATTCTGCTGCAGCATCACAACTGCACAGCATGCCAATCCGAAAGAAGAAAACGAACTCAGATCACGGACAACGAGAGATCGCCGATTCGATTGTGTCATAGACTTCTTTTGCTACGTGAAATAGCGTCAGATAGTCATAGAGAAACGTCGTAATCCTTTTGATAAAGAAATTGAAGCAAAAGTATAAGTTATGTCAAATCAATTCAGGCATTTGCATTTCTCCCTAGCTTAAGTCGGTATCTAATTCAGAAATTTGTACGTACATAGTCGTACTCTTTGTGCTGATGTGGGTTAAGAATATTAAGGTTAAATGGAAGACGCCGCCGAATTTTTTATTTTTTTTTAAAAAAATGAATTGATGTTTTAATAAAAAACGAAAAAAAATCCTTGCTAAAGGAGAGAAATCTAAAATTATGTGAATATTATTGATCATCCTTAAAAAAAACGTAATAAACACCTTTTATAAGGTGTTATCCTAACCCTAGTACAATTAGGAATCAAAATATCAAAAAAAAATTACAAAATCCAAATAAAATTAACCAAAAATACTAAAAAAAAAAAACCCACTAGACATTCCCCAAACAATTTAGCTAAAGAATGAGTATTGATCTATTCCGCCATTTTTAAATATAATCAACCACCTCCCTTTTTTTTTTAAACTTTTTTTTCCCTATTATTTTTTTTTTTTTTTAATCATCCCCAGAACGCATCACTAATGGCATCCGCATCAGAGATTATTAGTGATATCTACAAGATCCCTAAACGAATTTAATGATACATAAATCCGTTGAATTGAATTTAGAAACCGTACGTATTTGCCAAAAAAAAGGAAAAAAATTAAGGAAGTTGTCGGAGCAAGTAATAGTATGGTCTTATTGGTGAAATAAATGAACCATGGATGCGAAAATGAAGTTGAAGGTTTTCGACAAAAAAAAAAAAAAATTGGTTGGAGGTTAAATATGTGAATTCTCCTTCCGAAAATCATAAACAAAAAGAAAGAGCGGACATTGATTTTTTAATATTCACAAAACTTTTAAAAATTATTAATGAAAGAACGACGACTTTTAATGGCTAACCATTTCAATGGATAATAACACAAATGATTTCTAAACTTTATGTTAATGTGCAATACATACTTATAATTTGTATTATGTGGTCCTTGAATTTTGATCAAATATGTAACGTTATCCCTAAATTTTTAATTTGTTTAATGTGGCCTTTGAATAATTAAATAATGTTTAATGTAGTTCTTGGACTAGATAAACATATTTAATACTTAATGGGACCACATAAAAGTCTAAAGATTGTAATGGATAAATAAAAAATTCAAGGACGATATTGCATGTTGAATTAAAATTAAGAAATTATTTGTGTTACTTTTCCTTGGACTCCACTAAGCTAAATTAAAAAGAAAAGGAAATTTCAAGTTAAATCACCCAACAAGACAAATCAGTGCGGTAACATCTCCGGTCCTTTGCCACCGGTGTTCCAATCCTTCCCTCGCTTCACTCGAAAGTTCATCGCCTCTGTCGGGTCTCGAGATCGAATCATCCGTTGCGAGGCATTGGGCAAAAAGGATGGGCGGAAGAGGTAGAGCTTGCGTGGTCGTCTTGGGTGATTTCGGTCGGAGTCCTCGGATGCAATATCACGCCCTTTCCCTTGCTCGTCAGGTCCGTCCATCCTCTTTCTCGGGGGCTTTGTTCTTTTTCTTTTCCTTTTTTTTTACACCCGTGAATTTTTCGTGGTCCTGCGCTCAATCAGTCTCGAGAACAGCCCAAAACATGGGCTCATATATGTCGAGATTCTCGCTGTGGATTGGATGCGATGTCGATCTTACTTCCATGACGCTGCTTGACTGCTTGAGGCGGTGGAATATCGTTTGTAGCCTTCGCGGCGTTAGCTTTGCTATTGCCCATCTGATTCTTTAGTGTCGTTTGGGATGTCTGCTTACCTCTGCTTGCTCAATTTCTTACGTGCCCGGTGTCTGATTTTCTGCACTATTCATTCGTGAGCTGGGTGTTTCGCAGGCATCTTTGGAGGTCGATGTTGTTGCGTACGGAGGTAGGCTTCTTCTGTTGATGGCTATGACGATACTGGTAGCTCGAGAGTTTGGTTGTTGGTCTATCCCATGATAACTCCATGCTCTTTTTGAAAAGTATCTGCATTGTCAATTTGCTAACCCAGGGTGTTATTAAGATTAGTACAGTACTTGAGGACGCCAAGTATGAAAGTTCAATTTTTTGCAGCATCATAAAATATTATTCAGGGTGAATTCATCGTGTGGCGATTTCTTACCCTATTGAAACGGATGCGTTTTATTTGAGCTTTGATTCAACCACTTCATCCAGAAATGAAATGCCCATTTAGCTTGTGGGCATGAAATTGGAAGAAAATAAGTTAAATACGAGCACTAGATGTGATTGAAGAGAACAATTTCTGGAGTTTGCTGACATGGGTGTACGATCATATGTTGGACTGATCTATTATACTATGCTTATGTTCTTTTACAATGAGTGAGAATGTCAATCTTTAACTTCCTTTTTCATAAAAGAATCTGTTCAGAATATCCGTTTGTCCATAATCGTTTCTTCATGGACAGGTTCTGAGCCACATAAGGCAGTTCTAGAGCACGAGTCTATTCATATCCATACCATGGTACATGTTAGAATTTATTTCTATATGCTGATACCAAATACCGGCTTCCAATAAGGAAGTAAGGACAAAATCATACTACTTATGATGGGGTCGTTTTATGTGATTATATATTGTGTCTGGTTCCAGGTGCAATGGCCGAGAGTTATGCAGGGTTGGCCAAAGATATTGCGTCCGTTGATGCTTGTGATGAAGCCGATATATCAGTTTATCATGCTTCTTTGGTTTTTATGCATCAAAGCACCTGCTCCTGATGTTTTTCTTGTGCAGGTGATTTTCGATTTTTTTAAAGAGAAAAAACAGATTTGGTACTTATTTGGGTTGTAAGTCTCCGTGTGTAAAATGCTTCTTTTGCAAGCCATATCTGAGGATTTTTTGTGGTTTTACAAATGGTTCTGTCGCAAGGCATTTCAGATTTATAATTGGTGATCTATTCTGTTGAATTACTGCTTGGTAGAGCCGTTTCTGAACTTATTGTATGACTGGCTTTTACAGAATCCACCTTCAGTTCCAACCTTGACGGCTGTCGCATGGGCCAGCTGGATAAGGCGTTCAGCATTTATCATCGATTGGCATAATTTTGGATACACTTTACTGGCTTTGTCTCTGGGTAGAAGTAACCTATTTGTGGTGGTATACTGCTGGTATATATAGAATTATCTCACAGAATTCTGCTTAAAGGAGCTCTCTCATGCATAAGATCTCAGTTTTCTGTCTTGATAGGTTTGAGAAACACTATGGGAAGATGGCAGACGGTTCATTTTGCGTTACGAGAGCAATGCAACATGAATTAGCTCAGAATTGGGGAATTAAGTAAGATGGTCAGAGAAACATTTGAAAATTGTCAGATTGTGAAGTCATGAGTTATATTCTTGAGCCTGCTAATAGTCCTTAGTTTCCACTTCTGTTTATAGAGCAGCAGTTTTGTATGATCAGCCTCCTGAATTTTTCCATCCTGCTGCCCTTAAGGAAAAGCACGAGGTGATGCGCCCTTTTGTTGGTTTTTCCCCGGGACGTTTATTGGGTTCTTTTGAATTTTATCAAACTGAATAGATCACTTGACTATTAGATAAATGTAGCTGTTCAATAGATCAGTTAAAAGTTACTGAACAGATAGCTATTGGATCATTGTAGTTATTTTGCAGATTGGATAAAAATTTCCAGTTGCCCCTTGGTGTGCGGGACTGTTTTAGCTGTGGTAACATCTTCTGTCAAGGGAATGCTTACTTGTCTTTTTTTAGATTTAATGTCAGTGCATTGGTTTTACGCTCTTCGATTTGCTTGCAGAAACTACCACGGGAGGAGACTCTACCTCAGATGAGACCCTACTTACCACTCTAGTTGGCTCCAATATTTGTGTGAAGGCAAACAGGCCTGCCCTTATCGTCAGTAGTACAAGCTGGTACATCACTCTTTTTAATTTTGGTCAGCCTTTTTACCTATATACTGAAGGGCATTTTGAGACCTTTGCCGTAAATATCCTTTGTTTGTTTATTGCTTCACATTACATCTTTTGTTTGTTTTCATGGAAACTATTTAGCTGTCTAAACAAGAAACAAGCACACATATCTTCTTGCGCATGCATACAAACACCCTCATGACTAAGAAATGTGCGTGTGTGCACTCTCCTGATGGAGTTGAGAATAATTCTGAAGATTAGATCTTTTTGAGCATGATGTTGGGTTGCATTGCTCCATTTCTTGCTGTAATTTGTCCCCCATGTTTTTTTACCACTACAGCTATGAGGAAAGATAACCAATTTCAATATGGCTTTTCATTGCAGGACGTCAGATGAAGACTTTGGCATCCTCTTGGAAGCAGCAGTTATGTATGATAGAAGAGTTGCTGCAATTTTAAATGAAGACGACTGTACTGACCAAGAGGTTCTCTGGACGGAGATGCACCACGGAAAGAAATACCTCTACCCCAGGTTGTTATTTGTGATTACAGGTAAGGGCAAATCTAGTTCTTTATGAGACATGAGTCTGTCATTTTGGCTTTTTTAATCTTTGAAGAATTTATACAGGTAAAGGACCTGACAAAGAAAAGTACGAACAGAAGATAAGAAAGTTGAATCTTAAACGTGTGGCATTTAGGACCATGTGGCTCTCAGCAGAAGATTATCCATTGCTCCTAGGTATCTGTTGAAGTACCTTATTGATCTGCCAAGCTTCGTTAGTTTGTTGATCTTTCTAATTTTCCCCTCAATTTCAGGATCAGCAGATCTTGGCGTGTGCTTGCATACTTCTTCATCTGGCTTGGATCTTCCAATGAAGGTCTGATCTACAGTGTGTAGGAGTTACACCATTTACAATACCTCCTTTCATGGAATCATCCTTTTGTTTTGTTCCTATGTCAGGTTGTGGACATGTTTGGTTGCGGACTGCCTGTGTGCGCTGTTTCGTACTCATGGTAGACCCACTGGCCTACCTTCTGTTGCAGAATTTGGTTTGTGTCGTATTGTACACAATGGTTGTCATGTCTTTTTGTAAAAATTTTCTATGACTGGTTTTGAAGCATTAAAGAGCTAGTGAAAGTTGAGAAAAATGGCCTTCTCTTCTCGTCATCTTCAGAGCTAGCTGACGAACTTTTGGTATGCCCTGAAATCTTGTTTTAATTTTTATCCAAGGATGAATTACGTTTCATTAATTATTATGTACCATAAGCTTGATATATTTGGGGCATTTCGAGACTAAGATAACTACAAAATTCTCTATCGGCATTGATATTTCAAATTGACAGACAACTTACTAATTTCTGTTCTGATACATACTCTTTGTTTGATTATGCGAGACTATGTTTCGTTCCTTTGAATCTGTGCAGATGCTGTTCAAGGGGTTTCCAGATGATTGTGATGCATTGAAGTCGCTGAGGGATGGTGCACAGGAAACAGGAGCCTCTTCAAGGTGGGCTACCGAATGGGAAGAACATGCCAAGCCATTCTTATTGGAGGCAAGTGCACTTTCTTCACTTAGGATTGCATACTCACTGAGTTAGGTAATGGTCGTGATTAAAATTTCTCAAGCGATCTTTCCGAACTTCAGAGGATCTTATATCGTCTTTGCATCACTGCATGGTTTGTTGTCGCATTAATCATCATTATTGGGGCACTAATAATCCAGACTATGCCCTCTTGTGCTCTCTACTCTCTTTTTCCCACTGGAGAGTCTTCGATGCTTGTTAAATAAATGACCCATGTCTCAGAACTTTCGGGCTTAATTAATTGCAGGTTATTTCTCGGAAGAATGAGTGATTCCCTGCTCTTCTGAATTGCAATGCCAATTTGCTTTGTCTAGGTAATGATAGTATTCTCAACGATCATATTTTGCCCAGTGGTTTATCGCTATAATTGCTGATTCATGTGTTAGGAATCGCAGAAGTGGAGGTCATATCTATTTTTACTGTGGAGGACTGAATTGTACTCGACTGTTCAGCATTAGGGTTTATGTTTTGTTCGTCTGTGCGCTTGCCGCTTGTGTGTGTGTGTGTGTTGATGATCGCTATTGTTTTGGCTGGATATATGCTTATGTGACATTTTAAGGGTGGTCTAATATAAAATTTGACCGGTTCTATCTACAGCATTCAGCAGCCAGAGTCCACTCGAGAAGGGAAGTTGCATGGCCGAGTCATTTCTGGTTTCAAACCATTTAGTCTGTCAGATCAAACAGCCGGAGGATTCTTTAGCTTGAAACGCAGATGGGTTCATCAGCCAAGGCGGAAAAGCACTCCTCTGTCCCACTAGCTTTGGATGTCCTGCCATCTGTTTTTCTGGGGTTTTGGTCTCCTTTGATGCATCTTTACTAGGACTGTAAACAGCCTTGCTGATTGTTTCGTTACTCTATGGACAGCGCTACCGAAACAATCATGGGATGGGAAAGTGGTTTTACTTTGTTTCAATTTGTAAAATCACCGACACATGACTGATCTTTAACTCCATACAGAACATTACGACGGGTCGTTTGATTTGATTAAGGTTTTGATAATTATATTGTCTGGACACCACACGTGGAAATGGCCCACAAAAACAAAAGGACGATATGTTGAAGGCTGATGCTGTCCAACTCTCCCATCGGGCCCACCATGCTTGCAAGATATTGTCCGTTTGGAGTGCAGTACAAGGCTCGCCAACTCTTCACGGTATTTTTCACGATTTTGTTCCTCCGAGAGCCGCCCATATAATCTCGGAAAAACACATCTTGCAAGTTTAGAAGGTCTAAGGTCATATAAATCATCCTAAGGCCCACTTCCTAAGCCATGTGGGACAAGGATGCCACAGATTTGGCTCAAACTTTTTCCCCTGTAATTAAATTGGATAATCGGTCAAGTTAACAAATTGTGGGCAGAAAAGCTTGTTGTTTTTTCTTAGATTTATTGGATTTGTCGCTAAAATGTCAGTATTAAATTCAAAACCCGGCACGTCTAAACCTGTCTTTTCATTTTTTTTTTAATACGGTAACTCTTCCTAAATAATGTAAAAGAAAAGCAAATTCATGGTTTGGTTTTTATAAAGAAAACTGGAAAGAGACAAAACGAAGAAGACAGAAATGTCTATTTGATTTTGTGAATTGTCTCGCATCCTGCCCAACAAAACAGCGAATGAAAAGGCCCATGCACGGGGGAGCCCAGCCCAATATCACGCTCCCGCGCCATCAATCCCAGTCGGGGGTTTAGGGTTTTCTTCTGCGTCTGTTGCCACCACCGTTCTGCTCCCGACCCAGCTCCGACCGCCGACACATCTCCTCCTTCCTCCTACGATGGCCAAGAAGAGAACGAGGCATCAGAATCCACAACCCTTTCTCGCTGACGACAATGAAACCGTCGTCTCGTCCAAGAAGCAGGCGAAACCCGCGAAAAAGCACCAAAAAGAGGAGAAGCTCATATCCTCCGGCATAAGCTCGAAGATACTGAAAGAGGCTCTGATTCAGCAGAAGGAGGTCGAGGATGAAGCCGATGAGCTACAGAACCCTAACTTCTCGCGCCAGTCCTTGGGAGATCAGAGCCAGTTTGCGGAACAAGAGGAGGAGGACGTCGATGATTTCGCCGGGTTCTCCGAGACTCAAAGTCAATTTGGCAATTATGAGGTGCGTTCGATGTGAATTCTACTTACCTTTTTTTATTGTGAAATTCGAACTTGAATGTTCGGGAAATTTGATTCCTTTGGATTTTTTTAGGAGGAGATTGATGAGGATGATGAGAAACTGCTCGAGGCTTTCTTTACGAAAGATGCCGGTCCCCAACGCACGCTTGCTGACCTTATTGTTGAGAAAATAAAGGAAAAGGATGCCACCGTTGCTTCAGGTTCTTCTAAATTTCTGTGTTCGCTGAATCACTAAATTGAGTATGTTTGGTTCTAAGACGTTGTTTCGGTACTGCAGAAGCTCGACCGCTACCTAAGCTGGATAACTCCATCATTAATTTGTATAAGGGGTAACTAATAGCACTTCTTGATTTTGTTTATTTCGAATCTGTAATCTGTGACTATGTTAGCGGGTCTGGCAATGGTCGTGATGGATGAATGCTGCTTACACAATGTGCAGAGTTGGTGAGTACCTTAGCAAATATACAGCAGGAAAGATGCCAAAAGCTTTTAAGCACATTCCCTCGACGCAGATGTGGGAGGAGGTTCTTTACCTCACCGAACCCGAGAAGTGGTCCCCAAATGCAATGTATCAGGCCACCAGAATTTTTGCTTCCAATTTGGGTGCAAGGAAGGCAGAGCGGTTTTACAAGCTTGTCTTGCTTCCTCGAGTGAGGGAAGACATCCGGAAGAATAAGAGACTTCATTTTGCTTTATATCAATCTCTAAAGAAGTCCCTCTACAAGCCTGCTGCGTTCAACAAGGGTATTTTGTTTCCATTGTGTGAGGTATGTGATAACAGAAACTCTCGCTCATGTCCCCATACTTGGCTTTTTCCTTGGTTTTTACATAGCCTTAATATGCTACAAAAGTTTACTTGTGCTCTAATGTAATTAATCTATTGAAGTCAGTTTTGACTCACTCTCTGATCGTGATTGCATGTACTGCTCACTTGCTCTATTGATAATGTTGCTATTTGCTATAGAGATAGAGTTGTTTATCATTTTTCTCTAATACATTAATTGGGAGTCCTTCATCACGCTTTGCCTTTTTTTTGCGCCAAACACCATGCTTCACTGACAAGGTAACAACTTGTGCAGTCGGGGACATGTAGTCTAAGAGAAGCTGTCATTTTGGGGAGCATACTTCAGAAAGTCTCTATCCCAATGCTTCACTCAAGGTATGTGGTAATTCATAATTTGTGTAACATCATAGCCAGTGGCCATATACTTCTATAGTGTGTTGTAGGGAATGAGAATGTCAAAGTGTCTGCCAACTGCCACACACTGCACGAGAAAATGAGTAGTCTGGTCGTGGCGAGACTTGTAATGGCTGTTTTGTGGCATTGTCATGTTTCGTGGTGTAATTGTTTATTTTAAAATCATAAACTCTCAAAAGCGGTAACCTTTATTGGTTGTTCTAAGGATGGATTTTTCTAGTTGCTCTCCTTTCCCTTCCAATAATTTGGCTTAGAAATGTTCAATTCTGATATGTTGGAGTTAGGGGAAGAACATGTGCAGTGTCAGTTGTTTGGCAAATGATCCTCCTAGTTAAAGTTGGTGAGCATGTCTCTTCAAGGTTTCGCACGTACTTCCATTTGAATCTAAGATGTATGACTAATTTGTTCTATCTTCTTGTAAATTATATTTGTTCGGGTAGTGTACGTGCATGAGTTGTGCCTTCTTTTAGTTGCTAGTTTCTTAGAACTCGACGTGCTCTTACTTAGCACTTTCGCTTCTTCTTTTAGGTGTTTGGTCTGACTAAACCTTTAATTGGATTTGCAGTGTTGCTCTATTGAAACTCGCAGAGATGGATTATTGTGGCACCACAAGGTATAGTTTCCCCCTTTTTCCAAATAGTTGAATGCATAGAACATACTTAATCATGTAATCTGAGCTTATGTATGTTTTACTCAGATCTGTAACTATATGTAAAATAACACTTTGATTATACTTTAGTCAAAGTTCTAATATGGCAGTAGTCGATCCAGTGAGACACGACAAGCTCTTGAATACTGACATCTATTTCATTTAACATGCATGTCTTTCAAGATAGACTTGCTTTTCTAATAGCAACTTGAGTTAGTAGTAGTTGAGCCAAAATTCACGTATGTTGATTTTATGAAAGCTCTAAATGAAAGATGGAACTTGATGTAGATGGGGAAGTTTCAACTAGCGAGGTTGTCGATCAAATCACGCTTTGTTACTTTTCTGTGCTGACATTAGTCCACCCCAATGTACCATATCCCTGGACCTATCCTCTACCTTCATGTTTGGGTCATTGGTTATGTAGTTGAGTCGGAAAATAATCTGTTATTTAACTTGTTCCTCCATTTTGTAAAGCCGAATACTTGATAATTATCGGTTTTCTGAAAGCATAGTTAGCCAATCTCAGAACGTTCCGAGGTCAGAATGGTGGAGAAAGCGGATGAATTATTTATATCTGTCTTATCCAATTCTGCGCTTGTAGATGCATGATATACCTCATAATTTGATGGGTAGATTGATCTGGCAGGATATGTATTTGCCTTGGTTCTTTTTAATAATGGGAAGGGTCTGGTTGAAATTGCAGTTGTTACTGGCGAATGTTATAACTTTTCGGAGTTGGTATATTTTACGAGAATCACATCTAGGCCTATCTCCTTTAGTAATTCCCATGTCTGTTACTGCTGTTGAAATTATCTCAGATTGTTTTGCCTGGTCAAAGAAGAACGAGCCATCAGCGCACTCTATGGAACTAAATTTATCGTACTTACGCACAATATCTCAATTTCTTAAAGATGTGTAGAAGCGGAAAAGTTCATGAAATGCTTATGTGGATTAGTTTTTCCTGGGAGCTCCAATCATTTTTTTTGTCACATTTCAAGATTTATTGGTTCTGTATCTTGGTGCAGTTATTTTATAAAGCTTCTCCTTGACAAGAAATATGGATTGCCATACCGTGTTGTCGATGCTTTGGTCGCTCATTTTATGAGATTCTTGGATGACTCGAGGGTGATGCCCGTCATATGGCACCAGTCACTTCTTGCCTTTGTGCAAAGGTGAGTATGGCTGTTTATTGTTATACATTGTTCTCCAGTTCTTTCTTTAGATGCCTTATAAGATTGACTTGCTATCGGCTTGCCGTCCTTTGGTGGGGGTGATATTCTTTGTGTACTCCCCTACTTCTCTGTCTGGGGCTTGTGCTTGAATCATTACTCTGAGAGAGAGGGAGAAAGGGAGACCTGCTACCGTCTTGCTGTCCTTTGGTGGGTGGGAGAGAGGGAGGGAGGAAGACCTGCTACTGTCTTTCCGTCCTCTGTTGTGTGTGAGAGAGGGAGGGAGGGAGACTTGCAACCGTCTTGCCGTCCTTTGGTGGGCGGGAGAGAGGGAGGGAGACGGACCTGCTACCGTCTTGCTGTCCTTTGGTGGGCTTCTTGTTGTTTGCATTTGACATTGTGTTGTTAAAAACGCAGGTACAAAAATGAACTGCGGAAGGAAGATAAAGATAATCTGAGGAGGCTGCTTGAAAAGCAGAGACATTATTTGGTAAGAACTTCTTTTGGCGCTTGTCTTCAACCAAAGCACGGTGTTGTTGATCACTTTGATCCTTTGACTGCAGGTTACTCCTGAAATCAGTAGGGAGTTGAACAATAGTCGCAATCGTGGAGAGAAAGATGACCCTATGATGATATATATCCTTCTTGTTGGATGAAGCCCTTCTTTTTTCCATTTTTTCCCTTTAATATTCTCTTGTGTGCTCTATGATGATATTGGTGATAGTTATGCCGTTTTTTCTCCTAGATGTGTGATTTCTAGCTAGGTACATGACTGGGAGTTTAAGTTTTGTTACAATACTGTGTCCTTAGCCATGGCAATTGTGATGACAATTTAGAATTCTATTCTTCCTTGACTTTTAAATACCTATGCCAGTGTCAGTGATTAATAAGACAATTGATGAAGACAGATTTGACATTCCTGAAGTGCCCATGGAGGAAGATTGAAGGGTTACCTTTTGCCCTTTTGCTTCTGTCCTTTGTTGGTATGATGTAGCTGATGCTGCAATTCTTCACGGCCATTGAAGGATTTTCTTCGGGAATCAATCAGTACAGTCCAAGAATCTCTTTCCAGCATGGCCGTGGATGTTCAAATATAGTCAATACTTAATGCAATTCTCCACTACGATCTTTAGTGTTAGATTATTTTGGTCATGGGAATCCATGTTGACGATTTACCATGGTGGTTGTACCGAAAATATATCTTTGGCATTGGAAAACCTATCCTTAATATAGAGGCTTTTTTGAACTGTAGTTGAGTGGTATGCAGACATCCTTGTGCCATGGGATTTTCACAGTTTGATATGCATCGGATGTACAGAGATGTTTCGATGTCTATTTAATTGTCAGACGCACAGATACAGTGGATAAATCAGTTTTGGAATGCATTCATAATGTGTTGTTAATTCAATTTTTAATATTTTATGATGTAAAAAACATGTGGTTTTGCTTTGAAATCACGTGACAAACCAGTGCATTGTCCTTGTGTTTTAGCAGCTTCTATTTGTTCCTAGTGCTGTGCTGCTGCACTATTGCGGAAATTGCAGAGGTCGGTCCTTGTAATGAAATATAAGGTCGTTCCAATGCACTTTGAACTTGTTAGATTCTGGTCTTTGTTATGCGTGATAAATGCTTGATGTGATTTCTCCTCCTCCTGGGCAGATATATAATGTTGTCCCTGTTAAAAATATGCTTCTAGGTAGCTCTTCTGCCTCAAATCATTTGTTCGATGGTAAAGAATTGGTGAGGCCAGAACTATGTCTTCTTTCCTTGGTCCTAGAATCACCTGCAGCATACGTGTCCTGCTGAATGAAGTCCAGAGCTCCAGACGTGTGATACACGTAATTTGTGATACTCCACCTCTGAATTAGGTTCCATGTTGCTACTCTTTTGTCGGATACGAGCTGTTGATTCAAATCCCTTTTGTCGATTGGCCCGTGGAGGGTCGGCAAGTTGGCCACTTTCCTTCTGTGGTTGATCCAGCATTCTAGGATATCTTTTTGTTTGGATTAACCGAAAGCAGCTGCCCAACGTAGCTCGTGGGCGCGTGGGCCAACTTCAGTTGTGGGTGACAACGGTGGAACGCATATCGTGTTGTTTTCTTTTGGTACATCGCCTGGAAAATATGAAGTTGCCTGCTCAATGGTTAACTTGACTAATCCATTTTTGTATCTTTCCGCGACGAGGGTCCAATTTAGTCTCGCCAGGAGGAGTGCGCTTCGCATTTTCTCTGTAGCTTCTTGGGTAACCTGTTCAATTACCTCTTTCATACTCAAACCTCACTGATACATCAACTTCATCTCCTGAAGGAAAGGGGTCCCATCGCAGCACCGAAATCGCCGATGTTCGCTCATATGGTCAACATGACTTTCGAATTATTTTGCCCCCTATCCATTTGGTTTCTCTGATGACGGAGAGATCACATAGACAGACGAAGCCCTTGGTGATGGATGGAGGCAAACGTTGGCCTAGCATTGCTTGAAAAGCCAATCGATGTTCCCACGTGAGAGGGTAAGACCTGCAAATGCAATCAAAGGGTGGTGTTTATTACATGGCTCAAGAACAGCAAACGTGCGAAATGTTGGCCTACGAGTGTTGATAAGTGAAGGATTATGTCATCGGCAAGAATAGCTGAGACGTTAGATCTGACGTATGGACCACGTACTAAACATGGGAGTCATAAGCGTTCGTTTCCTAGGGCAAGGGAAGAAATGCTTAGCAGAGGATTTAAGGGGGTCGCGTTATTCGCAGCTCTGAATGCTCCTCTCTTGTCAAATCCAACTTTTGTTCAAACGACCTAAATCCCCGCAAATCCGGCTGAAGACTTTTCCGTATTCCTGGTGGAAGTTCACGAAGAAGAATACTCTAGTGGAAACCAAAGGAACTCTCGTTTCTTTTTCTTTCGGCTAGCCTGCTTGAGATTCTACCCACGAAAGCGATTCCCTAGTAAAAGAAGATTAAAAAAAGTTCGGTATAGATTAATGGTTCACCGTCGTTTGGATGAAACAGATTCTATTTTCAAAGTCATATCGTTTCATATTCATAATAACCATGTGACGAGAAGACATGATAATTTTAAAGATTCGAAAAAGCGGGTATGTTTGCGGATTACGCTATCCATGTTTATCTTTATTTATATTGCATTACCATGAGGGTTATGTTTGTGATCCCCACGGATCCATGTGATGACTAGGGCAAACCTATGGAGACTGATCGAGTCGAAATATTCCAATTTAGTATGTCGGAAGAGAAATGTTGAGGGTGGACGAAAATGGGAGACTATGATATTGTGTTGCATGCAAATATCATTGGCCTAGAATAGTAGATGCTAAATGAAAGAATAGCCAATCCAATCACCAGCTTTCAAGGTGCATAGGTCACAACTGGTAGAATATAAGATTGTCACTCTCTTATGTGGAGAGTGACAGACGTTAATTATGTCATTGACGTTGTCTGATTATTGGGTAAAAGCAGCTGCGGTTGGGAAAAACTTTACAGGAAGCCAGTAGCGTATGGGCAAATAGATCAAAACTCCCATGTTTAGTGAGCACCATGCGAACCAATGAAGAGACTGATCTCTTTCACTTGCACGAAGGGACTGATGCTGCGTTGGACCAGAGTAGTATAGACAGATGATGATGCTTCTCAATTGGCAATTAATGCAGTCGTTTGGAAAAGCTAATGCTTGTTTGTTTAGGCTCTTAAAAAAACATGGTGAATTGGGCGGTTTGAGTAGGTTGACTGGTTCTTGCACTTCAAATAACAGTTTATTGATTGATGAATAGTCGCCTTATATTATCTTAGGAACTCATCTGCATATATTGCGTCATCTTGCTCGTCACGGTCCATGAATTGTTTGGCCTTGTCCATCGTTTCATTCCCATTTTATAATGTATATTCTATTTTCTCTCCTTCTTCCTTTTTTATTTTTATTTTATTTATTTTTTGGCTCCAGTTGCTTTTGACCCTTTTGAATCGCACGTGGACAACCTAGGCAACTATCCAACCAAAATCAACCTAGAAGTCTCCTTTAATAATTGAACATATGCGGACACCTGCCGGTTTGAGCACCGCGAGATGCATCTCTTCCCTGCAGCTTAAGATCATCATACAGCTTTCTTTTGGATTTGCGTTCACGTTCTCTCCACCGAAGTCTTGCTCTTTCACGTGGCTGTCAACGGGAATTTCTCATTCTAAAGAGAGTTAAAAGAGTTTTGAAGTGTACAAAGAGAAAGAAGTTTGAGATTTTATGGCCCTGGATTCAATCTATCTGAGTAGATTCCGTACATTCGATATGAGTATGTCAATGTACTTAAAAAAAACAAAGCTAAAAAGTACGTATCCATAAGATGATCCAAGGAATCATACGTTGTCGAAATTACTTTTTAATTTCGATAAGATGTTCATCTACACGTAACTATATTCAGATGTTGTCACGTCTCTTTGTTGGTTGTTGTGCTTAAATTGGGAAAAGTGTCAAAAAAGTCCTAAACCTATTGCATTTAATATCAATTCAATCCTAAACCTTTTTTTGATGCCAATTCAATCCTAAACCTATTGTAGTGGTGCCAATTAAGTACTAAACATTTATATTATTAGTCATAAACCTTTACAATAGCCAATTTAGTCCTAAAATTTTGCATTAATAGTCAATTTATAGAAATCACTGATGAACAACATATATTTTAAAATAATTTTGAAAAAAACCCAAAAAATGCTTTAAAATTATTTAAAATATTAAAATAATATTAAAAAAATCCAAGTTAGCGCTAGCCGTGCCATGTAGGACAATTGATGTCCACGTCAGCAATTTTTGATCAAAATTGGCCGAATTAACTCAATTGGTATAAATATAAAAGATTTAAGACTGAATTGGCAATAATACAAAAGGTTTAGAACCGAATTAGCACCAATAAAAGGTTTAAGACTTAATTGGTACCAAAAAAGGTTTATGACTGAATTGGCATAAAATAGTTTATGATTGAATTGACACTAATATAATATGTTTAGGACTTTTTTGACACTTTTTCCTGCTTAAATTATAATTTTTTTATGTTTATCATATGCTATATGTGAAAAGTAAAACCCTAGGTCCTAGGATACTCGGATTAGCAACAGAAACACCGATGTCAACCGCCTTTCCTTCTTTCAAACTGCTTCTGCCTCCACAACCTTCTTATGATCTTGTCTTTTATTAATTTTTTTTAAAGAAAAAGTAAAAGAAGCATTGGGATAGTTGTCGTCTCTCCAGCTTTTCTTTTTTTATCAAGCACACATGAACAATCTGAGCAAACCAACATAAAGGGAAAGAAAAGGAGGAGCTGCATTACACACTATTTCCTAGGAACAAAATAATGATGTCTGGTTACACCTGTAAGAATGCTACTGAACTTCACTAGAAAAAGGTGAAAAGAGCACTTGATGCTAACAAGATTACAAAGCCGAAAAAGACGGACCACCCTTAACGACCTACCACTATATTAGGGAAGTGGGTGATGCCGATTGCCGACTTGGATGGAGAGGGATAATCCACTTTTGGCTAAAAAGAGAGAGAAAATGATATTTAAATTTTAATGCAATATGCAATGTAATTTCTAAATTAATAATTTGTCGAATGTGATCATTGTACCGTATCTCAATGTGTAACATGATTCATGAACTTTTTAATTTGTTTAATGCGATCTTTGATCTTTTGGTATGTGTTCAATTTAGTACATGGATAATAAGAAAGTATTCAATATTGTCCTTGTACTTAAATTAAATGAAGTATAATAAAGACTATTTTTATATAGTTCTAGGACTAAGTGTAACATATTCTATAGAGATTACATTGAATAAATTGAAAGTTCAAGGATCAAGTCGCACATCAAACTAAAGTTTAAGGACTACATTGATGAACTTAAGAGTTCAGAGAATATATTATATATTGGGCAAAAAGTCCAACGACTATTTGTATCATTACCCTTTTAAAAAATTATGCAGGTCAAGCTTCACCAAGCAGAAACCAAACCTCTCAATGTCTTCTAGGAACCTCCCCATCCCCATTAGTGGAAGCCTCAAGTGTTGATATTGACCCCACGAGGATGCAACTTGATAGATGTGGGTTCTGACCAAAGGAAGTTTCATGGTGAGTAGTGAGGCAGAATATGTGCATGGTTGAAGATGATCGACCCTTTTGAATCGACCCTCAAATGTCCGGTGTTGATCACCATTGAGTGAAGTTCCATTCTTTGAGACTCCCCCAAGAAAAGGACAAGTACAAAGCAAGGTGAATTGAATTTTGTAGTAGAACAATGTTTTGATGTATCGTTTTGAGGCATGATTATGTTCTCGACACCACTTCTTTGAGGTAAAAAAGGAAGAGAAGATCAAGAAAGGGATGTTGACGTATTGAAGTGAAAGAAAGGGAAGGATCCTCTCTTTGTTTGGTGGAATAGATTTTCAAAGCTAAACTATTCCTTGTTACGATTAGGCCAAAAGGCTTGTAACACGTGTTCGGTTGAAAGATCAATCACTTCAAGATTATTATAAAATCAACCCATCCAAAATTATTGTGAAAGCGATACTTTTAGATAGCCGATAATAAAGAAGGATGCATTTTTCGAATTTTTCGAGGAGTGAGGCGCAATTTGAAGATTACAACGAAATTCGCTCATAAAGTGATGCGACCGTTTTTTATTTGGGGTTGAATGTGACCCACACCAAGAAACGATCGATCGATACTATAAGGCGATCTTCAAAGTGGACCCAAACCCATGTTTACTTTTAGTAATGAAAAGGGGGAAAAAAAAGAAAGGAAGAGGAGACAGTTATTGTGTCAAATCGATCTTTTCCAAAAAGAAAAGCATTACGCCGCCCATCCCGTCCCTCCCACTCCGACGTTGGCCCGTACGAGGACACTGCGCTTGACGAAACCCAAAAATTTTGGAATGCCCGCCGATCACGCTTTGCTCGCCCTTTTTCAATACTTCAAATCAAATGTCTGTCCCAACCATCGTCTATAGATCATCTGTAATAGTAGGCATTGAATCTTACAGGAATTCATCGTACGCTCACGTGATCGATTAACGTAATCAACGTGTTAGTACGATTAACCCGATCGACGATGGTACGTGCAGTAGCGATTTCATTCCTCTGTTTTCGATAAATCGGGCCAAATTCAGTGACTACAGTGCTGTTTTTGTGTGCGTGGAGGTTTCTGTCTTTGTATGGAAACTTAGGGAGCTAAACTTGCCCTTCCTTTTGTCATCGGAACATGATTGGAACAAGGGAGCTTTGATTGGCATCTTCCATTTGGCATGACCCTCGACGTATTCAGAAGAGATTTTAGGGGACAAACACAACGAAGAACGCATCCAAAATGTGCAAGACCGTTACATTTACCTATGGCCAATCGGGCGATGAGTAAGTAATACCCGCAAACAAGGAGCTTTGCGGAAAACAAAAGTATCGACACTCGAAATTGGTAAAAAAAAAATTAGGTGACATGCTGAAAGTTAATTAGTTATAGCGGGCAATCACTACCGAGTACTCAACAAGCGTAAATCGCATTATTTCATAAATCCATCGAACATGTGGGTTCGAAAATGGTCATGCCAAACTTAATCCATTTTACCCGTTTTGACCTAATTCCATGCAATACAAACTAGTGACCCATGCTCAACCCAACACATGCCTGACTCGACTCATATTGTTCAAACGATTTCACGTTTAACCAAACCTAGAAAGCTCATACATAAATTGAGGTAAGGTGATGGATCGAGTGGCACAAATTTTATAGGTGAATTTAGTCTAAGTAAGTTGTGGACCCATTTAACATTCTCATATTATTTTGAGTTTTACCACTCTAAACCCATTTACTAAATATAAAAAACTTATATAACAACCCACCTTATCAAATATGGATTAGGAAATGAGTTTATGACCAATTTTGGTAAGTCTACCGTTTCATAAGCTAGAACTGAAAAATCAATCTTTATATTAGTCGCACAATATAGAATTAAAGAATTCAAAAATAAGGTATTCAATTTAATCAATGTTTTTCGTCTCGCTCTCGTAATTAGTATTTTAGTGATGATCGGTGTCTAGAGGCATGCTTCTGGGAACTTAAGCTAGGGCGCGTATGGTAATACTTCTAGAAATGAATTTATGCTTCATAAGTGCTTCTGAAATGTAAATCCGTTTAGTAATGTAACTTCAGAAATAAAAATCCGTTTGATTACTCAACATTACATTTCTACTTCAGAAACAAATTTCCATTTGTGAAGTTGTTTTTTTAGCCAATTTCAGAAGTTAAAAATTGTTATTTCTCTTTTAGAAGTAAAAATTTCTCAACATCAATATTTCTCACTTCGCCCTCTTTTCATTTTCAACACATCTCTCTCTCAACCACGTCTTCGTGCCCACCATTGCCCGTCACCACCCATCGCCGACCGTCGCGGACCATCGTCCCCCCAAAACCGCCGCCCACTAGCCGTCCACTACCGCCGTGACCACCGCTAGCCTCCCACCTCCACTCGTAGTCTTGTCGCCGCTCACTGCCGATTGTTGCTGCTTACCACCGCGCCGCCAATCGCCGACCACTGTCGCCATCCGCCGCACCTCCATCATAGCCGCCATCTGCATCATCTCCGCCCCCGCCGGCCCCTATCGCTCGCTGCGACCACCGCCGCTACCCCCCACCATCACCACCGATCACCACCTCGCCCGCCACCCACCGTTGCCACCGAGTTGCCGTCTCCAGTAATCGTAGTAAAAAGTAAATAATAAATTTTATTTTTAAAGAAATTTAAAAAAAAAATGAAGCGAAAATTTTTCGACCGCCGACTTTAATCTTTCGTAGAAGATTTTGTGTTAATAAGGTTCTAGAAGTAGAAATTTTCAATCGTTACCAAAAGAATTTGTATTCCAGAAGTAGAAATCTTGTTCGGTTATCAAGCAATTTTCTCCGATAAAAAATGAACTTCTAGAGCAGAAGCAGAAAAATCAACTTCTAGTCGGAAGTGGATTTTGAAGTAGAAATGTCGCCATGCGTGTCCTAAGAAATGACCGGGGAGCAAGACCGAGAGGAAACAAGATGTGCAAATATGGTCACGTGCTTATTAGTTATTACACACACAAAAAACAAAAAAACAGAGAAGTGAGAGAGAATAAGCTGAAACCAGCTGAGCTCTTGGTCCTACCAAAGCTACTCTCAAAGCTACGAGCTTGGTTCCTCAAAATCTCTCACGTCTCACCGCATTTTGTAAAAAGACAAGTCTACCGAATAACATCCAACGAAAATAGGTAGATGTTCCTCTTGCGACTGCGAGGAAGATTCCCGGGGACGTATTTGCAAACCATCCCTCTGCAAAATCCTCCTTCCTCAATTTTGATTTCTTGGTTCAATCAATAGCCTGCTTCGCCAGATCCTTGGCGCTGATGAACGTCCCGTGGAACCCGTAGGGCACTCGCGACGGGAGCTCCACCGTCGCCTCCAGCTCCAGAGTCGCGGCGTTCACGATATGTAGCTCCGACCTCCACTCCTTCTCGTCGTGCACGAACGCCAACACGTACCCGTCGTCCTCTCCCCCACTCCCTGAGCTCGCCTCCCTCGGCAGGAACATGGGCTCGCCGCCGTACCTCTGCTCTCCGTACATGAACTTGCGGACTTGCCCCGTCGCCAGGTCCACCTTCGCAAACCCCGACACCTTCGGCCATGGCTCGGCCAGGGCCAGGTACGCGAACCGGGTTTTCCTCCCGAGCCTGTTCCGGTTCACCATTCCCGCCTCCAAGTTCACTTGCTCCCTCCCGTCGTATATGATTCGGACGCCGCTTCGACTTGCCAGTCTTCAGATTGAGCCTGATCTCCGGACAAGATACTCTTCAGGCTCTCGTCCTGCTCGTTGAAGATCGAGTCCGGTGGCGTCATGCACGAGCCGATCACGACGACCTCATCGCTCTCCGGCTCTTCCCAGGCGTTCCAGAGGTGGAAGCAGAAGCAGTCCGGCACGTCGATCCACCGGATTCCGGATGCGTCGCTGGCGTACTTGTCCATGATTCCAAACCTCGGCGTTTTGACCTTGTCGTAGATCACTGGAGATCTACCGCGGACCATCTCATTCAGCTTGAACACCACTTGCTGGTCTGGTATCACCACGAACCGCTTGGTGATCGCGAAGTCATGCATCATCGTCGGCTCCGCGAGGGGGATCTCAACGTCTGGCGACTTCCTCCCGTCCGGCGAGAAGCGGAAGAACTTGAGGTAGGGCTTTCGGACGACGTCATAGCTGAGGGCAAAGAGCTCGCCTGAGACGGGGTCGAGCTTTGGGTGGGCAATCATCGTGGAGTCCAGCTGGCCGCCGAAGTCGTAACGGCCGACGGTGTCGAGGTCTCCGGCGGCAGAGACGCGGACATGGTAGGGCAGGTCGTCCTCCGACATGGCGAGCAGGCGGCCATTGAAGTAGACGAGGCCCGCGTTGGCAACACCAATGCCGTGGCCGTGGTCGAGGAGGCCGCAGGCCCCTCGTGCGTAGAAAAGAAGGAGCTTGGCGATGCCAAAATGGCCATGGAGCTCGCCAATGGACTTGGGGAAGATCGGGCGACCGAGGGCCCGCTCTTGGACAAAGCGGTGTGTCTTGGTGAAGCGGCAGGCATAGCTGGCGGAGCCATCAGAAAAATGGACTGCATGGATCATGCCGTCGCCGTCAAACAAGTGGTGGCCAGCAACCGGCTGATAGAGCGGGTTGGCCCCGTTCCGCACGTACACGCCTCGGATGCAATCAGGGATCTGTCCGGCCACAGGGAGCGAGCGTTGGACGGGCTGCTCGGGCACGGGAGCGAAGTTGCCGGAGATTTGGACCCGCGGGTCGGACGTCTTGGGGAGCGGGTGCTCGAGCTCATGGGAGACGAGGGCGTTCTCAACGGCGTCTAAGGCCATGGACGCGAGTTTCTGTAACAAGTTCCATTGTGCCGGAGTTTCTTCGCTACGAGGCTTCGAAGTGGAGGGAGGAGCGGCAACGGCGGTCGTCGACGGTTGGGGTGTCGAAGATTTCTTGGGGAGGAGGAGTTTGGGGGGCGTTCGGAGAGAGCAAGTGATTCCGCCGGGGTTTTTCCTGGGCCCATTGAAGCCCAATTCAACCGAAGGTGAAGAAGAAGACTTAGTTGGGAATGGGGGAGAGGAGTAATTGACCCATGTGGCGGCTGCAATTCGAGCCATGCTAGTGCACGAACTGGGGGATAAGAGGAGTGAGGAGTGAAGAGGAGACAGGTGGGCAATATATATAGAGGGGAGAGACGAACCGGATACGAGGGTCCCACCTCAAACAAAATGAAGCTCCATCGTATGCTGACACGACCACCGTCGTGTTTCCCTCCCTCGATGCAACAATGTCCGACTTAGAACTCCAATCTTCATTTGGAAACCATTGTCACCGAGAGAACTACACGGCCCTAATCCGAAAGCTTTGATCCCCCATTTGGTAGCTAACATACTAGGTGATGATTAACCCCTTCAACAACAATTTGCACCATTTTGGGGCGATAGGGACCTTTCTTTATCGACAAATCTCCCTCGATTCCGTGCTTACGGTTTGTTCGGTCCACTTGACATGAGATCCGCTCAAGGTGCGGCCCTCTTAAATAAATTGGCTTATTCGTCGAGGTTTTCTCCGTGTTCCTTGCGCAAAACCGTCCTACAGAAGTTACTGGAATGGGAGGTCCCCTTTCTCCTCTATCGATCGATCAAATAGCTTAAATTTGCGATGCATTAGATGAATCAGGCCCACAACCTTGCCACTTATGACCTCAGTGATGTATCCCTCCTTCCGTGCTTATTATGAGGCTAATCTTATAATAACTCATTTTAGCGTCGTGGGATGACTCCGGACCGCTCCGAAAGGTGTAAAGGTTTCGTTTTATATTTGATCATCTTATCGGTGACGAGGGATTAGAAAAAAACGTCCTTAATAAATAAAGTGGAAGCTTCTCTCAACTAAAAGATAAAGGATGCACTAACTGATAGATCCCTATTTGTTTTTCATCTTTTCCTCACTCGAACCAAATCAATTTTTCCTTACATAATTTGAAGAAAAGAACAAGTATGTGGAACCTTTAAGAGTTCCTTCCGAGCCAATGAGTTTATGTTGGGTTATCCTATCTTTAAGCATATGTCTTTCTTTCTTTCTTTGTTCCCTTTTTGGCTCTTGCCATGTCTGAGAGGTTGATGACGAATTTTCAGTTTTCATATTCATATGTACATATAGAGTGTCCTAAACCAAAGGATGTGCATCTTCCTGAATCATAAGATAAAAATGGGGAAGATTATCCAAAAAGTCCTAAACCTTTCAATTTTTCTAACTGAGTCATAAGCTTTTTCACATTTTGCCAATTGAGCCCATCCGGCCAATTTTGACCGAAAATGGCTGATGTAGACGCTAACCATCATATGTGGCACGATTGGTACAATTTTAATATTATTTCAATATTTTTAATATTTTTCATTTTTACTTTCCTTTTCCTTTGCTTTTTTTTTTCCTGTCCCGTCAAGGGTCATTGGCGACCCTCACTAGCTGCGGGCAGGGCTTCACTTCCCCGTTGGCCCCAGGTGAGGCAACCCTTGCCCAATCTATTAAGTGCGACGGCATGTTGGGACGTGTAAGGTAGTCATCTGGATCTCATTGGGATGGCTGCTAAGGGCACGACTTTACGGCGACCACGCTTGGATGCATGTTGAAGCTGACAAAGAAGTCTGGGCGATGGTGCTTATTGGAAGTAATTGGAAAACTTGCAAAAAGAGCTCGAGTGCGGCGGTGGTGCGGTAGTGCTTGTGTGGAGGTGTTGGGTACTGTGGGACCGTCGTTAGAATTACCAGAAAAAGGTAGGACGACTGTGATTCACATTAGCGATTTTCATCCGAAATTGGCCAAATGACTTAATTGGAAAAATGTGAAAAGGTCTATGACTCAATTGACAAAATTGAAATGTTTAGGATTGAATTAGCAAAAGTGCAATAGGTTTAGAACTTTTTTGACAACTTTCCCAATAGGTGGGAGATTTCACATGATAGGACCTTAATTCATATCCATCCACATTATTAAAGCATGTATATGTGGCTTATCATTTTGAATCGAGACATCTCATAAAGTCATAATTTAGAGGCTACTCGGTTTGGGTTGCGAAAAAATAATTGATAGACTATATAAATCATTAGCCGACCGTGTAAACACAGGTATGGAAAATATTACAGCACCATTGGATTCTTTCGATTTTGATCACTTAGATCATAGACTATCATCACTAGAAAGGCTTCTTCCGGGTGAGATTTTTGAACATAAACCGCATCGTGACATGATATTCAGAGGTGGTTTCGTGCATACACACATCTTGACTCCAACAGAGCTTGTGTATAAAGAAAAATTCCGCCGACATTGGTTGAAAAATTCAAGGCTCGAAATATGACAAAACTTCGGACATGTTACCACTAAAACAACAAAGGTGGGTGGGACGGCTGGTGATAATCAAATTTATAGATGATATAAGAGATGTATCTAATTGTATATGTCCAGTGGAATACATACATAAGATAATTTATAAGAAGGTGATCGTTTTTGCTTCGACAAGGATGGTGTAGAAGCCCTTCATGTGCGAAGATTTCGTGCCTTCTTTCGCGCATAATAATACTCATGAACTCACGTGTCCACATGGTGCCTCACATGCTTTTTTACCCTTGATTAATTTTGGCTACCCTCAAAGATTTGGTATCTCCATTATTGTCAGCCTCCCCACCTTATTGTAAATCTCAAAGTTCTCCTCGTCTCGTCTCCCTTGCTCATGTTCATGTTGTTGATGATTAACAAGTCCCTCCGCCGGCAGTTGTATGTTGCTGATTTGATTCCCGATTCTCAACCTTTTCAACAGTTAAAACACCCATTGTTATCAGTTGGGTTTGAGAGATATGCTGCGTCTCACAATCTGACTTCATGTGTAATCAATGTAAGGTAGTTGCTGGTTGTTTTATATAATCAACTACAGATTCTCCTCTTTTTTTTTTTTTTTCCCTCAAGTGCATGTTGTGCATGTTCTCAAGTCTCTACTTCGTGATACTGACGAGATGGGTGTTCTTGTTTTAGGGTTTTTACTTTGTTATCTCAAGATATTCGAGTGCTTTTCTTCTGCAAAAATGAATAAATATTCGCAGTAGGGTAATGATCACCGTCCATCATGTGCAGAAGAGAGGAACCCAGAGGACCATAACATTTGACTGCAATATTTTTGCCATGCAGCATCAAGGTCAAGTGGCCACATGCCTGCCAAAAGGGCAGAATTTTCTTATCTTTTGCATTATCGAGGATAGTCTCAACTTGGCCCGTTACGCCTGTAATTTATGAATTTCTACGCCTATAGAGCATGGAACCTTCACTGGTTATGCTTGACATGCAAGTCTCGATCTTCGCAAAATCGACTCAAATGATTCGAAGACCAACCGACTCCACCCGAAAAAACTGCCAACTACCGTGTAGGACCCCCGAAGGACCTGCTCTGTGCTCGGTGAAACCACATTGAAGTACTAACAACAATATAAAACTTAGGAAAGTTAAGTTGGCCCCAACATGGGAAGGCTACATGCTCCAAGAAAACTATGCATGGGAGCCCTTCATATTTAACTGATGTTCCTTTTCTCTACCAATTTCTTAGTTTTGGTTTCGCGTGCATTTGTTTCTATTGGCATTGTTCATGCATGCAATCCCCAATAAAAACAGAGGAAAGGTCGATGAGTCTTGTGTGTGGGGTTGGAGAGCTCAGATGATCATGTCCCCACATCGTCGTTCGGCTCGTCGAGATCGAGATCGAGAGAGAGAGAGAGAAAGAGGGTGCGTTAAACATAACATAAGTATGGCCCATTGGGTGGATGGGAATCAGATGGGAGGCACATGGAAGCATCAGGCAGGGACTAAGCATGGAAGGATACACCAAATTTCAGAGAGAGAGAGAGAGAGAGAAGAAGAGAGACAAGAATGTGGGGTCTCGCGTCTTGACCTCCATGAACATAATTCCTTGCCAATCAACGAAAATTGTTTTTCAATTTATTTTTAAGTCTCAGCCAAACATCAGAAAATATAGTCATTTTCATGAAAAATGAAGTTTTGAAAAATATTTTTTGAAAACATCACATTTTTCACGAATCAAATGGTACCTTAGTCTATAATTCCTTTCTTTAAGAGTTACTATACGATTTGATTCCGCCCTTCGAAAAGGAATGTCGGCTCGAACAATTCCGTCTCCATCTACCAAACATATATGAAATGAAAATAGATATATTATTGCTATTTGTAATAAAAAAGGAACTAACTTCATTGCCGGTTGAATCCGTATTCCAACTTGAAAGCACCAGATCCGGCAACTCTCGGATGGTATATATTAGGGTCCCTCTAGTACGATAATCGATAATATCGCCAGGTTATTTCTAACCACGTGATCTCCCAATCAATGAGTGTTTTATGCAAAACATGCGATGATAGTGTGTAGATTTATGATTGAGATCGATCTGTCCTCGATAGTACTGTCAAAGAAACATTTCCCTATATATTATAACTACCAAAAACTTACAAGTTATATCTCACTAATTTCATATCTAGTTAGTTTTATTCTCATCGTCTAATAAAGTGAGTTTAACGGTATGTATGTAATAGCATTGGAAAAGGAATAACATCGATATACATATGAGGGACAAATTCACCGTAGAGCATTTTTGTGCCCGATTGTCGGACTTTGATATCGCACGCAACCCAAATATGACGAGTGTCTCGCCTTTTGGGCTGACTGGTCTTTGCCTGTGTTTGGTCGTCGGGTTTGACTTGTCTTTCTCGCTCGTCTTGAGATTGATTGTTCTTCTCTCGATGATTGATGAGATCAACCCCCATGTGCATGCACGCCCGTTGACTGTTTCCTTTCTTTAACGTTAATTTTGACCCAATTTCTCTCCTCTGTCTCTTCTGGTCCTTCTAGACTGCTGCTTAAAATTCAACTGAAATGACTGCAGTGGTCAACTTATGTCCCCGGTATTAAGTAGACCCCTCCATTTTTTCAAACTCTCTTAAAGATCGTACGTGAAATAGCTTCCTTTGGCTGTTTCTCCCCCGCGGTTCAGTCGTCCAACTTATAAATAAGAGGAACGCAAGCCAAGAGGAAGCGTTCCGAACCACATTCATAGCAGAAGCGGAAGATTTCTCGTTCTCGACCTTCATCTTCTCGCGTTTTATATTACACCGTCCCAAGAAAGGTCTTTCAGCAATGTCGGGCAGAGGAGGAGATGCGTACCCGGTTAAGGTGGTGATCATAAACACTCAGCACATCGAAACCGACGCGGCCAGCTTCAAATCCGTTGTCCAGAAGCTGACCGGCAAGGATTCCACGGTTGCCGTTTCGCCAAAGTCAGCGGACAACCTCTTCCACCGCTCTTCTGAAGGAGGCGGACAAAGAGCCATCCCGGAGCGGAGCCGTTTTGAGACGGTTCAGCGAACAAATGCGTCGCTGTGCAGGGACGAATCGTTCAACAGGTTGATGAAGGAGATGCCTTCTGTGGATGATGAGCTGCACCAGCTATGGCTGTGGGCTCAATCCTAGTTTTCGCTTATGCATACGAATTTTAGTTCAGACATCGTGTATTCTTACTCCTTTTTTTGTAATAAAAAGGTTGAGATTTACAGTATCATTTTATCCGGAAATGCTTGGACATGCCCTTTCCTTTACATTTCATTCGAGTACTTATGCACAATAGCCTCCCCAAATTTTTCATGCTGACAAATTTCAATAAACGTGCGTAAGTACTAAAATACTGTTCGTAATTTGGCAAATTAGTGGATTCTATATTACCTTATACAACTTTTATTTTCATATAATCGATGGGGTAACAAATAAACATTGGTAAGTAACTCGATTGAGAGGTTAGTAACCTAAACTATTGATAACTTAACCGTAGTAAAGTTGAAAAGTCACTCAAACGAAAGTTGGTAATTTCATAGGATAGTTGGTAATTATTGACCTCAATTGAAGAAGAGATCAAATATCCAGGACACATCAAAGTAGGATGTCACATGGCAGCTGTGCAAGTTCCCCCACTAAACTCAAAGTTATATGTGAAAAACTAGAGATACTTCTCTATCCTTCACTCTCTGATTCATACAGAGGAAGCGTCTTCCATGTCGAACAGCATCCATATCTCATTCACTCTGTCATCGAACTCGAACGGAGAATTATACTGGGCGACTGTGTAAACCGAGGCGCCAGCGCTGCTCTCTTTCTCTCGGCTCTTCTCGATGGCTTTAGCCCAAGTAGTGCCGCTAAGGCTGGCTTCCAAGGCAGCTGCCTCCACTGCAACATCAGAGTCAGCGACGAATCCTCCAAACTGTCTAGTGGCGACATACGTGGGCTTCCACCTCTGAGCATGGAGGCCTTCCGCTGGGGGCGGGTTGGCTTGGTTCTCTTTCGGGACATAGAAGCTCACCACAAATGAGGACGCGCAAATAGGGCCGTTGCTTGGAGAGACCTCGGTGATCACTGGTGCCGTCATCTCTATCTGTTTTTCATAGCTGTTCTTACCTTGTATGTAGTCAAATAGCCTGAGAATCGATTAGGCGGGATGTTTAGACAGAAAACGGAGGTCTAATTCTCAGCTATATGTTTCACTAAGGAGTTTCATGTGAATGGCTAAATCGATTCAATCCTATCCCAATCGAAACTTTGATCAACAAGACAGATTGAATGAGGAAAAGATGACTGACAAAAATGTGAAATCTTATCTTCAGTCATCCAAAAGTTTCGATCCCCAACAATACTATCGAATTACATGCGAACGCAATACTGTGTCAATACGTGCGAACCATTACAGAAATAGAAGTCGCACGACTTTCTAATAGACACATCAGAGCTCTCTCACGCATGAACCTAGGCTAATTTGAGGAAACCAATTTCAATCAAAGGGAAGCCGAAAAACACGAAAATGATGGCCACAAGGGCTACGACATGTAAATTCCTCAATCCGTTCCAAAGATAATCCGACAACACCGATGATTTATGTAGGATTCTGCAGACCCTTTTTCACTTAATTTAGGCCAACAGGCGTTCTGGGCATCACTCTTGAGGGCACTTTCCTCGCACACCATCGCCATAGATTTCCGCCTAAGCTAAATAGGAGGAATTATAACTTAAACGAGTGAGGAATGTGTTCTAGAATCTTAAGATCTATACCATACGGTACAAGCTAGCAAAACAAAACAAAACAAGGATTGCAATTCTCGACACGAGTGCACGCCTCGATCCGACTCAATCACGACATGAACTGGACATGGGAGTGGCAATAGAAATTATTAAACTGATAAATGAAGATGTAAGGATCATACTGGCGGAAGCCGGAGCGAGTGGCTTCGACGAGAGAGATGCCGGGGATGGGGGCAGTGGACATCCACACAGTGGAGTTGTAGCGGCGGATCTCGTAGCCGTCGCCCACGTGCACGACGTCGAAGCTTGGGCACTCGATGCGGTCGCACGTCGGCGGGAACGCCCTCACGTGCTCCTGATTCGACCAAAGTCCCAAGCGCGAGGTGGACAAGAGATTGAAGAGCATCGAAAGCTTCACCAACATGCTCGTCGTCGCGGCCATGGCGGTCCGGTCGGTCTGAGAAAGATGGAGGAGATGGAGAAGGGTCGACTCCAAAATATCCAATGCGTCGAGTGGAGCCTCTCAACGTCCACATGTTCATGTATATATGCCGAACAAGATGAAAATGTGGGGTTACCCACAGCCACATAAAAGGAAGAAAGATGCCGTAATCCATTTTCCAACAAAAAAATCGATACTAGCTGTGGGCAACTTAAATTTGTGCATCGTAAATGTCCGCAAGATCATAGCTTTGCTACATTCTCGTGTTGTGAACACATGAGAAAGTATCTCGTTGTAATAATTACCTCAATTAGACAGTGTTTTTAAGGAATGAATTAGTAAATCATCTGTAGATTTTAATAAGAATTAATACCATGAAAAATCTTATATTGATACACTTATAATAAATTTATTCCAAATTAATTTTTTGACCACAAAAAATCATAAAGTAGTTCTGTGATAAATTTACCTTAAACTAATTTTTTGACCATAAAAATGTAACAAATTTGCCCTCCATTAATTTCCGTAAAATTGAATTAATGGCATGAAAAATTCCAAATTAATACACCAATGACAAATGAAAAGTAAAAACTCCAAATTGATAAACCCGTTAACTGTCACATGTCATTTAACTCAACAATTTAACGGTAAAATCTAATCAAAACTAAAGAAAGGTAAGTTTGTGACATATTCACCCGTTCGAACGAAAATTAATTGATGATAAATTTATTACATATGTATCAATTTGAGATAAATTTGATACGTATATACCAATTTCAAGCTTTTGTGGTAAAAAAACTAATTTGAGGTAAATTTATCATAGATATATCAGTTTAAAGTTTTTTTGTGGTATTAATCCTTTTAATAAATGATCATGGAGAAAAAAGAGAGTGGCCATTGAGGTTGACATTTCCAACTTCCCCACAAACACTTCAACATTTCGATAAGCGGCTGCTATGGCGACAAGTAGCGGCGCCACAACCATCGGAAGCTTGAGAGGACGAATATACCAACTGCGTGGACACAATAATCCTGCCTTCGCGCCTTGCCATTACTAATCCGGCGCCACCCACATTACTCTTGCAGGCCACTAAGATTTGGCCCCAATGAGGAGGATAAGATGCGTCCACGTCGAGCCTTGAGGGACCATTTTTCAGATTTTTGGAACTGAGTTAGACGCACCACGGATTGCCAAAAAGCCATGGCAATGAGAAGCGCAAGAAGGCTGCGGTTCATGCAAAGGGAAGACCGAGTGCTGATGTCGCTCGGAGAATAGCCTCTTACTAGATGATAAACTTTTGTTGCAGCAGGAACGATCTGAACGCTTGCACGGTCCTGATTTTCAGCAAAGATAGTCGAGCTTCAACAAGTCCCTGTTCAAATGTTCCACCCTACCAGCATCAGGGATGTCAGGTGTGATTCAACCATCGGCGCTAATGCACAGTGACCAGTCCCCTGCTGGGCAGGCAAAGAACGTCAAGGACAGATTGCAGGTCATCTCCTACTGCCAGCAGAAACAGTAGCTTCCAAATCTAAGTGCATTCTTTAACACATCGCAAGTTCCTGTCAGTCAACAAAAGGCAATAAAAAGAAGCATGAAAGTAATTAAGCACAAGATTGGGGGAATCATCCTAATTGTTGGTTTAGTTTCTGCATGGCAAAAAGGCCTTCACGAGTACATTCGCCTACTCCTACAAATACTGATACCAAAACTCATTGCCCATGGATAGAGAAAAACCGTTTTAACAAGATATAAGACAGAAATTACATCGATTTAAGTTCAGTTAGTACTATACCTTTTATTGTTAGAAAGATACCCAAGTTGAGCAGTGAAATGACTGTCGATTTATCTGCAGTGGAGGCTGATCCACCAGATGAGACAGATGGAAGATCAAATTCTCCATTTCAGAGAGAAGCACCAACCCCAAAAAAGGCTCTAGCTCTATGCTAGGAAACAGTCTGCAGAAGTATCCTGGATGACTTGCCACCCCATTATCAACGACAATCATTTGTCATTAGATGGGATGAGAGGATTGAGGAGTCATTAGAACTAAGATTCTAAAAGTAGTATTTCCTTTGAGATAGTGCATAGAGTAGCTTCTATGTCTCTGATACTTGTATGGGATTTGTCTCCCGCAAGAAACAAATGGACACTGTCCTTCATCATAATCCAACTGCATCCTGGACTCTTTCTCACTCTTTTAGATTTCTGGGCCATTCTAACATGGTCAGAAAAATCCTGCTTCCCAGAGGTATAATATAGGTTGGACAAAACAACATAAGATGTTGCATTATCAGGTTGCAACTTGATCAGTCTTTGGGCTGCAAGCTCTGCAACATCAACCCGCGAGTGGATCTTACCTGCACTAAGAAGCGCTCCCCAAACACCAGGGTGGGGCTCCAGAGGCATGGAACTAATCAAACAAATAGCTTCATCCAGCAATCCAGCTCGGCCAAGGAGGTCAACCATGCAAGCATAATGATCGGGCCCTGGTTCTATCCCGTATAATGACTTCATGGATTTTAAATAATTCCATCCTTCTACAACAAGCCCCACATGAGTGCATGCAGAGAGAATGGCAAGAAATGTAACTCCATTGGGCTCCTGACTCGCACTCTGCATCTTTTTGAATAATCTGAGAGCTTCTGTGCCAAATCCATTTTGAGCAAGCCCAGTGATGATAGAATTATAAGAGACTATGTTAGGGTCAGTTGTTTCTGTGAATATTCTGTAGGCATCAAGAACACTTCCACACTTTGAGTACATCGATATTAATGAGTTCTGCATAGAAAGAACACACTCCAGGTCCATCTTCAAAACATGAGCATGAATCTGTACACCATGGTTCAGTGTTGCCAAACCAGCAGAAGCACCAAGCACACTGCTCAAAGTAAGAGGATTCGGCTTGATTGCTTTCCGAAGCATTCGAATGTACCAATGGAATGCCTCCTCAAATTTGCCATTCTTCACAAAACCAGATATCATGGCTGTCCATGCAATGTCATCTTTTACAGGCATCATTTCAAATAGCTTAATCGATCTATCAATCATTCCGTTTCCAAAATATCCTGAAATAATAGTTGTCCAAGAGACTGCATCCTTCCTGGGCATCTTTGCAAATAGATGATAGGCTTCTTCAATACTATCATTCTGGACATAAGCAGAGATTAGACTATTCCATGTGACTTCATTCCTTTCGTCCATTGAGTTAAAAAACTTAATAGCATCATCTATATAACCGAAACTAGAATACATTTTGATAATGGAATTTCTTATAAATAAGTCAAATTCAAGTCCAAGTTGAAACACTAATCCATGCATCTCAATTCCTTCTTGGGATCTCCCAAACTCACCACAAGCTTCAAACATAACAGTAAGTGTTGTAGAATTCACCTTTACTGTTCCTTCCTTTCTCATATCCAGAAAAAGATCAAAACCACATTCAAACTGCCCCATCTTCATATACCCATTAATCATAGCAGTCCAAGATACAACATTTCGCTCCGGCATCTTATCGAACAACCCTCTGGCAGCGCCCACGCCAACATTCTTGCAATATCCGTCCAACATAGAGCTCCAGGAAACGACATCTCTTTGTGCCATACCCTCAAAAACCCAAACTGCCTCTTCGAGTGCCCCCAACTTCAGATACCCACTTATCAATGCATTTGAGCACACAGGATCTCGCCACTCGACTGGCATCGAAAGGTAAAGTTCTTTTGCTTTATCTACCTTCCCTGCCCGAACAAACCCTGTGATCATGGCACCGTAAGAGACCGCGTTGCGGTCGGGAATCTCAGCAAACAACTTATAAGCTCTATTGACATTCCAATCGTTGCGAATGTAGGCAGTGATCATCGCATTATACGAAGCAGTATTCCTGTCGGGCATTTCGTCGAACATTTGCCGGGCGTTCCGAATCCGCCCATTGTCTGCATACGCGGTGAGCATGGCAGTCCACGAAATGGTATTCCTGAAGGGCATCCGTCGGAACACGGATTCAGCCTCTTCGACCTGACCGTTTCTTCCATGCTTCGTGATCTGGGTGTTGCAATAAACAAGGAAGCTACTGGGTCTGTCGCTTCTTGTTGCAGCGTTAGTAATAGGCTTTGATGGGACCTTCAGGGTAAATAAGTGGTGCTGAGGACTTCGGACTGAAAGCCGAAAGAGGAGGAGGGATTTACACGTAAAGAAAGCATCATGATCGTGTTTTGCTAACATGGCTTGCAACGAAAGGGAGAGCCCATGGCCGTGACTGAAGCGAGAAAGGAGTCGAAGCTACAAAAATGTCTCCTTCAATACTGATGGCAGCAAATTCCAGATACCAACGCGACTCCGGGACACAAATCGAGACATTCCGACATGAATCGTTACATTTTCACTCGTTCTTAATAAGAAAAATAGTGAAATCGCTTCGAAAACTTTTTATTATGGTATGAAATAACAAAAATAATTGACACAATTTTTTTTGTGCTCTCCATTATTGGTCTTACCTCTTTGTTTTTTCTAATATTAGAAAAATAACATCTATAAGAAAATTGACATCTAAAAGACTATACAATATCATTTCAATAATTTTAGTAAGGTTGTTTTCCTTTTATCAAAATAGAAAATCATTTTCTCGGCACGAGCCTTGGCTAGTAGGGGTGATCGGCTCTCGGTCCGATCCAATCCTACCCTAGAGCCAAGAACCAAATCCAAAGGACTGGTTCCTAGTTTTAAATTGTGAATTAGATTGAATAGACCAGTCCAATCCCCAAGTAGTCCAATCATTGGACCGATCGCATTATTATTATTATTTTTGTAATGTATCATTAGATTTTTCTCATTAACGATATGTTCATCGGATCACCTCTAATTAATTGTATCCCGTTGTTGCAAAACCCGAAAGTCATACAGAGCATCTTAAGCATTTAGTTATAGGTTTAGATTTACATTTAGAAATTTTTTTAAATAAATAATATTATTCGGTCTGAATCAACCATAATTGACTCCAACGAGAATTGAATCGATGCCCCCGAAACCGGATCAAACCAACTTGTTAAATAAGCTCCCAATTCGATTAGTCCATTGTGCTCAATCCTACTGGCTAGTTATCCCTCATCCTCTTATGACTTTTTTTTTTTCAAATTTCAAATTTAGTTTATTTTTTAATCTAGATAAATAATCTTTCTATTAAAAAAATCAAACTTTCGAAAAAAAAATGTCTTTTTGGTCTTGTTTTTCATATTTTAGTCACGTCGGTGCCACATAATATAGAGTAAATAAAAAAAAAGAAGAAGCCATATCGGACGGACAAAGTTAACGAAATGACTTGATTGCGCCAATTTGACAAATTTTGGAATTTAATTGTACTTTTTGAAAGTTTAGGACTCAATTGTACTTTCTTAATAAGTTTTAGAACTTTAGATACACTTATCTCAAATACAAAAAATTTGAGTGCGAGTTGCATATTTCATTTGGACCAAGGCTACAAAAATTTCTTTGATCTGCAACCAAAAACCCCAGAAATGTATACTTAGTTTTCAATGTATCTCTCTAGTTATTTTACTTTTTCCTTTTCTTTTTAGGCCTTAAATCGAGTGTAATATACGTTTCACAAAATAGAAATATGGCAGCTTTTTGAGAAAGCGTGTTGGGTTCTGTGAGACGAGCATTTATCATATAGCATGATAAGGGCGGACTTCTGCACGTGCTTTATTAATTTTACTCCAAAGAAGAGGTAGAGCACGGGCGATATAATCTTCTTTGCCTTGTAAATCTCAATCCTCCACCTAGCACGAAGGCATACAAATTGTGATTTACAGGACTTTGGGTTGTAACCTGAATCCTCCTTCGTAGGTTTGCTAAGTCTTGATGAATCTGAGTCGATGAGATCTTGAAAAAGATGATTCTAAATGCACACAACGTGATTGTCTTTTAACTGTTGACCCTTTGAATCTTGCAAATTTGCAATTTCTTCGCAGGGAAGCTTTTTCATCGGCGATGACAAGTGTCTTGTTTCCCTTTTTCACTTTTATAGGACGACAGCCTGTGCGAAAAAGGCGAGGGAAGTTTGACGCGAATGTGTAAATAAACAAATGCGTAACCATGCTTTCCCAGTGGATGTTCCAAATGTGTAATGTAAACAAGCAAAACTTAAAAATCCTAGCGGTACAGCTTGTCGATTCCAGTAGCCACACCATCCCCTTGGAGAAAAAGGGTATGCAAGATTCAGCTCTTCGCCTCCGTTGGACTCAACCCCGTCCAATCAGGTGGAACACTGCCAACTTAACTACATGAGAGGGATGGACGACGGGCCAGTGATGGCAGCCACTTTCTGCGCCCGCTGTGCTTCGCACCTGTAAAGCCCCTTCATTTCCTTTTTCGTGCGACGTGCCTCCCGCCTTTCCTCCTTCACAGCAGCCTGAATTTACATTCAGATGAACATCTTAAACAATAGAATACGATTGAAGGAACCGCACTCATTGTAAGGGCCAGAAACTGAAGTACACCATACAAAAGTCCTCTTCCTCTAGTCAAAGCCACATAGTTGCAGAAAGGGATGAAACTCAAATGGCTTAATCAAATTGTCTATAAGAAAAAAAAGAAGAAGCAGGTACTTACCTTACGCTCTTTCTTCTCTTCCTTTGACTCTTGACCAAGCTGTTTCCTCCTAGGCTGCTCATTCCTCGAGACACTGCCATCCTTGACCTTTTGCGCTGAAGATTTTATGCTCTGAGGCAGATAGTCAACAGGAAGTTTTTCTTTTCCTTTGAGGGGTATCAACGGATTGGCCGCACCTAAAGCAACAGAAATTGTGCCAGCCAATTTCTTCTTTCTGGCTACCTCGGGTGCTTTGATTTTGCCTGGGTGATTATCAAGATTTGAATATGTAGAGACAATAGTTTCACAGTCCTGCACCTCGGATTCATCACTACTTTCTTCAACAATAACTACTTCTTTGTCGTCATTCTCATTTTCATACTTGTCTGCATATTCCACACAACGACGGATCAAATCAGCAGCAGAATCCCGTAGCTGTTTGCTTTTCGCTTCATTTCCCTTCAATAAATCAGCTGGAACTCTATACTTGTCATCAATTTCCAAGTCATCCATATCTTTGTAATCAAAAGCCTGTTTGAGTTTCAGAGCAAGGGATTCATCTTCTTCAGCGATATAACCACCATAACCATCATCCTCGTCATCCTCGGATCCATACTCCTGAAGTTCAAGCTTTGAACAATGAAGAAGAAAATCATCAGATATCAGTGAAAGAAAACCGATTTAAGATAGTTAAACTAAATAAATGATGCCAACTATTGGCTGAATAATACTAGCTCATGGAAATTCTGCCACCACTAGAGAAGTTTCAGCATTTGAGAAGGAGCAATGAGCGTGGAGATGACAAAGAGTAATAAAAAGAAATTGTCTCAGTTACTGTAGGTTCCGTGTCTGATGAGGCTAAGACTCAGGCCAAATATTGCACAATTTCTGTCAATTTCGAGCACCTTATGAATACAAAAAGCGACTAATTTCATCTAAGACTATCTTCAAACTTATTGCACTAATTCAGTGGATAAGTTTATCACAAGGCATGCTCAACATCCAATTAGACCAGCGTAAGCTCTCACAGAAATAGAGCCAAAAACAACAACATCACAATGACTCAGATAGCATACACTAGTACAGATGTGCTTTGAGTCAAAGAAGAACCTCATGGATTAGGATAACAAGGTCCAACTACTACTTTTTTTTTATTGCAAAATTAGTCCAACTTAATAATTACAAAAATTTCCTAAAAGTGCCTTCAGAAAAAGTACCTCGAGGCTAGGTTTTACTAAGATGGCAGGATTCTTTTACACAGATCGTACCAGCAATGACTCCTCCAAAGAGGGGAAAAGGTGTAACCAAATCTAACCACAATGGTTAGAGAGAGAGAGAGACAATAGCTAAGAATCATTAAGGCCGTCCAATAGTGTAATGGATTGTCAGCCATCAAGTGCACTTTAACAACAAAACACAAGAAAAGAATGTCAAGTGATATTCAATAAATTATATCAGCCTCTGCTATTGTTCTGCAGTCAGGCAGAAGTGTAAAGACAGCACAGGAGGATTCTCCATCATTCACCAAAAAAGGAAGGAGCAGCAAATTTTTTTAACTTAACGTTCAAATTTAATATTTGCAAGCTAAGGAGTGACAACATGTCATTTCCACTTTTGGTGTCTATGGTTTAATCTGATTCATACTTGTCAAAGCAAAAAGAGAGTAGATTTTATCAGCTCATCCACTTATCAAGCATATTATCAAAATCAAGAAAGCATGTACTAGCTTGAGGAGAATTAAATGACTTACAAGATCGAATTGCTCATCCAGCGGACGACGTTCTCGTGGCTTCTCATCGTCAAAGTAGTCATTTGGTTCCACAAACTGACTTCCTATTTCGTGAGGAAAGCCATTGTCAATTTGTTTCTCTTGACCAGCAAAAGCATCTGATCCATTAGTAACTCTCCCCATCACTTTAGGCTTCCCGGAATATTGCAAATTTTCCTCCACAATATTGTCCTCGCCTTCAGGATGGTTTGCCTGAACAATAAAATCTTCTTCCAAGTCCTCGACATCAGACCCAAACCGTGAGAGGTCACTATCATCAAGTAATGCAGCAACTTCAGGATCCATGGCCTTCTGTACTCTCACACTAACACTATTGGCAGCAACACTATAAATCGATGTATCATTAGGATCACCTTCTGATTTAGGAACTTGTACATGCGAAGCATCATAAGCCTGAAATCAAAGAAGTTAAACAAAGGTGGTCCTCAGGAAGCATATACAGAACACTGAACCCTTGAAAAGAGGAAATCAGACTAACGTAGTGAATTTGTAAATACAGGAACTCACATACAGCCAACCAAATAAACAACAAAAGAAACAAAAAAAAAAACTCAGCTTTATTTCATATCCTGTAATGCCAACCTCAGACTCGATTGAATCTAATCCATTACAGCAGAACAATCACGTCTCAATTGACGCACATTCACATTAATATCGAGCAAAACAGTGAAGACCTGAAAATCAAGAGGCCAAACCTTAACATCTTTAGGAACCAGGTCAAGCCTAGCCTTAGGATTCTGATAGAAAGCCGAACCACTACCTGCATTCCTAATCTCCCTCATATGCAACAGGTAATTATAGCCGTCATCAGGAAACCCAAGCTCCAGAATCTCCCTCCTGATATGCTCCGGCAGCCGCGACGTTGACGCACCATGTCCACCTCCAACTCCCTGATTCCCGACCGCACTTCCCATAGCGCCACCGTCGCTGACGCCGTCATCGCAGTCGCCGGGCGCGTCCGCGAACATCGAAATCGGATCGTCATCGCCATCGCCGTCGCCGTCGCCGTCGGCGTCCTCCAAGGTAGCGGCCGAGTAGGGATTGTTGTCGACGCGGACGAAGATGCGGTCGCCGCCGGGAGCGTCGTCGAAGCTGGGGTCGGCGGAGTCGCGGGACATCAATTGGAAGGTCGCCGACTTCTTCTTGTCGATGAATTTCTTCGCCTTGCGTCCCATTGTTTCAGGCAATTCGCTCGTCGAACGGGCTGCAGAGAAGCAGCAGCGAGGAAGACCAGCGTTCGCCGCTAAACCCTAGATGGTTTTGGATGACAAAACGTACAAAAAACGCCCGCCCTGCTCGTCTTCTCAACTGATGGCAAATTTGTAAATTGACCAACAAATATGGGCAGTTCTGGCGGGTTTTGTGAAAGTTTTTTTTTTTTTTTTTTTTTTTTTTTTTTGTGTTTTTTTTTTTTTTTTTTTTTTTTATTTGTGGGGGTTTTCTTTTTCAGGAAACCGAAGATTTTTACACCGTTTATAGCTTAAATCTCATAATCAAAAATGCTTTTTTTTTTTTTTTTTTTTAAAAAAAATTTAAAAAAAATTTAAAAAAAAACTCTTAAAAGAATTTTTGAATATGCGAATTATGTTTGTTAAATTATAGCCATCGTAAAGTAATTTTGGATAAAATACTAATTTTGAGTTTTTATCACTCATTTGAGTTAATTACCAAGCTCATTTTTCTTTAATTGCCAACTTTTATTTACTATAACAATTACCCCTTAATTTTAATCAAATTTTTCATTAAATGATAATAAATTTTAATATAAGTGGTTCATCAACTTTTCTTCGTTTATATTAACATTTTTTTTCAATTAATTCTCATGTAATTTTTTGCGTGTTATCATATCAATAAACAGCAGATAAAAGTACAAATATTTTTAACATTCCTTTAAGCTAATCTCACTGATTCCAAAGACCTTCCTTATATGTTATCCCTCATAAAAAAAGAAGAAGACTAGATTTGACATAACCAATTGAGTTAAAAAAAAAAAAAGATTTGACATAACCTTAACGAAGGGAAGGGGGGGAAAAAGTGATGTTTCTTTGAAGTAAGAAAACGCTCTGTTCTTCATTGATTAAATAATGAAAGGAGGATCAATACATGTACGTAAGCAAAGATGGATCCACTGACTGGCCTCCCTTCCTTTTGCTTTTCCTCTGGTTAAAAAAACCAGCTTGGCGTCTTCTTCTTCTTCTTCTTCTTCTTCTTTCCTCCCTTGTTCCTCCTCCCGTCTCACGTCCCTCTCATCAAATCACCAGCCTAAAAGCAGAAGCCAAACATGAACACCAACTCGTAAAAGCAAAAGGGCAGGGCCCAGAAAGCTACGCGCACCCTTCTCGGCAACCTCAGTCTTCGCCACCTTCTCTCCCATTATCGCCAAAAGGAGCTTGCTTTTGGCAAAGGCAAAAAAGCGCACGCTTTGAAGGAGACGAAGCACACCACGTTAAGCAAATGCGGGATGTCCCGGTTATATACACCTTCCCAGTCATGCTTTCTGTCTCATATTCTTCGTCGCTCTGTGTTTCGCTTCCATGGCTGAGATTGTGCCCGCAGATTTCGTTCCCGCGGCGGATGAACGGCGTTATGCTGCTGCTGCAGAAGCTAGCAGCAGCAGCAGCAGCGCGAGACCCAGGCCCATCACGAGGTCTCTCACTTTTGGCCGTGATTATGAGTATAGACCGGAGCCCTTTGACAGCGAGAGGTTGCCCGTTACATTGTCTCCAGAGATTCAGAGGTTCCTTCGCGTCGCCAATTTGATAGAACGCGAGGAGCCTCGCATTGCTTATATATGTAAGGGAGTTTAAATTTTGTCTTAGAATTCGTAAGCTGTTCAAAGTTTATCTTCACGGGTCATCTTGTTGATAAAGAGTGAGCTTTTACTTTATTCTGTGTTTGTCAAAGGTTTGGTAATTACTAGTTGACTGATATGTCGGAATGGAGACTTTAACGGCAATTTAGCGTTCCCTTAAAAATAAACTCCACGATATAGCAATGCAAAGTGGAACAGGGTCCAGATTTTGTTTTGTTCAATAGCACTCTGGGTGGTAAGTTACAACTGCAATTGAAATCTACGAATTTTGTGTCAAAGAGAAAGGGAGTATCAAAGATCTTGGAGGTTGAAAGCTCAGTTTTTTGACTGATCCCAACTTTCATGTGATGGTGATGTTTTATCTGGTTCTGGAGTTGGTGGACCACAGTAGCTTATGGAAGTTCGATCATGGGCTGTAAGCATCTTTCGTGTTGTTTATTTGGATCTCATTGGCATTTTGGCAGGCCGGTTTTATGCTTTTGAGATAGCGCACAAAATGGACTGTAATTCTATTGGACGGGGTGTCCGGCAGTTCAAAACTTCTCTCCTAAAGCGACTTGAACAGGTAAACGCATGCACATGTTAACTCTCTGAAAATGGAGTTTAGCTTGTCTCCAACTTTAGTGATAGCATAGGGATGAGTTAGGATATCGATCAACAAAATCTCGTTCGATAAATGAGGATAAATAATTGCTACACGATCATCAAATGGTATTAAATGACTATGATGTTATCAATTTAAGTCTGATACTGCCAGTCTAACCTCTAAGACTCCACCTATTGATTGCGCAATACCTCAATTACCACGTTCACTTTCATTGAACTTGTATACCATGTCACTTTAATCAGTTCTACCCCTTACTTGATTGTGGATACATACAAATCTAGGTAAATTTCAGAACTAAAAAGAATTTCAGCTTGGTAATCATGGTTTCATTTATACATAGATGACTCTGGTATGGCTCGTTCAAAATGTGTATTATTCTTCGGTTGTAGGAAACAAAAAGTTCATGTTGGGTCTGATAAAGGAAGGTAGAAGCTTGAGTATCTAAACACCAGTGTTCTGTATGAGCATCCTATCACTTTCCCACTTAGCGAAAAAAGGCCTCTGTAGAGGTAGTTGTTGCATCTTGCTCCTCCCCCGTGAATCTTTGAAGACGGCTATTAATAAGAAACTTTGGGTTGACGACTATTTTCCCCTTATATTCCTAGAATTTATCGTGGTTATGCACCCTCACTGTTGAGCTCTTGCTCTTATCGACTGTGTTGTTTTCATGATTGATAGTCATCAATTTTTGTGCAGAGATGCTGACTCAATCATGTTGAATGTAACTTTTGTGAATTTCAGGATGAAGAGATTACCATAGCAAGACGTAGGGAAACGAGTGATATGCGTGAACTTAGACGTGTTTATCATGCATACAAGGACTATATCATCAAGAACATTGGAGTAGTTGATGTAAACAATAAGTAAGGACTTGTGATCGAATTTGTTTCATGTCAGCAGTATGTCTGTTCAGCTTGCGTAACAAGTTATGATTTCTTGCCCGCGCTAAAGTTAATTTTTGGACAATTACAGGGAAAAATTGACCATTGCAAGAAGAGTTGCTCAAGTGTTGTTTGAAGTATTCAAGACTTTAACAGATGCAGCAGGCCCACAGGTATGCTCTTCCTCCATGCTTTCGCTGTAATAGGATATATTGATGTTGATTACAAATTGGCCACTGAGATGGTGGGTCCTACTTGTATGTTTATATAGGATATGCTCTTTTGTGCTGAATATTTTCTCTTCCTCTCTTGTTCTGCAGGCTACAGCTGATCGGAGTTTCTACGTACCCTATAACATTCTCCCACTCGATCCTGGAGGTGCTCAGCAAGCAATTATGCAACTCCCAGAGGTCTGGTTCCATGAAAAAGTTCTTCCTTTATAAACATTGTGTATCTATGTGGATATCTTTCAGTGGCTTGTCACCAGAACTTTTGAAACAAGGGATTTGACGTGCCTCATTCGTCTTAAGGACATGCCACTCTTTTGAAAAGAGGGATCTACCTCATTTTGCTAGTGCGTTAGGGGATTAGTACTACACTAATGTTACCAATGCTAAATGTTTGATGATACAGATTAAAGCTGCAGTTACGGCACTGCGTAGTATTGATGGTCTCCCTTCTCTTGAAGATTCACGGAAAGATGTGGCTTCCGTGGATTTATTTGATATTCTTCAAAGTTTATTTGGATTTCAGGTGACTAACGATATGGTGACATTCTTGGACCGGTGCATTTTATTTTTGGCGTTATGTTAGGAAATCCTTTAAATCGAGCAAGCAAAGTGGATGTGATGGTTCACTGATGGACATGCAGTCTTAAATTGATTCTAACTCGTCACTTACTCTTCACAGGAAGGGAATGTGGCAAACCAAAGGGAGCATCTTCTCCTCCTCCTCGCTAATGCCCATGTCAGGCACGATCAGAAACAGACATCAGTTTCAAAGGTATTAGAACTCATAAATTGCAGATATTTAATTGCTTGTATGTTAATTGGGTGCTTCTTTAATGTGGTTAGCTGGGAGATGCAGCAATAGAAAAGCTAATGAAGAAATTCTTCAAAAATTACACAAATTGGTGCAAATATTTGGGGAAAAAGAGCAATATCAGGTAGGATTTCTTGTCTGAGCTGTTCCGGACTGAGTCAGCATAGTCCTTCATGTTCCTTCACATGGAATTATTGTCACCCATAATATCCTATAAATTCGCTTTCCTCTAGAAATTTTGCTTTTGCTTATGAAAAGCTGGCTAATTCATTGTATTTTTAAGCTAATATGTGTGCATGCAGACTGCCTAATTTGAAACAGGTTGCACAACAGTATAAACTTCTGTACATAGGGCTTTACCTTCTTATATGGGGGGAGGCTGCAAACTTGCGCTTCATGCCTGAGTGTCTCTGTTATATTTTTCATCATGTAAGTCAATTTTATCTTATGTTTATGTTCTGAATTCTGAATTGGCAGTCAATTTCATCTTATGTTTATGTTCTGAATTGGCAGACAAGGAGATGCTGTTCGCTTAGTTGTAAATAACTTGTCCATTTCATGTCAATCCGGTGCAACAGTGAACGCAACCCTTAATTATAGTGGGTGTACACGGTGTTAGACGAAACTCTGAATTAAATAGTCATTTTCATTACTTAAAATAGATGGACTATACAGGTCTTTTTTTGTACAGTCATCCTCTTCCTGCTAACGAAAGAGGGAACCTGACCCACAATTGAGTTGGTAAAATCTCTCGGGGTGTGCAGATTCTTGCTAGTTACAATGATCCTGCTGTTAGTTCTTTAGGAAATTATCTTGTGTCGAATGACTTTCAAACCAAGAACAGATGAAAATTGATTGCCAAATCAAGAAGAAGGTTTAATTTCTCAGGCTTTTCCAAAATCAGACTGGGCCAGATATCTAGGGGTTTTGAATGCTTACTTTGTATGAAAAAGTTCTTGGGAGATGTCTCCACTGGAAGGTATACTTTGTTGACTTTGAACAATTATTTGTGACATTCATGTCGTATGTTTTTGTATGCGGCTTCCTCAATTGCATACATTCATTTGTGGGGTAGACTAATATGAAGCAATTTACGAAGTGACTGCTTAAGACCACAGTTAGCAGAAACCTTAATCGAGTTGTAACGTTGATCTGATTTACCTGGAGCACATGTTGAAAGTCCATCTTAGGTTCAAGCTTAGATTTCTACAGCTACGTCAATCTACTGGGATAAAATATATATATATATATATATATATATATATATATATATATTCTTCATTTTTTACTTTGCTGCTTGCTTATACTAATTGCCCCACCCAGCCATAAGATGAATTCATTTGTTATTTGGTCTTTGTAAGGTCAGATGGCGTATGAATTACATGGTATATTGACTGGTGGTCTCAGTCTGACATCAGAGGTCATCCCAGCTTATGGAGGAGGGCCAGAGTCTTTCCTGAACAATGTAGTTACCCCAATTTACAGGGTTATATATGAAGTAAGTACATTAGATCTTTTGTATGCCATAGTCTGGATCTCTCCTATATCTCTTACAATTTTTTTGTCTTGCAAACATTTAGGAGGCCGAGAAAAACAAAAATGGGACAGCGCACCACTTCACTTGGAGGAACTATGATGATCTGAATGAGTACTTCTGGTTATAATCTGTGCTTTTCATATCAATGTTCTTGAAAGCTAGAGTTTCCAAACTTGTGTAAGTATGTTACTATTTACATGTAACCGCAGGACTCCCAATTGTTTTGAAGTGGGTTGGCCCATGCGTTTGGACCATGATTACTTCTGTGTAAAGCCTTCACAAAGCAGTCATCAGAAACCCCAAGTTTCAGATGATGCTGCTGAACTAAAGAAGGATAAAGGAGATAATGGTGATGAAGAACTAGGGGTAAGCTATACTACTTTTGCATTGGTCCTGCCAGCATTTGTTTCATTTTAATCAGTCTTATGATAAATCGGGAAGAAATCATTAACATTATTGACTAGTCTGAATTGTACACTACCCCTTTTCATGTTGTTAAATGTTCCAGTCTTTAAGAATAGACAATCACACATTCTGTTTTTTGAGGCATATGCTTCATTGTATGTAACTAAACTTTGCTCTCAGTTTGGCACAAGCATTTGATAAGCTGACTTACAGAGCCTACTTTTACCTCACTTACGAGGTGCTAAGCCTGCTTGTATCCCATCCCATGTCCCTCCTTTTTGTGTCTGTTTCTTCACTTCTCACTTTCGCTAAAGTTTTGCCTTTACAGTATCGAGACATCTCTGGTTTATCTTTTATATTGTTTGAAATTCTATAAGATAATTTCATGGTACATCATTTCTCAGCTATCATGCAAGGGAAAATTTCAGGGGTTTTATATGCCTTCTCGCCTTGGCAGAAACATGTAGGATTTTAGGATGATAGTGAAGTCAATAATCTGTGCGTGCTAGCCTCACTATGAAATATGAAATATATTGAACAAAATGGGGTAGGTTTACTGGGAGATTCCTTGATAAACATCAATGCGTGGTGGCTTATGTTTCTTGTCACAGTATTCTTTTGGTGAGTGCACTTCATCACTTCTCTTGAGTGAACATGTATGTAGCTTTTCCCTTCTTTATATGGCCTTTCAGCTTTAGACAACAAGCCCAACCCAGTGCTCCATAACTTTATATCCCCCAACTTTGCTTTTCCAGCTTGTATATTTATTTACAGGGTTCTAAGGAGGAATCCCGTGAACCAAAATGGTTGGGAAAGACAAATTTTGTGGAGATTCGGTCATTTTGGCAAATCTTTAGGAGCTTTGACAGAATGTGGAGTTTTTTAATCCTGATCCTCCAGGTGTGTCTACTATCTTTACCGGAGTCCGGTGACTTGTTTCCTCTGATGGTTCTGCTGCTTCTTTAATAAGTTCATCTTTCTTTTTCTCTAGGCAATGATTATCATGGCCTGTCATGATTTGGGATCTCCTCTTCAGTTGTTTGACAAAGGAATATTTGAGGATGTCTTGAGCATTTTCGTTACTTCTACATTCCTTAAGCTCCTTCAAGGTCTGGTATTCCATCTTGTCTTCATCTTTATATGTGTCTTGACTGTCTCTGGCTGCATGTGTTGATTTTGAGGGCAAGTATAGCATTCCAGATAAAAGCATGCGCTTTATAACTGATTATATCTGGAGTCCCGTCGCAATGCCTTCAAGTGCAATTGCTCTGATAATAACTGATAAGCAGCCATCAGTGACTAGAATAAGAGGTGGATTCTAGTAGAACTGATTCTGGAAAATACCCTTACCACCTCCCACCTCCTTCCTCTTACAGCCTTCTAATAAAAAGTAAAGATTGTGATTGCCTAATGATTCTTCCTATCTGCTCAAGCACCATGCATAGCTTTAGCATTTTTTTTTCGTTCCTTAAGAAAGGTAGATAAATGTAACATCCCTCAAGAATGAAGTAATTTTTGGCATACACTTGTTTCTCAAAGGGGGCTGCATTATTTAGTCAAAATGTAGTGTTTGACATAGCTTAAGCTAATAGGTGGAGGGAGACTACATGAATATAAAGAGTATTTAGGACCCGTTGTTGAGCAATGTGGGTCATACTTTAACACCTCCTCTCACATGCAAGCCGGATAATGAGCGGCATGTGGAATTTTGACTATGCACATTCACGTGAAATTTTACCATGCACATTTGTGAAAGGGTTAGCACTGGCTCCGATACCACGCTAGAAAGTTCGACACCAAAGCTTAATCTAATAGATGGAGGGAGACTACATGAATATAAGAGCATTTAGGACCCGTTGTTAAGTAATGTGGGACATACTTCAACACTTTGTAGACCAAATATTACAAGTTACTAAACTGAGAAGCAATATTTCATCAGCTAAAGCATACTCCTTTTTTGTCATCACATTATTTAAGAAAGGGTTTCCCTCAACAGCCAGGCAATTTTAGTATGTGAATTCACTCTGAGCTTTTATCAGAAAAGCTAAAAGATGTTGTCAGCATGTATATTTAAGAACTTTACATGACTTTGTTACTCCAAAGTTAGATAGATTGGTTGCCTCTTACTATTGATCTACCTTTATCAACAATGCTGCCATTGATTTCTATTAAAAGTTAATGCAGTGACGGTCTACTTGTGAACGGTAGAATTCTGAGAAGAAATCTTTGTTACTCCAAAGTTAGATAGATTGGTTGCCTCTTACTATTGATCTACTTTATCAACAATGCTATCATGGATTTCTATTAAAAGTTAATGCAGTGACGGTCTACTTGTGAACGGTAGAATTCTGAGAAGAAATCTTGCCTGCAGCTGTTATTGACATTGCCTTTACATGGAAAGTGCGGTACACTAAGGGTTCATCGGAACGGAAGAGACATTGGTTGAACCTGGCAGTTTCTGCAGTGTGGACAATAATTCTTCCTACATGTTATGCTAAGTCAAGAAGAAAATATACTTGTTATTCCATGCCAAGTGGGAGCTGGCTCAAAGAATTGTGCTTTTCGCCATACATGATTGCTGTTGGAATATATATGATGTCTAATGCTGTCCAGATGGTGTTGTTCTTTGTTCCTGCCGTTAGCAAGTATATCGAAGTCTCAAACTGCTGTATATGCAGAATACTGTCTTGGTGGACACAGGTAGGCTTATTAACTTATTTACTGGTTGTTCTTATTACATTCTCTATTTATGCTTAGGAAATGTTGCATTCGGATCCAGTCATGTGCTGGTGCAGTCGTATAATTTATGGCACCAACAGATCCAATTGTCCGATTGGTTGCAGTTGACAATGGAACTAGTAGTGTCTTGATATTTGGTAGATACTGGTAGTATGTAAATGAAAAGATTATAGACCTTGTCTTAGAGAATGTCCCGAGAGAAAAGGTAATTCAGGATGCAGACATGTGGTTTTTTTCACTGAGGTACTTCTCGATTCCTAAGACCTCTCAACAAAGCCATTTTGTATTCAGCAGCATAAATAGCTCATGTTGACTGTATGTCAAGGGATTGGGAACGATAGCATCATATGTCATAGAAATACAAGAATTCTTTTGAACTTATCATTCTCTTGTTACTTTTGAGTTGACCTTGCAACATGTGACTCTAAAGAACACCAGAAAACTCATATGGGTGATTATAGTAAACGGAAACTGAGTTCCTGTTGAATTCTCTCTCAATGTACTTTATTTCCATGATTTGCTGAATAGTGATGATTTTGCTTTCTGAAAATTTGTCCCTTCTCATACAATCATCATGTTTACCATCAAAATGTTTATCGACAATAGATGTATAGTCAAAACACTGAGTCCACTAGTTCAGATATTTGCAGGACTCAAGATTAGGTTTAATTTCCTCTTTGCTATGGCATTGATCATTCATCATTTGACTCTCTATGATGTCAACTTTGCTATGAATATCAGTAACTACCAGTTTGACTACAGTGTAGTGGATCTTGATTGTCCTGATCAGCTGTATTTGACATGATGACTCATTGAAATCTCCCTTATATAATGCATGACATGTTTATTTAAGTGAATTACGTCAGTAGATTTTTGCACAAGTGTCAGCTTTCTCTTATTGTAGCCTAGGCTATTTATTGGACGTGGGATGCAAGAAAGCCAACTTTCGCAGTTGAAGTATGTTCTATTTCCCTCAGTTGAAGCTTTGTTTTCATGCGGATTAGTTCTTCTGTAATCATTTCTATTGGTTGCTTGTGATGTAGGTATACGTTTTTCTGGTTACTGGTCTTATCCAGCAAGTTCTCATTCAGTTACTTTTTTGAGGTAAGGATTTTCCCAGATAGAATGAATGAAGACTAAAGCGATAATGGAACTACTATGAAAATGTGGTTTGAATACAATGTCCATAAGATCTTCTCGTAACTAAGTACTTTACGTATGTCAACTTTGAGTAGCATAATCCCAAGTGCAATGGCAGGAACATTATTCGTTGGCTTAAAACACTCAACTCCATAAATCTATTGCTTGGTTTTTGCAACTATACAAGAAAGCATTTCATGACATGTGTACCAAACTGGTCCTCGGTTGCTCCTTATATTTCTGGCCTGCTTATTCCTGCAGCTATTTGACATGGATAAAACCTGTTTGGTAAAACTGAAAATTAAGTGCTGAAAATTTAAGTTCTGAATTTTAATTGTCGACCATTTTAACTGCTGAAAATGAAATTAAATATTGTTTGATCATGACTGAGTATTTAGTACTGAGCAACATTTTTTTCTTGCCATGTATAGAACTGTGAATATCATCGGTAGGTTTTAGGCTTTTAGCAATGGAATAGGCAAGATTAGATTTTATTTCATATTTGGATGCCTTTTATAATGAATAAATTAAGTAACATTACCATTACTTAGCTAATTAAGAGATTTCTGACTTATTTGATTTTTTTAAGTCAAAACTAGTTATGATTATTAATCATGCTTAATTTTTTTAAGTGTTGAGTACAGTAATTTTCTGCACTATCAAGCATGCTCAAGTTAGATAAACTATCTCTTTTTATCTCATTCCTATAATTTGGAGTGCGGCAATATCAATGTAAGCTGAGATGAGAAACTGCAATCAGCAAGATCACTTACATATAACAAATAAAGATGAAACTTTGGCTTTCTAGAGGGCAAAGGTTGCAGATAGTAGCATATGATTTTATAGGATTTTACTACTATTTTTAATATGACTGACCGGCCACTTGTCACCAAATTATTGAACAAAATGCAGATAAAACCACTGATCACACCAACCAGACAAATTATGACAATTGGTGTGGAGTATGATTGGCATGAAATTTTCCCCAAAGGTGATATGCTATACTTCTTGAATTCGTGTTTAAAAGTTTGGAATTGATATTCGAAGTGCAAACCTAATAAGTATTTGTCATTTTCCAGTTCGCAGTAATGCTGGTGCAATCTCGGCAATATGGGCACCTGTAATAGTTGTGAGTATCCACCAACAAATGGGCAGTAGTCTTTGTTTATGTCCAAATTTCTAGCTTGAACTTTTTTTAGGCTAGTTGTTGAATCTTGAATGGTATTACATTATCATCATTTGATATCTAAAGCACTACTCTTCCAGCTTACGGTGACATTTTTTTTTTTTTTTTTTTTGGTCATAAGCTTACGGTGACATTGGAAAGTAAGGTTGTTAAACTTGAGATATATCAAACTTATAGATGCCCTTGTTTCTTTTTGGATCGTAACTTTACATTAAATAATGTATTCATGACATTCTTATCTAATTTCTATCTTTAGGTGTATTTCATGGATGCTCAGATATGGTACTCTGTTTTCTGTACAATTTTTGGTGGTGTCTATGGCATTCTGCATCATCTTGGTGAGGTAAGATTTATAGCTTTCCTCTGGAATAAATCTTTTAGAGGTCTCAATTCCCTTTTTTTTTTTAATGTAGATCCGGACTTTGGGTATGCTAAGGAGTAGATTCCATTCCTTGCCTTCTGCATTCAATGCTCGCATAATACCACCATCGAAAAAGAAGCAAAAGGGCAAAAGAAAAGGGTACTTCAATAAGCAAATTGGAAAGGTAGGAGGCCTGGACACTTCTATACTTCGTTTTGTCCACTTCTTATTATTGTTATGATCATTATTATTATATTTATTAGTATCATGACCCCCAATCTGTTAATATTCTCAGGTTTCTGGGAATGAAAAAAGTGATGTTGCCAAATTTGCTGTGGTGTGGAATGAAATTATTGGCAAGCTTCGACTAGAGGACTTGATAAGTGATAGGTTGGCTTTATTCTTTGCTGAGTACTTTTCAAGGTCTCCTCTTAAAAGTAATCACATAAACACACTTCTTGGAATAGGGAAGTAGATTTGATGGTGATGCCCATGGCCCGAGAGCAGCCTTTGGGAAAAGTTTGTTGGCCAGTTTTTCTTCTAGCCAATAAGGTACTGTCACGTACTGTGTTGCATCTTTCTCCAAGTTTTCTTAACTGCCTCAGTTCACTACTGACAATTGACCCCATTTTTGAAAGCTTTCAACAGCATTGAGCATTGCTAAAGATTTTGTGGGGAAGGATGAAAATCTTTATAGGAAAATAAGGAAGGATAAGAACATGTACTATGCAGTGCAAGAGTGCTTTGAGTCCATGAAGTACATCGTCGAACTTCTTGCTGTTGGAAATACAGAGAAAAGGTAGAGAGATAATGTCGTTGACTGTTTACGTTGAGTACAATTAATGAGTCTATTTCTTAGGAGTTGGGGTATGCAGATCTCATCATTAAGACTTCGTAGCTCTTCATTGTTTTGCCCATTCTTTTTTCCCAAAATTAGTATGGAATGTGGTAGACTATGGTAGTCTGTTAAGTTTCTCACGTGTAGTTCAAAGAAACAGTTCCAATCCGCTTGCAATGTTATAATGCAAAATTAGGGAATAGATGGGTTAATTAGACGTGAAATAATTTTGACTGATAAATAGATGTCTGTTTCTACTGATGAATGATAGGTGTTCTTCATAAATATTTTTATTTGGTGGCCTTTATTTAAGAAAGGCTCAGAGGGATTTTTACTTTCTCTGTCCTTGTACATTGATTGTGGTTGTGAATCTGCTTAATTCTGGGCTTTAGACTGTTTCCAAAATTCTTTATCAGGGTAATATCTAGCATACTCAAAGAAATTGATGCAAGCATCGGAGGATCAACCCTTCTGAAGGACTTCAACTTGAGTTGCCTTCCAGCTCTGCGAGATAAATTTGTTGACTTGCTTGAACTTTTGGTAATTGTCGCAGTTCTGAAGTTGATTCTTTACCCTCTTGAATGACTTGTTCTGATTACTAGCTGAAGCACTCCTCCTGTTATGGATTGCATATATTAGCTTGATGGAAATGAGAACCATCGTGGGCGGGTTGTGAAAGTACTTCAGGACATCTTCGAGCTTGCAACCCATGACATGATGACACATGCTGACAGGTTGGTTCGATTCACTCTACTGATTTTTCAACTACTTCAATTGCTTTCCTTCATTGAAATTACCTGCTTCCAGAATATTGGATATACTCAACGTTTCTCAACAGAAAGAGGATGAGTATCCTTACTTCTCTGAAAGAATTGAGCCAGAGTTATTCGAGTCAGCTGCTGGTGAGGATTCTCTTCATTTCCCATTGCCAGACAGTGGCCCCTTGAATGAGCAGGTACATCTTATTTACTGTTCCCCCTCTCCTCTTCCCCCCAAACATGAATCCATGCAGTAGTTTTTTATATACCTTTCTTGGCCTTTTGTGTAAGAGCAAGTTTAGTATTTGTTCTCACTAGTTCAAAAAGTATGCATTAATGTTGCACATGCTTGTGGTTAAGTACATGTAATTAAATGTGACCATTTTGACTTTGTGTGGCAGATCAAGCGTTTCTATCTTTTGCTAACCACCAAAGATGCAGCAGTTGATGTACCCTCCAATCTACAAGCTCGAAGACGGATATCATTCTTTGCTACTTCTCTTTTTATGGATGTGCCAAGTGCTCCAACAGTGCGCAACATGCTATCATTTAGGTAAACTCTGTTTATGCAGTGAGCGACATGACTTATATCTTGGTGAAACTTTTATTTGCCCTAACCTTCTTGTCCTGTTGAAATAAAATGAACTTCTAGCATAAGAATAGTTTCTCAAGAAATGGAAACGCATGTTAATCCAAATGGACAATGAATAACAGCTTTTTTGGAAGCTCCTTGGTGGTTAAACAACAAGGATGCAAATAAGACACATTTCGAGGATCATTCATATCAAGAAGATAAGATAGTGCAATCACTTTCTTGAAGTGTATAGACATTTTTACTTTTTAGAGTTTTCAATATGATAGGATAGTATATCATTTCTGTTCTGCTGTCATGTAATTGATATCTTCACTTCAGCTGAAAAAGAATTGCTTGTGGCTCTTGTCTGAGACAATGCCTCTTCTTTGACAGTGTTTTAACTCCACATTATATGGAAGACATTAACTTTTCGATGAAGGAGCTCCATTCCAGCCAAGGAGAAGTTTCCATCATCTATTATATGAAAAAGATTTATCCAGGTTTCTACCATGTAGGACACTTTTGTGTGATTGCCGTTTGATTCTCTCAAGTGTAGCTTTTTGCTTACATTTTCCTTTCTATTTCATAGATGAGTGGAGAAACTTCTTGGAAAGGATGGGTTGTGGAGACGTGGAAGGATTGAAAGATGAAAATAGGGAGGAAGAGCTGAGATATTGGGCTTCTTTCAGAGGGCAAACGCTGAGCAGAACAGGTAAAGTTTGCCTCATTTAATGCCGTTTTAGTCTATGAAAGTTCATACATACAACACAGTTACAAGTTTTAATTTGAACCTCTGAGGTTGTGTGCAGTCCGTGGAATGATGTACTACAGAGAAGCCTTAAAACTTCAAGCTTTCCTCGACATGGCAGGAGAGGAAGGTTCATAATCTAAGCTTGAAGTTCAAGTTAGAGCAACGTTTCTGGTGGTGACGTCCCCAGAGTCACTCCTTGATCACATTTCTATATTCTTTCCTTTTGCTTGTTTCCGTGCAGATATTCTTGAAGGTTGCGATGCTGTTGCGAGAGAAAATCCAGCACTATCTGCTCAACTTGAGGCTCTGGCGGACCTAAAATTCACTTATGTAGTATCCTGTCAAATGTATGGGTTACAAAAGTCTTCTGGAGATCCCCATGCACAAGATGTCCTTGAGTTGATGATAAGGTAATGTTCTACAAAAACTAACAAAAGCAACTCCAATTGTTACATATTCCACGTATTCAAATTATTGTCACTTTGGTAGTTTGTTAACACTACCTTGTTTTATGAGGGCTTGAAGATATCCATCACTTCGTGTTGCCTATATTGAGGAGAAAGAAGAGATTGTGGCTGACAAGCCTAGGAAGACATATTCGTCTATATTGGTAAAAGCTGTCAATCGTTTAGATCAGGTAACATCGCAGAACTTGGTGTAGTTTTTGTAAGGAGTTATACATTTTCAAGAAAACATTGATAGTTGCATTCAAAGTTTTTGTCATGCTTGAAAGAAGGAAATTGTGTCAATCTTCAGAAAGAAATGAAAAAGATCAGAACTGAAGAAAAATCAGCTCATATTGTGCTGTATCCTCAACTAGCATTCAAGCCAAAATCCTTCTCGGAGACTGTAGCATCAAGTTCACCTTTAAACCACTGTTCAGTGACTTGTATAACATCCTCATAGGATGTTGTTCCTTTAAAAGCATTTGATCTACAATTTACGTCACAAGTGTTTGATAGCAATTTTTTGCAGGAAATCTACCGCATAAAACTTCCTGGTCCACCGAAAATTGGAGAAGGAAAGCCTGAAAATCAAAACCATGCCATAGTTTTCACTCGTGGTGAAGCTATTCAAACAATTGATATGAACCAAGTAGGTATGGTTTTTAGAAAATAGAGTTTGCGGCTCCAGTGATTGTTTAATTACGATGCTCGGTTTAATAGGACAATTATCTGGAGGAAGCCATAAAGATGAGAAACCTTCTAGAAGAATTCCACCAGAAGAAAGGACATCGACCTCCTACTATACTTGGACTCAGGGAACACATATTTACTGGGAGGTAATCTAATGACTGGGAAATATTTTTGGCACTTTAAGTTATTCTTCCCACCCGTGAGACCCAAATTGCTTGGAGAAGTACTAAATAACAGGTTTGCGCTTAGAGGATCAACAGGTTATAGCAACAGGAAAATGAATATGGCAATGATTAAGATGCTTAAGATGTGTGAAACATGTTGGATAGCTTTATGAAATCTACCGGGTATACAGCATCCATTACACCAGATAAGTTGACCTTGCCTGATATTAAGGAGAATTAAAAGAGTAAGAAATGACAATATGATGGACAGGTTACTACTGCAGTCTCTGAATTCTTCCCTATTAAGCATGACTTCGTTAGAATCATCAAAATGGAAATTTTAAGATACCTTCCTTTTTCTTCACAAAGGATGTAATCACATTCTTTTTGGAACATGTTGAGCTGAATGTTTTACTTTGTCGTCTCTTTAGAAGAATCACTCTGAACACTTCATCCAGGATTCCTAAGCTATTCCGTCCATGTTTTGTTCTTGTAAATATTGTAGTACAAATTGAGGAGTATAAGTGCGGGCTCAATTTATGTGTTTCTCCCACATTGCAGTGTTTCTTCTTTAGCGTGGTTCATGTCATATCAGGAGACCAGCTTTGTCACAATTGGTCAGAGGCTTCTTGCCAACCCTCTCAGGTAGGGATATGTTCTTTCATCAATCTCTTGCTCCAAAAAGGACTGCTTGCCCACGCAAGTGTATAATTAACTTTTAGCAGTAGCTAACTTGACAAAGGCCCAGACCCAAGAATTATGTTGTCATGAAGATATTCCAGAACTATATTTCGTTTTATATCTCAAACAGCTTTATGAGCATGATTCCAGCTGAAGGATTTCTCACTTTTAACTTGTGTTGCTTTTGTCTTTGATTCCTCTTTCTTTCTGTTGGCTTTGTTCTCCCATAATTTTGGTCAATAATTTTTCTTGATTTCCTGGGCAGGGTAAGATTCCACTACGGACATCCCGATGTGTTTGACAGGATATTTCACATTACTAGAGGCGGTATAAGCAAAGCGTCAAAGACAATCAACTTGACTGAGGATGTATTTGCTGGTATAACTTTGTCACTGTATTACTCTGAGATCAAGCAATTTCCTTCTTTCCGTTTTTCCATTTGTGTGGGTGTAGGGAGAAACAGGCAACTGTCAGTTTGATGAAGGACCAACTGACATGTTACCTTGTGTAGGATTCAACTGTACTCTTCGGCGAGGAAGTGTTACTTATCACGAGTATATGCAAGTAGGAAAAGGTCGGGATGTAGGCCTAAATCAGATCTCAAAGTTTGAAGCAAAAGTGGCTAATGGCAACAGTGAGCAGACTCTAAGCCGCGATATATACCGGCTAGGACGGCAGTTTGATTTCTTCCGGATGCTATCATGTTACTTCACAACCATTGGCTTTTACTTCAGTAGCATGGTACTTGCCCCAAAGAATATTTCGCTTTACGATTAATACTACCATTAAGCCTAGAGGAAAACTGGATGTATGTTTAGTTGTACACACCCCCATGGTGAGTTGCTGATAATAGTAACTAGTATCGTCATATATTCCCAAGATACACAACGTATTTGAAGTTGTTCCAGAAGTGGATACTATGTGGAAGTTGTTCATTTGAATTCCCTTACATTAATGCGAGTAGCATTTTCCTGATATATCTATGTTATATGGAAGCTGTTCTAATCATCTTTTGATTTCTCGTATAGACATGTGTGGCCTGTAGTGATAATAATCTCTCTCTGCATTTTTTGCTTGGAAGCACCATGAGAAAATCTAATTTTGGCTTGTCTTTGATGTGTTTGCACAGATCTCTGTCATTGGAATCTATGTCTTCCTGTATGGCCAGCTCTACCTAGTACTTAGTGGGTTGGAGAGAGCACTCATTCTTGAGGCTAGAGTTCAGAATATACAATCATTGGAGACAGCTCTTGCTTCACAATCGTTCATTCAATTAGGGCTTTTAACTGGCCTGCCAATGGTCATGGAAATTGGACTTGAAAAGGGATTTCTTATGGCCCTCAAGGATTTTATCCTCATGCAGTTGCAGCTGGCTGCTGTTTTCTTCACTTTCTCTCTTGGAACAAAAACTCATTACTACGGTCGGACGATTTTGTATGGGGGTGCTATGTATAGACCAACCGGGAGGAAGGTTGTGGTGTTTCATGCCAGTTTCTCAGAGAATTACAGATTATATTCACGGAGCCACTTTACTAAAGGGTTTGAATTGTTGCTTCTTTTGATCGTTTATGATATGTTCAGACGGTCATACCAAAGCAGCATGGCCTATGTGCTAATCACATATTCCATTTGGTTCATGTCTATAACTTGGTTGTTTGCACCATTTCTATTCAATCCTTCTGGGTTCGACTGGGCTAAGATTGTGGATGACTGGAAAGACTGGAACAAGTGGATCAATCTGCAGGGTGGAATAGGAGTTCAACCAGATAAAAGTTGGGAATCGTGGTGGTATGAAGAGCAAGCTCACATTCGTCATTCGGGACTGAGTTCTAGGTTAATTGAGATACTTCTGTCTCTGAGGTTTTTCCTATATCAGTACGGTCTTGTGTATCACCTTGACATCTCCCAGCAGAGCAAGAACTTTCTGGTTTATGTGCTCTCTTGGGTTGTCATTTTTGCAATATTCTTGCTGATCAAGGTAAGTACTTCTTTGAAGTTGTATTGCTCCACCTTACATGGATAACGACTTCTGTTCCAGAAGCAGAAGGCGAGAGAATAATGCTCTCACTAGTTTTAATAACACAACGCAAAAGTTTTTGTTTGGAACCTCCAGTGCCGATGGTGAATAATTTTGTCTGATCATACAAATTATCTCAACGTCTATGCAGGCTGTGCACATGGGACAGCAACAGTTCAGCACTAAGTACCATTTTTATTTCAGGCTTTTTAAAGCATTCCTTTTCCTCGGCGTGCTGTCCATCATAGTAATTCTTTCCATCATCTGCAAATTGTCTTTGATGGATATCATTGTCTGCTGTCTAGCATTCTTGCCAACCGGTTGGGGGCTGATACTGGTAAGCTTGGTTAAAGAAACTCTGTTTTTCTTCCCTCCCTCAGCACTTTCACCTGTTGTCTGACTCTTCCATTTTGGCAGATTGGACAAGCAGTGAGACCCAAAATCGAGAACACCGGCTTATGGGAATTCGTCGTTGTTATGGCTAGAGCATATGACTATGGGATGGGTGTCATTCTATTTGCACCCATAGCTTGTTTAGCGTGGCTGCCAATTATATCGGCTTTCCAAACTCGCTTCCTCTTCAATGAAGCCTTCAACCGGCGATTGGGAATACAATCGATTCTTGCTGGAAAGAAGAACAAAAAGAATAGGCAGGCATGAACTTTACTCGCTCCCTGTATAGTAAATTAACTCTCGGTAATCTCCTTGAGACAATTTTGAAAAAAATGGAAAAAAGCAATGTACAGGAGACCTACTCCAGTAATTTTTATGCGCTGGAAATATGGGAGAAGCTTACAATACAATGTGTTCTTCGAGCTCGAGGCTGACACCAATAAATATAGCTGGAGCCATAATTTCACCGAGAAGACTGTCATTCCTTCTAGCTCTTATACGCTTGATACTTAAGTGACTTTAAAAACAGGCAAAGCCCAAGATGGAACTTAGTTGCATATGTGGTTAAATGTTCAGTGCAAAGAGGAAATATGTACTGCTTGATAAATGCCGGTACTTCCATGTCGAGAGAATGAATTGACATTTTAGTGACACTTGATCATGATGAAAAACATAATTGTCATAACATGATTCTCGGATTACATCATCTATATATATAGTGAGCATTAGGGCTCACTAATTATGGAAAAGACTAAACTACCCTTTCAACACTTCCCCTCAAGTTGGGGCATAAATATCAAAGAGTCGCAACTTGTTACAAAAAGTAATTATTCTACTTCCCTGTAATGATTTAGTGAAAAGATCAGCAAGTTGATCTTCGGTCTTTGTGTATTGAAGTGTTATGCTCTTGTTTTGAATCTTTTCTCGCACAAAATGACAATCTACTTCAATATGCTTCGTGCGCTCATGAAAAGCTGGATTTGAAGCGATATGCATAGCAGATCGGTTATCACAACACAAAGCTGAGGGAGCCGACGATGACATATAGAGTTCGGATAATAACATCCTCAACCAAATCGGCTAACTAGTCACATGAGCCATGGCCCGATATTCCGCCTTAGCACTTGATCGAGACACCACCTGTTGTTTCTTACTTTTCCAGCTCACAAGATTGCCTCCCAAAAATACATATTAACCAGAAGTTGATCGCCTATCAAAAGGACAACCGGCCCAATCGGCTTCAGAGTAGCCAATAACATCAAGATGTCCATGATTCTTGAACAATATCCTTTTGTCCGGTGCTCCCTTCAAGCATTTAACTATACGTAGTCTTGCCTCCCAATGTGTAGTACAAGGAATATTCATAAATTGACTAACAACACTAATAGCAAAAGATATATCCGGTCGGGTAACACTTAAATAATTGAGCTTACCCACCGGTCTCCGATACTTGCTTGGATCATGAAGTAATTCGCCATGTTCTGCATTAAGCTTCACACTAGGATCCATTGGAGCATTAATAGGCTTCGCTCCAAGAAAACCAACCTCACCGAGAATATCCAATACATATTTTCGCTGTGATAATGAGATACCATCACGCGAGTAGGCCACCACAATGCCTAAGAAATATCGCAAACATCCCATATCTTTTGTGCTAAACTCTGCTTGTAGAAACTGTTTCAATTTTTTTATGCCCACTGAATCACTACCAGTAATGATAATATCATCCACATACACAACCAGGAGAACACATCCAGCAAGGAAAGTAGAGCTAAAAATAGAATGATCTACAGTACAACGTTGCAAACCAAACCGAATAAGCGCATCACCGAAACGACCAAACAAGGCACGAGAAGACTGTTTCAACCCATATAATGCCTTGCGTAGGCAACAAACACTGGCAGATGACTCCTCCTGAGCAACGAACCCCAGGGGTTGCTCCATATATACCTCTTCTGCGAAGTCCCCATCAAGAAAGGCATTCTTGACATCAAGTTGGTGAAGAATCCAACCATAATGGACGGTAAGAGAGATGAAAACACAAACAGAATGTATCTTTGCTACATGAGAGAATGTATCATCATAATCAACTCCATATGTTTGGGTGTAGCCTTTGGCTACTAGACGTGCCTTCGGATGCTTAACGGTGCCATCCGGTTGAAACTTTACTGTGAAAACCCAACGGCACCCCACGACTGTTTCCCAAGTAGGTAACGATGTAAGTTGTCATGTCACATTATCCCGTAGTGCTTGCATTTCATTCTCCATAGCCTATTGCCAACCTGGATGAGCAAGAGCCTCTGCAACAAGACTTGGCACGCATACAGTAGATAAAGAAGCAACAAACGAGGAATATGTAAGAGAAAGACAATCATAGGATAAAAATCGAGAAAGAGGGTAACGAGTATGTGTATAACAAGATAATCCACTATAAGGAGTAAATTAAGGATTAGGTTGACCAACACAAGAACGTGTATCTTTGCGCAATGCAATGAGAATGTTAATAGTAGAATCGGGCTCAGAGGCGGCTGGAGGATCAGAAGATGGGACATTAACCGGTGGAGAATCATGTATATCTAATGCGGGTAGCGATTGTACTACCTCACATTGAACAGATCGGCGTCGTTGATAGGTCTTATCGGCAAAATGAAAACTAGACGACGATGTTGATGACTCGAGCACACTCGCCAAGGGAATAGGCGATAGTGGAGCCATAGTCGAAGACAGAACATCTTCAGAAGGACCCGTTGTAGAGGAGTAATATGATTGATCCTCGAAAAAGGTTACATCTGCTGAAACATACAATTGCCGATTGATCGGACTATAACACTTATACCCTTTTCGAGTTTGAGAATATCCAAGAAACACACACTTATCAGCCCGTGGATTGAGCTAATCATGACCAGGAGCAAGATGATGCACAAAACAGACACACCCAAACACACGAAGTGACAAAGTAAAAAGTGAACTTGTAGAATGGATAGTGGAGAAATGTATGCCCCCATGAAGCACCGAGGATGGAAGGCGATTTATGAGATAGCATGCTACAAGAATAGCATGCCCCAAGTATATTTTGGGGAGGTTCATATGAAAAAAGAGGCAACGGGCCACATCTAGAAGATGACGATTTTTTCGTTCGGCTACCCCATTCTGTTGGGGGGTATAGGGACAAGAAGTCCGATGCAAAATCTCATGAGATATAAGAAATGATTGAAAACCGGAGGAAACAACCATATATTCTTTTGCATTATCAGAACGCAAACATTTAATAGAAATATGATATTGATTGAGAATTTTAAAGTAAAACATACGGAAACAAGAAAAAACTTTAGTTCGATCTTTTATTAAATATAACCATGTAATTCGAGAATAATCATTCACGAATGTAACAAAGTATTTATAACCAAATATGTCACTAACACGACATGGTCCCCAAACATCAGAATGGACCAACTCAAAAGGACTTGACACACGATGTTGAACACAAGAAGGAAATGATAACTAATGGTTTTTGCCAAATTGGCAAGCATCATATTGGATATGACTAATAGATTCCGAAATAGGTGAAAAATGACGAAGAATATCAATTGGTGGATGACCCATACGACAATACATCCGGAATAAGGTGGAAACAGTTTTCTTTTGAGCAGTGCGGACAATAAGGTCTTTGTTTAGGTAGTAAAGCCCATTGGACTCATGCCCGCCACCAATCATCCGTCCGATCCTAAGATCCCGAAAGACACAACGAGTGGAAGTAAACGTTATTGAACAGTTCAAATCTCTAGTAAGAGAACTAACAGAGAGCAAGTTATATGGGAAAACCGGCAAATGGTAAATATATGAAAGAGTAAGAGAGGGACCCAAAATTGCATTCCCTTTACCAGTGATATGGGACTATGAACCATTAGCGAGTGTAACGGAACTATGTGATATAGAGGTAATACTAGACAACAACTTAGAATTACCAATCATATAGTTTGTGGCGCCAGAGTCTATGACCCAAGTTGTGGGTACAAAAGAGAGTAAACAAGTTGGATTACCCGAAGAAGTCTGTGCCAAAGTAGCAATAGAAGCAGAGGAATCCACCACCTGGTTGGGACGCACTAAGGATTCATACTCGGTGCGAGTCCGCATAATGGTACTAGGTAACTCCCGTGATCGATCAGCAACCTTCAGTACTTGGAGATTCTGCTACTTCAACATAAGCGGCCTGTGGACGAAGCTCGGGATGTAGGATATAGCAATAAGGCTCGGTATGGCCAGCTCGCCGACAATGATTGCAATAACGAGAACTTCCAGAATCCTTACCACCATCTCGGCTACGACCTGGTGAAAAGAGAGACTCGCCACGACCTCGAGGACTACACCCCCCGCCTCCACTACCACGAGCAGACTAAGAAATCATAACACTTGCTATAGGTGCCGATGATGATGAGTCAAGCACGCATCGAAGTACTCGAGAAAAAACCTCATCTACCGATGGAAGAGTACCTTGAGAGATAATCTACTGTTGGAGAGAAGAATGAGTAGGACCAAGGCCCCAAAAAAATAACACAACTCTCATCTCCTGTTGGCGCTTAGCCAACTCTCTAATGTCATCAAGTGGCGGCAAATAAGTATCAAGTTTCTCACAAAGTGTAGTGAACTTAGAATAGTAATCAAATGCGGACATATCTCCAATACGAAGGTCAAATAGTTCCTCCCACACATCACAAACACGGGTCATATTATCACAACTTGAAAACATAAGAGCACATTTGTCCCGAATAGCTTTGGCTGATGTACATCGCATAAACCGAGGACTAATCTTGGAATCCATGGTATTCCACAACAATGTCCTAATAGCAGCATCGCCGGAGCGCCAATCATCCTCCTTTGTTTTAGGAGTAGGTGGAGATGAAGTCAAATAACTTAGTTGTTTTGTGGCCAAAAGATATGTTTCGACTGCCATAGACCAAAAAAGGTAATTGGTCCCATCGAGCTTAATAGAGGTGAGCTTCAGATTAGTGAGACTAGTATCCGTGTTTCTAGAATTACTAGCCATAGTTCAATAATAATATAAAAGTGAACTTACGAAAATTGGCACCTTGTGCACTAAAGGTAATAATTACCACCAATTACCACCAATTACCATCAATGGAAATAACTCATCAGAACATAAGCACGAATCAATATAGGGCATTAACAAATCAACACCGTCTTCCACACTCACCGCACCACCGCCCAAAAAGGGCTGGTCCGCATCCTTGAAAAAGAGACACGTGTTCATCCGCAACCGAAGCAATCTTCGCCCCAACGCTGCAGATCTGGGTTTTAGCAACCATTGTGCTAAACTCTGTGAATACGAACAAGGTATCGCCAACAAGGAATTCGCCTTCAAGAATCACGGGTGCATACAACACAAAAAAGAATTGAAATCGAGAGCTCTTCAAATTTCAATGCCGAAACTGATGATGAGCCTCCTAAGCTAATCTTCACCGCAAGAGACCCAATATCATGACCTCGATCTTTCTGTTGCAATGCAGAACGAAGCACATTCTAAGCTGGCTTCAGGGGAGGAGCAAGAGATGGAGATTGTCGGGTATAGCTTCCAATAACGATAACAGTGGCTGCAGCTGTGGATTCACGTTGCCAGATTATAATTCAGCGAAGGAATTCATCGATCCAACATGGAGACAAAGAGACAGACAGGGGCTTGCTTGGCGGAGTCAGACGACGGCGCCAAGCGTCGAGCGACGCTGGATCTGGGCAGCGTCGGGCAACGTGGGGTGACATTAGGCAACGCCGGTCGCAATGGATCTAGGGTTGGGCGGCGTCGAGCAACGCCGACCGCTTTGGATTTTTTTTTTTTTTTTTCTGAAAGCGGAGAAGGGTTTTGGTGACCATAGGCTCTATACCATGATGAAAAACATAATTGTCATAACATGATTCTCAGATTACATCATCTTTAAGGTTCACTAATTATAGAAAAGACTAAACTACCCCTTCAACATATCACATTTTCCAGATCAGATCAGTGGTGTTGATAATTAGAAGTGTCTTGAATGCTCTAACATTGGCAGTGTCCAGCTTGGTAGCTTCTTATGCTGCAATGACTTAGGCTCTGAAATCCAGTGCGCGAGGGGATCAAAGCAGTTATCTCTCTTCAGATGCTTACTGCTGAAGGGCCAAAAACTTCGTCTGGTGGGTGAAATGAAAACACGCAATTTGGGCTAAATGAAAACACGGAATATCAGTCCTCGGTTAAAAACACACCAAATACAAGGCCAACTCCTACAATTACTTCTATGGCGGCTTAGTGGATTAGTTTGCTTCTTTTCAATAGTATGTAGAGGATCTAATTGGTTAGTTAAGCAGTCAAGAGTATCCAACGAAGTCAAAAGCTAACGAGGACATTTGTAGCAGTTGCACCGACAAATTTTGGCCATCAAGATTTGAGCCGAAGCTACAGAGGATGTAAAAAGCCACCCCCTAATAGACTGGACGGTTGCATGACCGGTAAAGATACGAGTTACAAAACTAACTATTGACAAAACATTACAGAACTGTGCAAGACCCACACATCAACAAAAATCTACCACACTAGCCAAAAACACTGCTTTGCAATCCTCTCCAATACACCGGGCATCTTTGGCTACAAGGGTCTAGGCATTCGATCATCTATGCCTCCATCTTTATCTTGTTTGTGTCAGAAGGCTTGTGTGTCTAAGCTGTGGTTCAGTCAAGTAATTATCTGCACATCTCCTCAAGCTGTTAAATTGCGACCGTCACGCTGGGGCCTAGGAATAGAACCCACAAGGATTGCTATTTCATTATATGGTCAGTCGTAAAACTACTGAAGCTCTTCTCCTTGTTCAGGCTTTAGGGAAATTAGTAGAACCACTATGCAGAACGAGAGTCTACAGGAATTGCTTCAACCTTAGAAATGTAGAGTGGAGGCAACAGAGGCTCGTTGCCAGAGTAACTTGACTCCGGGGAGACAGTGGCTCCTGTCAAAGACGAAGACTCGTCTTGGGATCTCCTCGGTCCTTTTCTTGGAAACACATGCTTCGCACTGCGAACAGATTTTTCGGCTTGTCTTGGGAAGCTTTTTGCCGTGTCTTTCATCTTTCCTTTCTCACTGCCTCTGTTCTCATTCTTGGTAGGATTCAAAATTCTTTCTGAGAGCACGTTCGATGACGTTGGTCCCGAAAGGCCATCCTCAAGAACTAACCTGACTCCTATCTCTTTTGAATTGACCGCCTTAATGTTAGCAAGTGAAGATGGAATTCCCTCTCCAACAACACTGGAATCTTCCTCTTTACTTTTCCTCCGAAATACTGAACTGATTTTCCCTATGCCCCTCCAAAGTGGGCTCTTCAAATGTTTATCATCCCGGTCATCCTTAATAATGCCGCCAGCACTTCTAACAGATTCAACAACATTTGCATCAACAACGTTAGACTCCCTGTGAATTTGTTTATCCAGGCGTCGACTTTTCCCTTTCCTTGGTTCCCATATTTGTGACTTCTCGCACCCCGGGTGATAAATCCATACTCCATTCTCTTTAAGCCCTCCTATATTAATAGGTTCAAACTCTTCCTCTGGTCTCGAAAAGTTTTGTGACGATAAAGATTGCAAGGGACTTCTATTAGCTCCATCATTTGCAAGTGAATCACCTTGATCTTCTCTGTTGATTGACCCCCCAGTACATAAAAAAACTTCCCCCTGGCAAAATAGTGCATCAGGTCATGAACAAACTCTACTTACTCTAACATTCAGAAATTTTATGAAGAGAATTACCTGTCCACTTTCCAGTATAGTTATGCCAAGGTGCAACTTCCCCATTTTAATATTCCGAAGAGGTAGCCACAAATCATGTCTCTGTCCATCTCTGAGATCATTAATGTTTAAAGAGCAGTTTCTACAAGGAATAAAAAAGGTCGAGTCAGCACATCAATCCATAAAAGCAATTTCTTTGAAAGATTGCATAACCAGAGTACTTGGTCAAACGAGAGAACTAAAAGCATTTGTTTCTAAGATGGGACAGATACGGTAAGTTCAACTATCAAAGCAAGTAATCTGTGCTGGTAATTAAAGTATTAATAATAAAAAATCAAGGTTTTAAATTTTTCTCAAGAACGATGAGTACTCTGCATAACAGAAATAAGTACATGTAGAATCTAGACAAAAATGAAATTGTAACCCTAAGAAAGACACTTAATAGCAATGCAATTAGTGAGCCTTGGAGATCAAGTGGAGACCCACACCAAGAGCAAGAGGCTTCAAATGCCACAGAAGATATTTACTATTGCCAACTCCACATTCCATTAGAGTGAGAAACCAAGAAAATAATTAGTGGAGTGCCATGCTGTTACATTTTCCCCGACATTTCCACAGCAGTAATTGTTAGAATAATTAAACCATGCCTTCATCTAACAATTTAAGCTTTTAGAACAGTCAACAGTGGTACCAAATCTTTCCAGGTGCCATATTTGTCTCCCTATTTAAATATTTCCATGATTTGTACTAGGCCAAAGTCCAGCCTAAGTGTGAGCGGGAGTGTTAGAACAGTTAGATACTGACCCACAAGATCTCACAGTAATAAATACACACATCCGTTTACAGTTGTGTGGCACTTGAACCATATTGGACTCAACCATGACTCTGTTTACTAAAGATTACATGAATGTCCATTAGCAGAATCAGAAACAGAAAAGAACTTTTCTTGCTAATCTAGGCTAGACACAAACCCGAGATCACCATCGATGAAATGATCCTTGTCAAGAACTTCCAGATTTAGCACATTAGGCATTTCCCATGTGATGATGGGAATCCTGAATTCCTCGTGCCATTTAGGAGCTAATGTTTTCTTCTGTGTTTTAGTCTTGAATCTGTAAGGACCCAACTTCCCCTTCACATATGGATCAGCTGATCCTACAAAGCGAGAATTGAAGAGCAAATGGAAAATAAAGCTCAATACTGGCATTTAAAGTTTGCTATCAGTGCAATGGAAATTACAGGATATGAACTGGGTTATGAGCTAACCATTCAAATCAGACGGCTTCATCTCAGATGCTTCTATGACTTCTACTTTGGCATAAGCCACAGGTTCCTTAACATCCACAGAGAACCAAGTTTCTGGGATTAAAGTTCATGGTATCTCAGATGTACAGATCACCTTTCAGCAAATAAATCAACAGAAAAGTGATAATAGTAGTTATCGACAGTTTGAGAATATATCTAGCTAGTAGACAGCCAACAGCACCGCATCTGACAACAATTAAGTCGGCAGAGCAAAATGGGTTAACAGTGTACCAGTTGCGAGAGTCAAGTAGGTCTCAATAACAAAAAGACTCTTGAGGCTTTCAGTTATTAATTTCTTACGAGACAAATTAAGAGAACTTGAGGACTTAAACATTAATGTTATCCTGTTATATGTTACCTTGCTGCGATTTGCCATCTTGTTGAGGTGCAACAAGTTTCTCCACATCAACCACCAGCATATTTGGCTGAAAACTCGAGCAGAATAAAACTTGTATTAGAAATAATTTTCCCAAAGTTAATCCAAAAGGACTCAACCAACACAATGGTCACGCAGAAACTCAGCCTGTAGCTAGCACTTGCAAATCATGTTAAGGAAGAGAACGTCAACCACAAGGATGATGATATGATCAGGCACTTAATATTAAGCAGTGAAATGTGAGTTCAGCCAGGCTAAAAAACTGTGAGATTAAAATTTTACCTCAACGAGTGATTGCTCAAATGCAACAGAAAGAATTTTATCCTACCCAAGGAAAAGAAAATAGACAGATATTAGTTGCAATACATGAAAAAGAGAGAAGAAAATCACGACTCAAAATGCATAAAGTATAATAAAACTTACAATCCATCCAGAAATACCAGGAAGTTCGGTCACATCAAGCCCATACGAGGACATAGGCTTCAGAGTCATCTGAAAATATGGGGGCTCAGCAAAGCACACTCGTAAACGTCCCAGGTAAGGCCAGGTTGGAATGAACTTTACCCCGAGTACCACCTGGAAAAGAGATGGACTTGCATATTATCGGCTTCTAGAAACACATCTGAGATCACAATAGTGAGACAACCAATTTTCTCAAGTTCTCTGATGTACACATAACAGCACTAGATTTTTCCATACATAAGTAGTCACCTGGTGCTTTTCACCTTCTGTGGGATCTAAAAGGAGTCATGCACCTTCAAGAAGATTGGTATCCAGATTCCTCTCATGTTTCTTAGGATATGTTAAATAAAACTCATATTTGGAATTGCCTTGTGAGAATTGTATATCTCATGACTGGCATAATAACGAATGAAAAGTACCACAAATGTGTAAACTTCCAACTAACAATGTAGAAGAAGTAAACTGCCAAGTTCTTATCAGCTAGAGAATTCAATTCATTCTCATACCTTCCCTTCCACATGCATACCGGTCATATGCAATTTTGCCAAAATTCCAAATCCAAATGCTTTCCTTAGCTTGACAGCAAATATCGCACTAATATCATCTGTATTGAGAAAATTTATCCCCAACTGCAAGACCTGCACATAGATATGAACAGAATCTCTTCATCATTTTATAGGCAAGTCATAACTCGCCCATACACACACATTCAAAAGATAATAGAGTTTCGAAATCTAGAAACTGTTGCGTGTTAATACCCACCAAGTGGTCATCACCAGTGGCCTGACGAATAACGCGAACTTCTGTAAACATCGGGGGTTTGCTTCCAAGGTACAGGTGCTGAATTGAAGCCTCCTTCTGCAAAGAAAAATTCTTCTGTCACGAATTACTCTAAAGCATGAACAGATATATGTGGAAGAAACTTTGTACGCCATGCCTCCTCATGGTTATTATTTAACTCATATGCTCATGTAAAGTGACGATATAAAAAAGCATGAAAAATTAGCAGATGTTGATAAGCAAGAGCTTCTTTAAATCAAGGTAAATGATTTTAACTAGCTCCGAAAGATAAAGTGAATGTGTTGAGACTGCCCAAAATTTGATTTCTGCCAACTGTGGCACAGTACACTATTGGAAATTGACGATGCAATTCGCTTTTCGGAGGAATGGAGCAGAATACTGCTTTTCTCCTAGTAAAACAGTGATATACTGCCATAAAACTGGGTAGGAACCATACAACTGTCCATGGTTTGTACTTGTCCAAGAACCAGGGTACAATGGGAAGGAGAAACTTCTGTGAGGAAATTTGTTCTAAACACACAGGCCATATCTTCTCCAATGCGTAGTTCAACCACCTCACCGTTTCCGAATCAGTCATCACCTAAACAAGAGCAAAAGGAACAGACAAAACTTACTGAGATCACAGCAACAAAGCAACAGCACCACATTAGCCCATTTTCTCATTTGGGGAAACTAAACACTTGAATAGAAAGTCCCAACTGCCAGCATACCCGTCTCTGATATGACTGTTTCCTCTCCTCGAATCCTAACTTCTTCCTTAATCTCGTGATGTAATTCTCCTGAATCTTCCAAAAGAAAGCAGAAGCGCGGTTATGAGAGAGAGAGAGAGAGAGAGGTTGCTGCAATTTTAGCATGCGATAGGAATCTGAGCTACCATGCGAGGATCACATCCACCAACTACAAACAGTATCTCCATATACAGCTCAAGTGGAGGCCCTTTCACAACCCTCAAACTTTTTCGCTCTCTTTGCTTGTTACATACAGGAAAAGAAGAGCGAGCCCGGCAAACAAAAGAAATGCGGTAAGGGAATTGAGAGAAGTGACTCGTACCAAGTACAGATAGAAGATGGAGACGATGAAGGTTATCGGATGGCAGAGGTTGCATCTGCAGAGCAACCAGAGCAGCAGCATCACAATGCACACATGGTGCATCAGTGTAACCTCTGTTATGTCCATTTCTCTGTGCCCCTCCCTTCAACTATGACAACTCCTGATTACAAACTCACTAATCATCTACAACAATCACAACTACAACAGCAACTCTCTCTCTCTCTCTCTCTCTCTCTCTCTCTAGTCTCTTCCAGAAGGAATTCAAACCCGACAATCCCAACTGCCCTCTCTGGAGACTTGTGGGCTAAGATTTGTAGTCTCAAAGAACCAAATCATACCCGCAAGCGAAAAAGAATGAACAAAGCATCTGGTCAAACGAAGGGGAAGCAGGAAAGCGGAAAAATACGAAATTTCTTTATCAGCAAACGCGGAGACATGCGGAAGAAGATGCAGCAAAGGAACAGCGAAGAGGTTGGTAAAGCAGAAGGAATATCAGAGACGGACGGACGTTTCTGAGGAAATAATAAACCGGGCGGTACCGTGCCATCAAAGTAAAAACGAAGGCAAAGGAAAAGAAAACCGCCAAAGCAAAGCGGGGAAGGAATCGGAAAGCTTTGTGGAATCTGAAAGAAAGAGAGAAGTGTGATGGGAAGCTCTAGCGGATGGCGGGTGATTTGGCAAACTTTGACCCACTTCGACACGTGTCCCACGTCAAATCAGATCATCTTTGCACTGGGAATGTTCAGCATGACGCGGGCAAGCAAAGGTTTGATCTTTTCTTGTCAATTTGGTGAGACGGACCGCGTGAATATTGTACCGTGAATACCAGATGGCAAGGACTCGTTTATTTTAGTGACTGATTTTATCTGCCGCCTTATTTAATTAATTAAACAGACTAATCTAAATACGATTGTTATTAATCTTTTGTATGTATAAGGTTTCGGGCAAAGTAGCTCATAATTTATTTATTTTTAACTTTTTGTCAATTGACGATCATTATCGAAATAGAATGGAAGTAGTCCCACGGCCGGCCCTAGCTCTTTTCTCTCTCCTCTCTCTCTCTTGCATGCACACTTTCTTTTTTTAACCTAAAGAGAGTTTGAGCTAGATCTCTCCCTCCCTTCCCCATTTTCTTAAGCTGTGTTGACTCTTTATTTTCTTTTTTATGCTTTCCTCACGTTTGGGGGCTTTTCTTTTCCCATTTAATCTAGATCTAGAAGTTTTTTTTTTTTTTTTTGGTAAAGCTAGATCTAGAAGTTTTTCTCTTCCATTTTTGAGAAGATCTATATCTCGATCTAGTTTAGTTTTGAGGTTTCCTGCGTATATGTTTTCGGGGTTTTGCTTTCCTCATTTTTCGTCGGTGAACAAGTCTAGTTTCAAAGAAAATGAGAGGAGCTTCGTGAAGGTTTGGCTCTTATAAGTGTCAACTTTGTGCTTGTTCAACCATTTTATTCTGCTCGGTGATGGTATTGGGACGTTAAATCTAAGCGCGTACCGCCAAAAGGCAAAACCGTATCAATAAATGAGATTTCGACGTGTGCTCATTACTAAAGAAGGAAGAAGTGATCGACAGCTGATTTAGGTGTAAAGAAGTCATAGATTTGCTCTTTAAGTAAGTGACCCATAACTTCATCTTGATGATTTTTATTGTTATTTGGAACTTATTTTGTTTTGAAGTTATCTAGGAGTTGTTTTGAGTTTGTAGTTGATATGCAATATACCTCTCTTGTATTTCGAAGAAGTGGATGGAATTAAGGATATGTTATTTTGACAAAAAAAGAAAAAGAAAAGAAAAAGAAACAGAATGAAAGTCAAAGTCACTTTGAGACATTCCGCAATTGATGGCACATGTCTTCCCAGCCCAACAAGGGTGAAACAAAGTAAAGAAAGCAAGAGACATTTCTGACCCACAATTTCGAGAAATGGGATTGTTGTCGTGCGAACATATTTAACTTGAGATCTATTAAGAATTGCGCGGCGATAAAGAAAATTTAGTAATCACGTTAAGTATGATACCAACTGTAGACACGAATCGTTGCTTTTTTATTTGGAAACTTACCGGTCGCATGAATAATTTACTAGTTAAAACAAAACTCAATTCTTTTTCTACCTAAAAAATTACCGATAATATCGTGAAACTACCGGTTCGCTAAATTTTTTAAACGAAAATTTCTGTCGACGTTGAGAAATTAATAATTGCACATGGGTATTATTCTTCCTAATTTGAAAACCTACAAATCGCAAAGTTATTCTCATCTATTGTCGCCAAGAGTGGTCCCCTAAGGCACTTGTTAAGAGTCATCATTGATAATATTTTTTTAAATTTAAAACATTTTTTTCGGTCGAATAAATATTTTCTTTTGAATAATGTTACGCTCTGGACTCTTTATATCTCTCTCCATGTATGTTTTATATTTTGCAAAGATAAAAATAAATGATTTAAAAAAATATTTATCTACAAATATTTGTTTTTAGCGCTTAGAAAATATAGTCAACGGGAAATTTAAACATTTTCATCGATACAGATTATTTTACATTCATCCTTTTATGCGAACCGTACACGCAGTTATATTGTGAAAAATATTTTCCGAAACCTTAGTTTTCCACGAAAGAATCGCCACCTCTTTAGGAAACTTCCATCCTCTTTTAAAAAAAATGGGGAAACGACATCGCATGCATGCATGCTCTCCAACCTCCACAACTAGAATATGTATCACTTTCTCATGGGAATCTATTCTTCTCCTCCCCCTTTTTTGAAAGATTCTCTCGTGCAACTTCAAAAGTCGTATAGTTGAAATGGTCCATGCCATCGAGGGTCTTTCCATCATTTGGAGCTTACATGGAACAAACTGAAAATTGGTCTAGTTGCGTTGATACTGTGGGATGGGCTGGTGCAGTTTCGAAGTCGACGCCCGCATAGGATTAACGTGTGCCTGCATCCACTTCATAAGTTGAGTTCTCTGCTGTCAAGTGTCCTCTCGCGACATAAGGCAGCAGCTAATTATATCGTGATTACACCAAGAAAGGACCGACTATTTTAATTTGACAACGGCTTAGTGGGTTAGATGAGTTTGATTGATGTGATCGGCATGGTTATCGACGAATATCCGATGTGGTTATTAATTGGTTTGTCAATGACTATAATGCACGGCTGTCGACAGCCATACGGCAAAGCCATCGACGAGCAACGAAGCGCGATCGATCAAGGAAGATTGGTCGTTGAGAGTGCTTCAAGATGTTAAACATCGACAGCGGAATGGAATGAATATCAACATCTACGAAGAAGAATCGCCGGCGTCTATAAGGACTCGGCATCAACAAGTGGCTGAAGGGTGTTCGATAAGGTGCATCGACAGGGCAAGCAGAGACTTGGCTATTATGAAATTTGACTAAGTGGTGGCAGCAAAGGAAAAACACGAGGGCAAGAATATCGATTGAAAGCGACGGTTGAGTAACCCAATGGCTTGGGAGTTGTGACCGTTTGTGGATGAGACCGTCGTGCGAATAAGGGGGGCTGAATGTGGATTGTGCAGTTATAACTGTGCTTAGACCGAGTAATAACTGCTAGTGAACGGTTATAATTAAGGGAAAATTTTCAAACAGGGCATGATGTACATTCATTTTATCAAATAAAGGCTTGAAAATAAGGGTCTAGAGTGGATATTGTTTCAAATAATGGTATGAAATAACCTTATCGGTCTCAAAAAAGGGGGCTTGACTCACTAGTTAATAGAGGCATTTTGGTCATTTCATATTTTTTTTCCTTTTTCATTGTTTCAAAAATTTAAAAAAAAAACTAAAACTGAAAAGAAAAACAAAGAAACACAAGCGGGAGGGCCGCCTTCTCGCTTGTGTTACTTTTTTTCTCTTTTTTTTATTTAATTTAATAAAAATTAGATTAAAGTTGTATTTTGATGAAAATACCCTTGATCGGAGGGAGTTTTAGCCGGGTGACTTGCTGACGAGGTCAGGTCCTTATTTGAAATAATTATGGCCACTTCAAGCCCTTATTTGAGACAATGACCACTTTAAGTCATTATCTAAGAAAATGAAAGTACTTGAGCCCTTTTTTGAAATTTTCCCTATAATTAATGAGTTATACGTATGTTGGCGTCTAATTATGCAAATCACCATCGACAACACATATTCCCAATATATTTTGCTCAATTTATTAATTTTGTTGTCTTTCTAGTTTCCATCATTTTACAATCCTTTTACCTTTAAATTTTTTGTTCATCTTCTTCGTAACGCCAATTGAATTCTTCTTCAAAATCTCTCCTAACCTATTTCGTTAAAAAAAAAAAAAGAAAGATAGAGATCAACTTTTGGTTATAGATTTTTCACTATTTGAGCCGATACCCATTTTTTATTGAACATCTTTTTGGCACGCCCAATAGGATCATTGTGGTACGATCGAGGAAGTTTAATGGCAATGACAGAAAATTAATAAGAGCTTTGACAATGCTATCGGAAAGAATCATTCACCGCGTCAAGGCAATGATAAGGGTGTGATTTCGGAGTCGGTGGTCGCTCAAGCTATAGCAGAGCAAAATAGATGTGAGAATGTCGATTTTCCAAAGCATCTCAAGGAGGAGCAAATGAGGGAAAAGGCGCCAAACTCGGCCGTAGTGGCTACCATGGGGAGGTTGTTCAAGAAACAGCAAAGCGGTCATGTCCAAGCACATTGTGCGGCACATTTATGATGTGACTAGGCCGATGGTCGTCAATGTGGTCGGCGATGTCATTTCTAGGCTCGGGTAATCTAGCCAGTCGTTCTCAGTTTAAGGAGATCCGACGGTTCTCAGGTATGTCTCTTCAACTTTTGCTCAGTTTAATAATGTTACTAATTTTTTTACCCAAAAAAGATAATGTTAGTAATCTAGGCCAAGTAGTTCCATCGCCAGTGAGAATCTTGCAAAGGCCTGAAACTTCCGGCTAAGGTCAATATAGTGCAAATGTGTTGGTGCTATCAATGGAAATAATCAAATTAATCCTGCTCGGGCTAACCCAAACAATGATAATAACAATAGTAATTTGGCAAATCAAAACGTTCAGGAGAACGTGCCTCTGCCAAATGTGGTAAATGTTAGGCCTATAGTTCCGATACCGACTTCAATAATGTAAGGCCATTTGGTGCACTGATTCTACAAAATGCGGATCCTATTTTAAAATGATTATTTATGTCGTTTAAAAAATAATCATTGTAAAAAATATTTTTATTTAACAATAATGTCTAAACATCTTCGCCGATGAAGAAATATTTTTTCGTTCGTTTATTTCTGTAAGTTTTGCAAATGATTACTTTTATGAAAAGGCTTTTTTTTTTTTTTTGGTCCAAACGAAAAGGCTTTTTAGATCCCTGATTTTCGGCGAAAGAAAGGCACTTCTTCAGGAAGCTTCGATTATTTTTTCAACAACTGAATATGTGTATCATTTTCTCATGGGAATTTATTCTTCTTCATCTTCTCCCCTTTTTTCAAAGATGCTCTCGTGGAAATTTCAAAAGAAGTTGTGATTCGAATGGTGCATGACATGACAAGGTCGCTGATTTACATATCATATTCACCAGAGATCCTATATTATATACAAGTTCGGCCTCCATCGTTCTTTCTAATGGCAAGGGCTTTGCTGCTGGGCCTGACCCGACAAGGTCCCATGTTTAACTTAAATAACTGTACGGATGTATAAATAATAATTTTTTTTTTCTAAGAAGCTTCATTCATGAAAATAATGAGTTGGTGTATACAACAAGTGTGGATATTGACGACGCGAATGATAAACATTTTGTTTCCTGAAGCTATTTTTGGTCAGAACTAGTTTTTTTTAATTTTATTTTTATTCATTGGATGAGTTTATGAGCAGAGAAATGCATTTGACAACATCACAAAATTTCAATTGTTGGAATAGAAATTCGTTTGATGACAATATAAAATTTTTAAAGTTATTGCCGGTCGGCAAGCGGTGGACGGATATCGGTGGCCGATAACCTGTGGCTGGCAGTCGGCGATGAGGACGAGAGAGAGAGAGAGAGAGAGAGAGAGAGAGAGAGAGAGAGAGAGAGAGAGAGAGAGAGCATGAGAGGGGAGAGGAGAGTGAACGATGAAAAGAATTTTTATTTTTATTCCAAAAATAGAAAACTAGAAAGTTTTTACTTCTTATTTTTGTTCCAAAACCTATTCTTGAGTTTAAAATTTATCCAGAAAATAGAGAAATGAAATTATATTACAAAACGAATTTCTACTCTAAGCCTATTTAAGAAAAAAAGGAAAAAAAAAGAAAAAATAAAATGGTTATTATCCGCGCTTTGAAAATGTAGCAACTTTAGTCTTCGTAAGACTATGCAAAATATCGGGAGAATTGTCAAAAAAATCCTAAACATATTGCACTTTTGCTAATTCAGTCCCAAATATTTTATATTTGCGCCAATTCAAATCATAACCTTTTTTTTGTGCCAATTTAATCTTAAATCTTTTAATTTTGGCTGGTCGACGATGACGTGGATGACAACCGGCGACATAATATTTTAGATTTTTCGTATTTTATTATTTTTGGTAATTTTCCTTATTACGAATGATTAACGTCATCGAGATGGGTATGCCAAATAGTGGTTTTGCTTGAAAATCAATCTGAGCGATTGTAGCTGAAGATTTAAAAGAAATTTGCAAAATGCCATTTTCTCGGCATTTATTAAACAGTCAAATGTAAAAATTTGTAATTGAATGTTATTGATTTTCTCCCTGATATATACAATCGTTCCCTTAATAAAGTAATTTGTTATTGATCCAACTCAAAACAAGATACAAACGAGCTCTCCAAAATAGGAATGCAAGCTCCGTTTGTTTAGGGAAAAATAAATGATGTAAAAAGTATTTTTTTAAAAATGACCTCTTCTATTATTTGGATGAACAAAACAAACTTATTGTTTAATTTTTTCAAATAATATAAAAAATTTATTTATTTACTTTTTGCGAAGTAAAGAGCTCCAATTGTCAAGTAAAGTTGTCAAATGGGTGAGTCGAGTCGGGATGAAAATGGTCCGATCTAAATTGCCCATTTAACCCTTTTTAACCCATTTTCACATAATATAAATCTAGCAACCAATATCCCACCCAACTCATGCACGACCCGACTTATATTGTACACTTCAATATTTAATCATATTTAGGAAAATATCTCTAAAACATTGTGGACAATTTTATAATCTCTATAAAATATATATATTTTAATTTTTCTTTCTTTTCCTTCTTCCTTCTTTCTCCGCCGGTTGTCGGGCCTCGGCAATGGTTGGTAGCCCGACAACTACCCACATACATAGGCGATTTTAAGTGAGTCATAAATAGTATTTCTAAATATTTTAGTTTTTTTAATGATTTATGATTTTATTTTTTATTTTTTAATTTCTCATTGTTCTTCCTTTTTCTTTTTCCTCTAACCTCCGCCGTTGCGACTAGCTTGTGGCGGGCACCAACGAGCACAAGCTCTTACGAGATTGGCGAGCTCAATTTGACCAATGGTTGTCTACGGCCGGTGTCTCGCTGGTGGTTGTCGCTAGCCGGTGTCGGCTAAGGTAGGATGGAAAAGAAAAGGAAAGAAAAGAAAGAAAAAGAAAAGGAGAAACAAAATTAATTGAAAATAAAATATTAAAATATGTAGCTTTCTTAAAATATCTAAAAAAACTATTTATGACTCATTTAAAATAATCTTCTTAATGAACCTATTTACAATACATTTAAAACCCATTTAAAACTCAATAAATTTTTAAGTAACTTATGATCTATTTTAATTTGTGTTTAAAATTTAAATCAACTCATTTATGATCCATCATTATTAAATATGGATTAAAACGTGAATTCTAGATCAATTTTGCGGTGTCCAATCATTGAAAAGCCCCTATCGTGATGTCCAAGAACAAATTTTGAAGGACGGAGTGGGCTAGAGGATGCCAAATGGACCCGTGGGCCCGGAACCGGCCCGTTGACTGGGCCCACGGTTCCAACCCGGAACCGGAACCGGCCCTCAAGGGCCGGTTCTGATTTGTAAATTGTTGGAACCGGCCCGGAACCGCCGGTTCCGAGCCGGTTCCAACCCGGTTTAAAAAAAAAAAAAAAGGAAGTAGGTTTGATAAAAAAATCAATTATGCTTTGAAACCGGAACCAGAACCGGCCCGGAACCGGCGGTTCCAAACCCGGAACCGGAACCGGCGGTTCCGTCGAACCGGCCTTCTCTAGAGTGGGCACTTGGAAGGCTTACGAACAAGAGATCACCGTACGAGGCCCATGCCCTTCCCAGTCCAGAACTCCGCCCATCCTCCATTGCAAGGTAGCGAAAATGGCGGACGTCAGAGACAGAGACACAAACACACGTCATCACAAGACAGCGCGACACATCGCGTCACGACACAAACACGAGAAAAAAGCCAGCAGCGCCCATCGCACGAACCCAAGGCATAACCATTCGTCCCCAAAAATGACGATACCTTCGACGCCCCAATCAAGAATCTCATCCTATAGATTATACGAAATCACAACCCGCAATATTCTAATCCAAGATCCAGCTGAAGCTCCCATCTTTGGGACCGATAAAGTTTATGTTTTCTAATGCGATCGCCTCACGTCCTTGCTTATTATATCAGGATCAGGAGTCAGGACCTATGCTAAAGGTTGGGTTTTTACGAGCCTCTGTCTCGAACGCTCAGACCCATCATCTGCTTTTCAGCCTTCGCAGAATCAATCTTGCGACAGCCATCGGCAATCGCTCAAAGCTCGTCCGATCGGCAATGGGTTCTCACAGCACCGCCTCTTCTCAGTCCCCGAAGCTCTTGTTTCGCCAACTCTTCGAGAAAGAATCATCCACCTACACCTATCTTCTCGCGGATGTGTCTCATCCCGATAAACCTGCTGTTGTGAGTCTTCCTTCTTTCCCCTTGATTATTGAACGTTGACTTTGATGTCGATCTTGTTGTTTCTTGGTTATTGGGATAGGACCACATGTCCGTTAAATTTGGAATGTCCAATTGAAACAGGACTTGACATGATTGTCGGGGACTGGTTGGAATATTTGTTGAATCATGAGTATTTTCATTTGTGCTCTGGGATGCAATAAATTGCTTGTTGAATAACAATCCGTGCATTTTGTGGTATCTGACAGTGAAATTCTTTGTTTTGTATAGCTGATTGACCCGGTAGACAAAACTGTAGATAGGGATCTTTCTGTTGTTAAGGAACTGGGGCTGAAGCTTATATATGCCATGAACACGCATGTACATGCCGATCATATAACTGGATCTGGTCTCATTAAGGTTTGTCGATGCTTATTATGATGTGCTACCTTAGCTCATGATTGTTGTTTCTCTGTCATCTTATTGTTTGCGCTGTCAAAACTTTACTGCAGAGTAAGCTTCCGGAGGTGAAATCTGTCATCTCAAAAGCCAGCGGTGCAAAAGCCGATGTTTTGATCGAACATGGCAACAAAATTTACTTTGGAGATCTCTTTCTGGAGGTATGCGTGGAACTGCATTTTGTCCCAAAAAAGAAAAGAAAAGAAAAGAAAAGACATATTATGAGTTTGAGGATGGTTTGAGTTTGCATTCCTGTAGAACAATGTCATCAAGCCTGTTAACTTACAATTAAGTTTTAAACGAAAAAGAACCATATTCGGCGTCTCGGGAACTCGGCTTTCAAAATTTTAAACCCCATTTGCCATAACATTATGCATCCAATGTTGGCCTAGTTTATGTGTCAAGGGGTGTCACATTCCTTAAAGGCATTTTGGAGCCGTTATTTGCTTCAGGTACCTATTTAGTTCGAGAAAAGAGGACATTGTCAAGTATGCTTCTGAGGCATATTTGGTTAGTGGAAATTCCATATCGGTCTCCTCATTATCCAAGATTGGTAATGAAACAACTGAACTTTCCTTAGACTCGCGCTACTCCTGGTCATACATCCGGCTGTGTCACCTATGTGACGGGAGATGGACCTGATCAGCCTCAGCCAAAGATGGCGTTCACTGGGGATGCTGTACTAATCCGTGGATGTGGAAGGACAGACTTCCAGGTGAATACTCGAATAAGTTAACGTGAATTAATGTTCACTAATTTGATGTAAACTTGCAAAAATTAGGAAATTGATAAAGCCATGGTGCTTTAAGATATGTCTAGCTAGCGTTTTTCCTTGAAGTTGATGCATTTTTATTCGTCTCAAATTCTGTATGCTTCATCATATCAGCATTATTGTTCTGAGGTTGGCATAGTTGTGACATTCTTTCAAGATCTCACAGAGACGAGACTCTTCAACTAGCATCTACTGACTATTGAAAATGAGCAGTAGGCTGTTTCTTCAGATGCTACTAGCATCCTGTTAATAGCAATGAAAGAATGCTAAGCCAATGTAATTTCTAAATCCACACTCTTTTATTTGTTTGTGGTTTATATGGTGTCGGTCAGTTATTTCCTGGATGAATTCTGTGTACGGCTTGCTGATTTAAGTGAACTTCGCCAGATTTTAGGCCCCAGCTCCAAAAAGAGAGGAGAGATCGAAGTATCCAAAATTTGGTTTTAGATGGAGTAATGATTCGTCATTAGATCAAAGAAATGAAAGGCAGAGTTAGGTTTTGCCTTTTCTTTACTGGATATTCTTGAACTCTCCCATTCTAGTCCAGGTCAAGCGTGTATCTTTTGCCTAACAAACCAACCTTTGATGCAAATATGCAGAGCGGAAGTTCAGAGCAGCTGTACAAGTCGGTGCATTCCCAGGCAAGGATGATAAATTTTTCCTGTTGATGGATGCTACACATTTTGTGTGAAAGAGCTGGGACTTGAGCCTCACATTGGAACTTATACTCAACGATGCATGAAGTTTTTGGCCATCTTGTTTTACACTAACATGGAGGCTGTTATTCTTGATCAGATCTTTTCGCTGCCAAAGGATACGTGTATCTATCCAGCTCATGACTACAAGGGATTCACGGTAAGGGAACTAAAGGAACAATTCTTCTTGTTGATGCTTCGTTTCTAGCTGCTTAAATCAACAACTAGTTGAACTCAGGTGAGTACTGTTGGAGAGGAGATGCTTTACAATGCTCGCCTGACAAAAGATGAGGTAATTCTGTCAGCTGAATAGCCGCTTTCCCTATTTTGTTCTTCAAGTGTTATTACCTACAAATTGTTTCTGTGCTTGAACTGATATGAGTCCAGTGTTTCTGCTTGTTGCTATGCTGTTCGTATGACCATATGAATCTTCAAATAAAAATGATTGGTCATGGATTTTCTAATGATTTTCTTTACAAAGTATAAGATAGTATCCAGAATCACATACCTTTTCATTAGTTGACTCATTTTAACGGTAAATGTTCATTTGGCAGGATACTTTCAGGGGAATCATGGCAAGTAAGTACTATTCCTATCCAGTGGAAATAAACGTGTTTGCGGTCCCCACTCTATGAGTTTTGATCTACAGAGTCTTTACAAGATCAGTGCCATGGCATCACATTTCTTCTTCCTCTTTTGATCAGATCTTAATCTGGCATATCCCAAGATGATTGACGTTGCAGTACCGGCGAATTTGGTGTGCGGCTTCCAAGATTTGATCCCAAAAAATTGCTGAACCTTTCTGAAGGTGGATTGCTTGGTTGACAGAAAGCATCTTAAACGTATATTCTCCCATTCGTGCCATGTGAATTGTGTAATAAAAAGACGTCTCCTGTCTGGCAAACAAAAGTAGCACGAGGAGTAGCAACTCGCTGCTTGTTACTGAGCTCGTCGCATTTCATTTCACGAATTGGATTTGATCTGAAAGGATTGGCCTGTCGCCGCCGTTGTTTATGACCAAATACGTATTAGTAATGGAAACACTTTTTATAATAAATGTTTAGTGTCCATAGTCGCGGACTCACAGCTCGAAACTTGATCTTGGCAAAAATTTACAGGGTCAAGTTTTTTCCCCTTCCTGTTCAAGGCCACATGCCGAATTGCCAAGTTGGTTGTAAGCATTCTCTTTCACGGCTCCTGTTTCGTAGAAATTTCGTTTGCTGTCGTTTCTTGTTGAGGATGGAACAGGACAGAAAAATGAAAGAAGATTCCGACGAGAGAACGAGAAAGTTTCCTTAGTGGGGCAAGCAAAGCTACCGTATTTCTTCGAATAGACAAAACATAAAAGAGAGAGAAAAATGCACCCGGCACCAATGGGCTGGGGTACTTGTTGACTTCGCCTTTAAGGGAAATAGAGGTCGCGGCTAATTATACATAACCAGCCAAAACTGGAGCAGAACCGAGTGAATTGACTTGCCTCTATCCCCCCCAGTCTGCCTCTCGTCCTCTCACAAGAACTCGCACCGTTTCTGCACCGTGATCCAATCTTCCTTCTTCTCCAACAGCTCACCGTCGCACACCCTTTTTGCCATAGTCGCTGTGGTTGATCCAAGATGAGCAAGGACGAAGACAGAAACAGAGGCGTCTCGAGCAGTGACTATCAGCACCAGTACGGCACGTTCCAAGGCGTCGCCAACTACCCGCCGCCGAACCCGCCGCACCAGGAGCCGGCGATCGGCTATCCCCAGCTGGTGCCTCCGCCGGGCGCCTCCGCTCCGTCGGCCCCTCCTCCGCCTCCTCACCAATATTACCATCATGGGTATCAGACCGTTCCAGGTACAAAGTCGCTCCTTTTAGAATCGCTTGCAAGCAGAGTTAGCTTTAGCATGTAAAGTTTGGAAGGGGCTGTCGATGAAAGTTCGATTCAGGGATCATTTTTTCGTTGATCCTGGAATTTGGTCGTGGTGCATTGGAATTCCTGTTTGATCATGATGGAATGCTTCTAGGAATCTTGGGATTTTGATTTTGACTTATGAACTGCCAATATGTTGCTAATTCACTCTAGCATGGAATGATGTGCTAATGGATTCAGTTTATCCAGTGGGTTTAGTTTTTTGGTAAAGATTTTACATCCTCATCTTTTGAGACATTGGATGTGTGGGGTGTGGGAGAGGAATTCATGAAGGTGTTGAAATAAAATGAAATTAATCGGACCAGCACGTTTGTCCTCATTTTGGTTGACTAGCTTTGAACGTGGCTTCTGTAGTGGTCAATTATGCTTATACAGAGAATCACGTGTTTTGCCCGATGTGTTGTCCCAGGGTTCTCGGGGTTTGAGTTAAGTCAGATAAAATGGGGTACCCATTGGAGTCTCGAGTAAAATGCTGTCTACTCGTTATAAATATGGCTTGGCTTATGTGTTCACCTTGCTACTATCCTACTGTCCTCTAGGTCAGGCGGTATCTTTTTTTGAAGTTGTGAATGTTCAGATGCGGTTGCGATTATGCATCTGTCTAGATGGGAGCAGCACAATCATACCTGTGCACAGCTAAAGAGGAAGATAAGTAATTTTAGCCAGTAAATACTGTGATCAACGGGGTTTTCTTGTACTCGAAAATCGGAAAATGCGTCTCTATATCCTTTTTACCTTAGTCCTTTTGTCACCTTTCTTGGATAGATAACTTACTGGAACGATGAGGACTAAGTATGCCTGTATTCATGATTTTACTGACTGCTCTGATGAAACAAAAAAATGATTTGTGATCTTGACTCTGTATACTTTGCAACCTTTTTTTGGGGTAATTCCATTTCTCAGCAAACGTTTTCAGGTTATGCTGTTGCTGAAGGAAGACCAATAAGAGAATCGCGGCTGCCTTGCTGTGGTATTGGATTTGGATGGTTCCTGTAAGTTCTTTACTTTATTCGTGGGTTGGATTTCATGTGTTGGCGAGCACATAGTCAATTGCAAAGCGTGATGAAGTCAACAGTGCCAATAACAACTAGGACTGCTTGACAGTTCTTGAGCCTGGATGTAGCAGATTCTTATGCTTCATGTGTTCAACATTTTGTATGTTTTGTTATGATCATTGGTACCTGGCTTTTAAGTTCGAGACCAGAGAAATACCATTTGATGGTTGCTCTCCGAATTTGAGGCTTGTATTCATGATAATGTTGATAACTTTATTATCATCAGCTAATTAGGGATGTATGCTTTGTCAAAGGTTTATCGTTGGCTTCTTCCTTGGTGCCATCCCTTGGTACATTGGACTACTTATGCTTCTCTGTGGAAGGATAGACTACCGGGAAAAGCCCGGATATATTGCTTGTACTATCGCTGTGAGTCTCTCTCTTTTCTTCTTTCACAAAAATAGCTACATTTGCTGTTGTTTGTTACTTCCAGGTAATGAATATGCTTATGCTCCCGCCCTCTGTTGTGTGCTTATGCACTCGGTTGTCGTACTTGCATGTATACTTATCTGCCTTCGCTGTACTCTGTAAAATTAGCATTGTCATTCGTCTTACTAAGTACCTCTTCCAAAAGAGCAGTTCATTTATACATCATATAAATTATCAACTTCTCTTCCTAGTCCAAAAACTTAGCTCATGCGCAACTGTATATTTGGTTCTTTCTGTCTCGATTAGACCAAGTGACATCATGATTAAGGATGTCTTTACTGACTTCCAGCTTATCTATGTCTGACCCTCTAATATCTTCTTATTCCTGACAACGCCTATGTTAGTTTACCCTCCAAAATGGAATCCTTGTGCTCTGTTGATATTTAACTTCAGGAACTGCAAACTAGATGCTTTGCTGTGTGATTTTTCACGATCTTATGCATCTCTGAACCTCTATTTGTGAGCCATTATGTGTAGGGGTGTGCAAACTGGACCGGACCGGCCCGGACCAACCCGGGACCGGCCCGGACCGGCCGGGTTTGTTCGGTCCTTGAGGTGGGCAGTCTGGTCCCCGGTCCCAATAAATGGGACCGGTGATCGGGCGGTCCGGTCCTTGGGTTTCTTGCATTGGGACCGGACCGGCCCGGCCCGGACCGGACCGCCAATAATATATAATTATTTATATATAAATATATACAATTGCAAAAAAAAATTGAAAACAAAACAGAATAATAAAAGTCTACTGCCCATTTTTTTCCCAACCTTGCACGGTCGCACTCTCTTCCACAAGACTTTTTTTTTAGTCTTATTTTCCATCTTGTTTTTGGTCATCTTTTCTCACTGCAGGCTTTTTTGAGTGCGGTTGGTGATGTTTTTATCATGTAATGGCTGGATTTGGTATCGAATTCGAACATTTTGGTCAAGTTCGTCGATCATAAAAGTCATAGCGAGTCATGTTTTTACCATGGCATAATTTATTAAGTTGACTAGATTTTCAATAGTTAGCGGTCCCTCTGGGCCGGGACCGAGACCGGACCGGGACCGGCCCGGACCAGGACCGGCGGTCCCAGTCCGGTCCTCGGTCCTGAAAATATGGGGACCGGGACTACGGTCCGGTCCCCGGTTCCATGCCGGGACCGGACCGGCCCGGACTATGCACACCCCTAATTATGTGTTCTGTCCTTTGCTTTACTCTACCTCTCTCTTATATATGTGTGTGTGTGTGTGTTCAATTCATTTTACGACAGACAAAATCTTAAAATTCCTTAAACATCCATGCGCAGGCAATTCTGGCAACAATTGTTATTGTCCTTGGTGTCACGAGAGAAGCTGATGATTGGGAACATCATAGCACACGGCCATAATAGGTATGTGATGTGATGTCTGAAAACGGGATAGTTCCAGCGATCTAGCTGGTGACTACATGAACGAATGGGGCCATCAGAAGAGGAAGGAAAACAGCATGGCTCTGTTGGTCCGAGAAGTCCGAGTTTTGGAATTATTCCTAGTTTTCATGGATCGTTTTGTGGAATTAAGAACAAGGTTCTCCTGTCTTTTTGGCTGGCGAGCCACGTGACATATGCATATAACTGTTGCAGTGACTACATCTATTATGCTCCTTGTAAAGTTGGGAAGATGGATTTGATGGTCAATAAGTTCATTGTTATCTGAAAACGATGCAGGAAACATCTCCAATACATTTACCAATCCAGCTTTGCTTACTCCTCGGAAGCATCTGCAGACTACGGTTGATGATATAAGCAGCAGATTGCAATATCTTGCTCTTTTCAGTGAGGTTTCTTGTTGAGTTCTGTGAGCTTGTGATGATGAGGTGATGATTGAGTATCAAGTCTTATAATCACGTGGTTTGCGGCTTAGGGACACAGGCAAGGATTGCCATGAGATCCAAGTTGTGGATGAAGATTAGAGACAATTTTAGTTCATTAAATCTTTAGGCACTTATGCAAGAACAGAATCCTCAACTCGTTCATACGTTTCATCAACAACAGATAGTGATACCATTTTTGTTTCCGGCAAAAATCACCCTTGATTAAAGGGGATTGAATTTCAATTTAATATGTAATGTGGTCTTTTAAACTTTAAGTTTATTCAACGTGGTCCTTCAACTTTTAGCTAATGTCTAATACGATCTCTAAACTTTTAATTTGTTCAATGTGGTTTTTGGATCTTGGGTTTTTTTTTTTTTGTACAAGTTCAATTTAGTCTCGAGACACTATAATTTTCCTCCTGTTAATTCAAGCTTAGGGACAACATTAAATATCTTCGTACAGTCCAGGGACAAAATTGAACATGCACTCAAAATCTAAGGCTCACGTTAGACAAATTAAAAGTTTCGGGACAACATTGCATCTTGGGTAACTCAAGAAGTATATTGAACGAATTTAAAGTTGATGGATCATATTGCACATTAATTCAAAGTTCATGGACCATCGACGTTATTTACCCTTGTTAAATTGCGCGAACTAGGCTTCGCTCGGGAGTTGTCAATCCGAATGAAATCGATATTTTGGATGAGGTTTCACTTCCTTTGTTTGTTCTTGCAAAGAGATGTGGATGCTTCATTCCTCCATCAAACAAGGGGAACAGAAGGAGTGGCCATTCCACGGCTCCACTTAAGGTATGGCCAATCCATTCCTTGGAAAAATATCAAGAGAGTTAATACGCACAATAATTTTGAGTGTACCCTTTATTTTTTTTTAACTCACTCATTGCACATTTTAAGGACATTTTAGACATTTTCAATTCCAAAATTTACCAGGCACAAGAAAAAGAATCGTCATATTCTTTCCAACTTATTTTGTCATACAATTACAAGGAATTGCGATGCGTGTTTCATTTCGTTTCCTTCCCTCCCTCTGTCGTCGAATGCGATCAGTCGTAGGATTGGATGTGGACGTGGATATTTCCTTGAAAGGAAGAAGAAGGGGAATTTCCTCATTGTTGCCGCATGAAACTTAATCATGAAGTTATGGTCCCATGGATGTTCAGGTGTGCATTATTGGGATAATTATATAAAAAAAAAAGGAGTCATATATCTATTATATTTGCTCCAATTCAATCTTAAACCTTTTAATTTAACTAATTTAGTCCTAAGTTGTTTGACAATTTTCTCCTGTGGCCCATCCTATCAATTCTAATTATAAATCACCGACGTGAACACCACCGTCCTATGTGGTATAATCGACGTTGACGATTTTTTTAAATTTTTCAATATTTTCCAAATTATATTAATTTTCTTTTTCTTTTTCTTTTTTTTTTCATTGTGGTCGGCGGCTCACCAACGTGGCCCTTGCCGGCATTGCCCATGTCCGGGCAAGGCGGTCTCGTTTGTAGCCGGTACCTCTGGCGACCCTCGCCGACCACGGTGAAAAAAGAAAAGAGAAAAGAAGGAAAAGAGAAGAAAATAAAAAAGAAAAGAAAAAAAACAATTAAAAAAGATAAAGTAAAATTATTTACGTCGGTGCCGGATATGCCACGTAGGAAGTTTTGCGTCATTTAAATTTTTTTCATAATTTTTTGTGGGATTTTTCTTGGGGAGTGTAATTGAAGTCATGGCAATGTGGATGCCACATGAACGAGTCAAATCCGGCCATCGAGGAATCTAGAACACCTTGCTTACCAAGTAATGGCAATCAAAGCCAAAATCGGAAAGGCATCTCCTGCAAGACAAAGATTAGTCGCCAAACCACGCGTTTTTAGTTTTGTCCCTTTTTGGGTCAAAACTTCAAACTACGGGTCGTGCTTTTCCGGCTTGTGGGCCTGGACCATCCTTGACAAAATGCCAGCACGTGCGGTCCTGTAGATTCTTACGAGGTTGGGACGGTCTTTTCCTTTCTCTCAACCGTCTTAAACGTACATGATGACATTTTAAGGGGACGTTTGTTTAATGAATGGGCAAAGAATTCTACCATCTAAACTATGCTTAATGTTCGACCAAAAAAGAGAAAAAAAAAAAAAAACTATGCTTTATGAATGGTTATGTGTATTTGGACTTGGGGCGTGGAAGGAGCACGTATTTGATTCGTGTATTCATATCCCATGTTGAAATAGCTATCATGGCAATACTACATCACGAAAACCGACATGGTTAAACCTCTAATCACATGTCTTGCCAGCAAAAGAGTGAGATTCCATGGCTTTTGAGAAATTATTCGTTATCCCCGTCCCAGACTGGATATGTTGCAGCAAAGATTTTATGGGATTCAGATGGAACGCACGTATTCGATTCAATACGGATGCTATGCTCATCCTGGCATCTTGAGCCGTGAGTAGTTTTTTCTTCTCTTTATTTTTGGGCATCCTTCTCTTTTCGGTTCCTTTTCTATTTCCCAAAATTCGGGTCACGGTCAAGAAGTTTCTTGGCAAACGCACATGGCTATGGATGGGCTGTGGCTATATAAACACGACACCTTGCCCAACATTATCAAGCCATCAACACATCTTCCTCTCTTCCTCTCTCTCTCTCTCATACGCACGCAACAAACAGACGCACACAGAGACTGACATACAGACATAGAAACGCAGAAAGAAGAAGAAAATATGGAGGTATCAATCCAGTCAATTGCAGTAGCGACGGTTCTGGTCGTCCTAACGACGTTGGTGTGGAGGGCGGTGAACTGGGTGTGGTTGAGGCCGAAGCGGCTCGAGAGGCTCCTGAGACAGCAAGGCTTGTCTGGCGAACCCTACACCTTCCTGCGTGGAGACCTCAAGGAGAACTCGCGGTTGCTCGAGGAAGCCATGTCCAAGCCCATCGCCGTCTCCGACGACATCAAGCCTCGCCTCATGCCTTACTTGCAGCAATCCTACCAAACCCATGGTATGCACATCTTCACTTGGTTTTTGAGCTTTGGCCGATGCTGTTTCCGATGGGAGTTTCAAGAACATCCGAATTTACTGACCTTTCTATTGGAAGTTGGTGCTTCCCCATTTTGAATTTTGGCGATCAAAGAGATTAATGCATCTCAAGTCTTTTAAATGATTGCTTATTTTGACGTGCACACATTCGGGATCCTTCGCAATCATGTGAACAAGTCAAATGCACGTGCCAATACATGTCTGGAGTCGAGACTACTCAATAGTGTAGAAAGTTCTATCTCTGCAAACGAGGCCATCTGTGAATGAGATTAACAGAATGTTTTTGACATTGATTGACTGTCGTCATAAAAAGCCAGCTGCTAATGTAATTCATTTGGCAATGGGGCTCTTATTTTGCTGTGGGCATTGCAGGCAAAGACTCGTTCATGTGGCTAGGCCCAACACCGAGAGTGAACATAACGAACCTGGAACAAATAAAGGAGATCTTCTCCAAGATAGATGACTATCAAAGGCCAGACTTCAATCCGCTGGTGAAGTTGCTCGCCGATGGACTCGCGAACCACGAGGGCGAGAAATGGGCACGGCACCGGAGGATCATCAATCCAGCATTCCACATAGAGAAGTTGAAGGTACATGGAAACTATATTCTGGTCAAATGAATTGAACCACACACATTGATGCCTCTGGATGTTTCTCTTAATTCCTTCTTTGTATTGGTTCGTTGTCCTTTGCAGCTTATGTTGCCCGCTTTTTATTCAAGTTGCACTGAAATAGTTGGTAGATGGGAAAAATTGGTATCAGCAGAGAGGTCGTGTGAGGTGGACGCGTGGGCCGACCTTCAACATTTAACTCGAGAGGTGATCTCTCGAACAGCATTTGGTAGTAGCTTTGAAGAAGGCAAAAGGATCTTTGAACTTCAGGAGGAGCAAACCCTGCTCGTGCTAGAAGTCATTCGATCGGTCAACATCCCCGGCTGGAGGTAACCTCTTTCATCATCCATAAGCTTATTTAGTCTAAATGAGTTTCTGGCTGACAATCATGACATTACAAGAAATCCAACTATTTGATTCAATATTTCGCAGGTTTGTGCCAACTAAGATGAACAGGAGGATGAAGAAGATAGATAAGGAAGTGAATGCTCTGCTCACGGACATCGTCCGCAAAAAAGAGAAAGCAATGAGGGCAGGGGAAGCTTCTGGCGATGATCTGTTGGGGCTGCTACTGCAGTCAAACGCGAAAGAGAATGTCAAGATGAGCCTTCACGACGTGATCGGGGAGTGCAAGCTTTTCTACTTCGCTGGACAAGAGACGACTTCGGTCTTGCTGGTTTGGACCATGGTCCTGTTGAGCGTGCACTCGGATTGGCAAGCGCGAGCTAGGGAGGAGGTCCTCCAAATCTTTGGAAGCAGAAAACCTGACCATGACGGGTTAAGCCATCTCAAGATTGTAAGTTCAATACTCTTTTCCTCTTTTATTGAGAGTGGTACTTATAATAGGTCCAATCTGAAGAGTTCTGATGATCCTTACACCTTTTTCATTGGATGAAAGTAACATATCTTTTCCGTTCTCTTTGTGGATGCTGTTTTCATTGTAGTCTTTCTCGGGCATAATCACACATAGATGATCCTACATACTAATCTTTATCCTATGCTAACATTTGTGGATTTGTTGCGATTAGGTCACAATGATCTTGAATGAGGTTATGAGGTTATATCCTCCGCTTATGATTCTCCTACGCAACGTTCACAAGGAAACAAAACTCGGGAAGTTGACCATACCCCCTGGAGTCCAGCTCGCAATTCCAACTCTCCTCATCCACCATGATAAAGAATTGTGGGGTGAGGATGCCGAGGAGTTTAAGCCGGAGAGGTTTGCCGAGGGAGTGTCCAAGGCCACCAAGAACCAACTCTCCTTTTTCCCATTCGGATGGGGCTCCCGTATATGCATCGGCCAGAACTTCGCAATGATAGAGGCGAAGATGGCGCTTGCCTTGATACTCCAGCAATTCAAATTCGAGCTCTCTCCTTCTTATGTGCATGCTCCTTCCGATGTCGTCACCCTCCAGCCACAGCACGGTGTTCGGGTCATCTTGCACAAGGCAAACTAAAAAATTACAGATCGTGGTGACATGCGGTGTTGGCGCGACCTTAAAAAAAAATAAACAAGTTAATTTTCGGGCTAATGGATTATCGGGTTAATTAATTAACTAACCTAACTCGGACTCTCCCAAGTCCATACCAAATCGCAACTTAAGGTTCAAATAATTAACATGCAATGTGTTTTGAATTTGGAGTCGCCACTAATCATTTTCGGTAGGTTGATTAGAAACCTAAATAAAATAGCGGGAAAAACTATCTTATTTCCGCGAACCGAGATTTTGAATTGGGGATTTGGTTACGCTAGATTACTCTAACGCCCTTTCGGTACCATTTTCATGAAAAATAATTGATTTGGCAATTTTGATGGATTTTACTTGAAATTCAAAGATGCAATTTTTGATTTTTCTTCTTTTTATGGGGATGTAAAACATTGAACTTTGTACGATATACACCATGGGTGATTTAGAAAGAAAGAAAACGCAGCCAATCACGAGTATTTACAAAAATAAATTAACATGTAATAATGCTAAATTTTGGGACACGTGACATGTCTAAAATAAACAAACAAATGTTCACACCAAACGATTACATTTTTGTAGATCGAGATGGAAAGGGTTACCTTCTATTACACAAAATCTTACTCACGTACACGTTATGGCTTCCTTCAAGATCTCGGAGTTGGAAGAACGTGGCTATCGTCGAAAAAAGGCAAGCTGGCGTTGTTGGATGGCGAGAGGCGAAGTACGCCGGGACTCGTCGAAGATGATGCTCACTAAAACTCTTTTCTTCACTCTCAAATTTTCTCTTACGATTTTTCTCAAGAACTCTCTTTTTCCTCTCTAAAGAATTTCTCTCACAAATTCTCTCAATTCTCTTCCACTCTAAAACTCTCTCAATTCTCTTTCACTCTCCCCCCCTTCTCTCTCAATTCTACTCCTCTTTTATAGGCAAAGTTCTCCATCATTCATTCTTCATCTTCACTTCTTCACCTTCCATTTTCATCTTCTCTTCTTCATCTTCATTTCTTCACCTTCCATTTTCATCTTCCCTTCTTCATATTCATCTTCTCTTCTTCATCTTCCCTTCACCATCTTCCTTTCATTATCTTCTCTTCTTTATCTTCTCTTCACCACCTTTCTTTCATTATCTTCTCTTCACCACCTTTCTTTCATTATCTTCTCTTCACCATCTTCCTTTCTCCATCTTCTTTTGGTATTTGCAATGCGTCCCCGAAGTTTCAAGTATTTGCAATACAAAGTTTTAAGTATTTGCAATACAGTCCCTAAAGTTTCAAATCTTCTCGGTGTATTTTTCCATCCCGTGCCTAGTCTAGACGCATGCTAAATTAAGTGTTCCGCTTGCCCAATTATATGCCAATGCAATGTACGCTAAAAATAAATATGTGAGATGATTTTTTATAATTTTTATGCAAAAAATAGATTAGTCAAAATTTAGGCGTCAACATTAGTGGAGGCTCGTAGAGGTTCCGCTTAAAGACAAAATTGAATCCTAAATTTTGACATGCAAATTATGGATGATTTTTTAGCGGGAGTTTTAATCCCATTTTTTAATGTAATGAAGTGATGCATGATATGCAAGGCAAATAAACATGTGTCATAATTCCTCTTTTCCATGTTAGAGAAACCCACATGGATCGCATACAAGAATACCTGTTTTACCAAATTTCTGTAAGCTAATGGTTCTCTTAATTTCCAAGCTTCTTTTTGCGAAGGATTTTAAGGTATTTGGCCTATCTCATCGAGACTTCTCCCTAATGCAAGACAGCAAGATATGTGTTCGTTTGAGATCACAAGAGCTACGTCGTTGTGAGTCGAAAGAAGTGGGATCAAGTTCACAAGAGCTACGTCGTTGTGAGTTGATTAAATGTCGAAATCGCCGCATATGTCTTCACGATTCAATAAGGAACCAAAATCATAAGAGCTACGTCGTATGATTTGGTTTGGATCAAAAATATGGGTGCTTATGTCTTCATGATTTGATAAAGGAGCCGAAAATCAAAGAGCTATGTCATTATGAGCCGACTAAAGGTCAAGATCACCGTGCATACGTCTTCGTGATCGATCAAATCATAAGAGCTACGTCGTTATGATTTGAAGAGATGTCAAGATCGCCGGCATATGTCTTCACGTCCGAGATTGAAACCATAAGAGCTACGTCGTTATGATTTGATAAGATGTCGAGATCGCCCATATGTCTTCACGTCCGAGATTGAAACCATAAGAGCTACGTCGTTATGATTTGATAAGATGTCAAGATCGCCGGTGCATATGTCTACACGACTGAGAAGAGGCATATTGCCGAATTGAACAATATTTGATAGGAGCACCATCGAATGGAATCGATAAGTACAAAAGGGGCATATTGCTCGATTGAATCATAACAACTATCATGAGAAGAGTTGTTAATTTGAAAAGGGGTTAAAACTTACTTCCCAAACGATTAATCAAGGAACGAAGCGATTGTATCGTACGTAGGCATTCCAAAAACTTGCTCATTCAATAATCCTTGGAAGAATTTGAGACCTTGGGAGGGAACTCGAACATCGGGAATGTATTACCTATCATAGAATGTCGAGGTAACACACACAAACATATTCAACAATGAGTATAATGCAATCACTCATACTATGGTTCATCATAACCATTCTGCAAGTTTGCATTACCAATTTTGTCTAGGAGGTTCTCACATTACGAATACCTCGAATGGAGTGAATGGGGGACTTGTCCGAAAGGGCTTTCTCTCACTCTCGAAAAAGCTATTTATCCCGCAGGATTCAAGAGAAATCACTCAATCTTTCCATCATCGCATTCGATAAGGATCCAAGTAATCTCGCAATTGATACGACCGAGTCGATCCGGGGTCTTGATTAGGACCGTAATGAGAGCTAGGTCAAAGGTTTACAAAGGGGACTCCGTTAGTCAAGGTAATGAATTTCTTCATCATTTGCTCCGTTTACAAGTCAAGAATCCCCAAAAAAAAGAGAGAAATAATCTTGCTCGAACTTCTTCGAGTGATGCTTAAAATCATTTAACTCTACGTTAACTCAAGTGCCCTAATCGAAGAGACTTTGGAGGGTTATAACGTAGGCTAGGATTGGGGACCAGGAACAAAAGGCTCGTTTTGGCTCGAAATTAAATGAAAAGGGCTTGACGTCGGTGATCATCGTTGACTAGTCACCGATCTTGGTCTTCGGAAATGTCTTGAAAAGAATACCATCATTGAATGAGGGATGGTAGTTTTCTACCGAAAATTGCACTTACAAACCGATTTCTTGGGGAGTCTTCTTCATAACAAGTGTCCGTCAAGGATTTGCAAGAGACACAATGCAAACATGTACATGGAATTTACAACTTAACATGCAAAAATGTACATTCAAAATCCAAAGTACTTTACAAATGAATGTGCATTGGCCTTACTTTGGTAGGCACTTTGCTTTTCCTATGCTTGAAATTTTCATATGAGATCGCCTTTGCTTTTCTTACTCCCGACTCTCATTTTTCTTTTTTCTTCTTTTTTTTGAGAAAAGATTTCTTTTCCTTTTTCTTTGAGAGCCCTTCGACATCTCTTTATTTTGCTTTTTTTGTTTTTTTGTTTTTTTGTTTTTGTTTTTTTAGAGCGGGCCCTTCTCCTTTAAGCCGAGTTTGCCTCTCCTTTTTTTTACAATCCCATGACTTTGAACCAGGAATTACAACAAGCATAATGATCATTCGGGAATTCTCCTTGACTCGACCATCTCCAATTCTAATCCTTGGGAAAATGCTATCTTCGCCTTTGGAATGAGCAAATGATCACCAACGGGGTTTAAGAAATGAATTTGCAGCTCAAGTGGGCTATGCAAAGAATGAAGTGTATAGGATAGAAAGTGAATGCTCTTCATCATCCTAAGGCACTTGAATTAAAATTCGAGTATAAATGCAAAAAACACCCGAAGATTAATGTTAGTCCGAGCAAGAAAATTTCTAACCATTTACCTCGTGTTTGCTAGAATTAAATCGGACCCCGATGTGGGGTGGTTCTTGAGGGGTAAAGAAATGAAACCACCGCCAAAAGGGGTAATCAATGGATCACAGTGTTTGGGATAGAGAACCGAATGCCTCTACATTTCGGCTATCGTACCTTTCGAAAAAACTCTTTACCTCGGGGAATGCGGAATTTTGCCACCGTTCATCTCGCCTGAAAAAATTGGACGTGTTTGGGAAAGGATTGCCTTTCATCATCCCCCTCGCCCCATTCCATACATTCGATGTATCTTATGTAGTTCATATTCCTTATTCGGTTGGTAAATTAAACATGAGAACATCATGCGCAAACTTTGTAATGTATGAGTGTTTTGAGCATATAAAATGCAACAACTTTTATCTTGGTGGACAGAATCGCAAGCACATAAGAAACTTCTTAGGGGCGGGATCGCAGTTGCCCCTCCATGCAAATGAGTTGCAAAAACTTCATTATCCGTTCGAGACATGAGATTGTCAAAGGCTTCAATTCTTATTTCATTAATTTTTCGGGAGAATGGATACTTCCCTATCCGGAAAGGCAGGACCCCTAAAATCAAAAGGGAAAGCATCAATGTACGTTCTCATGTCCTAAACGAGTTGAAACGATACCGCTTTACCCTTGTACGAATTTCTTGTGAACTTTGAATTGAAAAGATCAACTCATCGATCGGATTGTATGGTCGGGATGTTATCTCTCCGGTTTTGTAACCATCCGGCTGAGCTTCAATCGGTCATTGAACCAAGCAAAAAGGTTTTTATTAATCTTTGTACATTGATGCCAAATCCCGGATCGAACCCGAACGCCGACCACCGTCATTCCCCCAACCACTAGGGTGGTGATGTTGGCGTCCACGTTGGTTCGCTTTTGCTATATTGTTCTCAAAACAGTTGGCAATCTCCTCGAGAATGAAATAAGCTTAAATCGAGTTTGAAATGATTGAGAGCCAATTGGGACGATACGGAGTTACCCATCTTTGAGTCCGCTGGCCTTTACTCGTATTCTCCCAAGTAAGGCTATTCGGAATCTCTTACGGGCGTTCGGGCGTCGTCCACAAATTGATTTTCTACAGCCTAGCTTAACAAGGAACTCACGTATTTGATAAGGGAGGAGAAAATTCGCCCTTTAACTCTAGGCAAATCTAGACAACTAAAAGTAAAAAAATATCCCACCAGAGGAACTATACATGGAATCAAAGAAGTATTCATGCGAGATTGGTTCCACCTCTCTGCTAGCCATTCCAACGATCAACGATTCTTTTGGACTAAACACCAACAATCGTTGTTTGAAGACCCATAATAACTGCTTCATCACGCTCGAGGTCCTTCATTTCCAAACAGCTCATCAAGGTAGCAAGCTCATCATCAAAGTAATCTTCGATTTTTCGAGCAATTGATACTCGAATTGGGCATTGTTACTTCTAACACGTGACGATTGCGTGGCGACGACTCCTTAAGCTTGAGCCTCCGTCGTTGCTCGGGAACTTGTAGGGATGATCAATGTGCTACTAGAACCACCAGCGGAATGTTGGTATAACCTTATTCTTGATTGGGAAGTGGCCGGGTACCTTTGCTCGGTAGGTTTTCCCGAATTGATCTTCCACCAACTCCGGTCCGGCCGCCTTGGTCCCAAGCTCATCGTGCTTCCTCGACCTATCTCTAACCCTTTGAAGGTGATTTGTGACACTTTGCATGGTGAGTCCGTCTATATTCATCATTTTATGTACAACCGGGGGTCGTCTTGAATTGATTCCTAGCAATCCTCAATGAATATAGAATGAAGCTTGGCGGACCAAAGGGGCCTTTTCTTTTGGACAAAATCGTCGTGTCGGTGGTTTTTGTACAAGTAATTGCTTCCTTACATCTGCCAAATGTTTTGAGCACTTGAACGGACGCCTCGGACGTCTCGAGCACCATGCGATATGGCCCTCGTTATGAACGCGATCATTACTTGCGATACTACGATGACCGTATGTCCAACTCAATCAATGATCTTTAAGAGACGCCATGTCGATCCCTACGACGGCCGTGACGACGATGTCAAAATCATATTTGTCCGCCCAACTTGTAAGGCATCCGTTGCTTTCGCATTAGCAAAAACCCGACATGCAACTTCCAAGATAGCAACGAGGATTGAGAGGAAACGGGGTTGCCATCAATGACCATGACTAATCTTCGGATAGGAAGGTTCCCATACTTCCGCCGGAATGAACGTGTTTTTCTTTAAAACCTTCCATATGTAGATCAAAAATGGCCGTTTCGACCAGACGAGCTTTAGATGTTCTCGACTTGCAAAACAATGCCCGAAAATCACAAAAGTGATGGTGGCTTTCGTGACGAGTTCTAGTGGTCATTTATAAACTTTTCCGATCCATTAGTCTCGCATATAGGTTCTCGCTTTTCTACGAAAGAGGACAACTTTTTCTCTCCTTTCCGGTCTTAGTGCCTTGGATCCATTTCGTAATAACTCTTGCCTCTCACTCAATCGTCATCTTTTTCCTTTTCGATATGTAGGAGCCCTCAAATCTTTTCGCTTTCTCTATGAACAGGCGTTATTTCCTTCCTCGATCTTTCGGTTCCCCCTACGAACAGGCGGTTATTTCCTTCCTCATATCTTTCACTTCCTCCCGAGGCGTTATTTCCTCGAATCTTTTGCTTTCTCAATAACGAGGCAGCTATTTTCTCTCAAATCTTTTGCATCTATCTATGTGAAGGCTTTTAATGCTTTTCCTTTCGGCGTTGACAAACAAAGAATTCACGCATTTAAGCATGATGATATTTGCGGATAATCTTTTCTTTGCCCCTTGATTAACTCTAGGCGTAAAAGGAAGAATGTCTCACATGGGGACTTTGTAACAAACAGACATTCATTCACGCATGTCTCTACTTCTCTTGAGAATTCATAAGGGCTAGCTAGTAATGCTCAAAAGAGTGATATTTTGAAAGCCCATAATAAAAACTCAAGCTCCATGTAGGCTACAATTCGGAGTTTCATCGGTGTTGAATTGGCCGACCGGACATCGGGAAACTCCAATTGTAGTGATGCATGTTACTTCCCTCAAGGGCATCGCTCCGCAAGGCCGACATCCGGGATGTATCCCCAACGAAATCCGATTGGCGAGAACTTGCTCGGGAGGATGAATCGATAAATGAGCATTTTCAATGCTCGATGTGGCTCATCAAGGAACATGCCACCAAAGGTGATGGGGTTCTTGCGACATGGCAAATAGCGATGTTAAGAGCATCCCTATACCTCTTGATCTCCGCCAAGCTCTTCATTTTCTTCCTTTAGAGACGCAAGTTCATGACTTTCACTTGAACCTTCACTGGGCCCGCTTGTTTTGAAACCAAAACCGACCTTCAAGGGCTCCATTCCTAGCTTCCGGCCAACTCATTTTTCGTTTCCCGTTCACGCAAGGGCACTCCTTAAAAGGCAGCTTGAGCTCTTTGATTTGATGTTTTCTTTTACGGGTTGACTACGGCTGCTGCTGCTGCTATTGTTGTTCTGTTATCGAGATCTTGAACTTCACCGCCAAGGAGTTGGGTTTACGGCTTCGCCGATGATCGGCCTCGAAATTCAGCGTTCATTCTCGGGGATGTCTAGGTTGGTTGCCTCCGGTAAGTCTGGTAGCCTCCAAACATGTTGGATTGAAATACTTCTTTCGCCTTTTGTTCACTCTACTCTCCGCATCTTACTCTCTCCAAATTCTTCAGTAAACATGCATGTTCCAGCCTCCTTTTAACTTGATGAAAACCACTAAGCCGTGCTTCTCCCAAGATTTCGTGTTTCCCGCTCCGTCTTCTTCATTTCCTTCTAACATGGTGGGACCCTCAAATCTTTCCAAAGATGCTTGTCCCTCTTTTAATATGGCGGAACCTTTAAGTCATTTCGCAACTTTTCGAATTTCGTGAGCCTCGAGATGGTAGATCCGTGATTCACGGACAAACGTCCGTAGTTTTACCCAGATAATTAACTCGGCCCCCACAATAATTATTGCTATGACTTTTTCTGCCCTTTAAATTAGGATTTAACGCCGAGACGATTATCGCTTCCATATCCTCATCTCCAACCTTCTAAGCACTCTTTCGCATCCACTCTTTTTCAGCAACTTCAGCAACAATGGCCTCCCTCCCTGCACGCATCTTCTCGGCTGAAGTTTTGGCCAAATGGGAGAAACTTTATAATCTCTTAGGCCAGGGCTACTCTTATATAGCCAACCATCCGAGGCAAACCAAATCCGTCTCATGTTTACGATATGGACACCGTTTCTATTCAAGGTACCAAGTTAGAAGAGAATATAGGATCTTCCCTACCCTCTTCACTAACTTCCCGAGGCTTACAATCATGCTTATCAAGATGTTACTTTGGCCTATCTTGTGAGGGCACGCCATCGGGATCGGTCGGATAACTTGATGTTGGCCGATCTTGTAGCGACAATTATAAGAAGGCCCTTGACTACGGTAATGATCAAGTCTCACCCATTCGTGAGAGGGGAACTTGGTGGAACGTTTGGCCATGTCTCGGACCATCTTTGAGCGTGATCCGCTCAATATTGTTTGAAATTCCAATGCACATGGCTGGAAGAAAGGATGGACGATCCGACCCCGGATATAGCCCGCGGAGAATGCGATCCATGACTTGGAATTTCTTTCGAGTATCACGAGGACAAGGTAGCCGAGCTTAAAGAGAAATGTGAGCTCCTCCTCTTTAAGCGGCGGATCTTGATTCTCGAAGCGATCGTGTAGGCGGAGCATCAATTGTATGGAGGACCGGTTAAGCTCCTTTGGATGCTCATTAGGGCTCGTTGGCTTTACGTTCCCACCCGATGATCTATTTGTAAGGCTTTCGATGGATGAAACGAATGCAAGTTTTTACCGATTTCATCTTGGTCGTCATATTTTTCGCAAGATAACCCCTTTTACTCGTGAATATGTAAATCTCACGCTACGATGGCTGATTCAATTGGGCCGAGAGACCCCCATTCGAAACGATCTCTCACAAAAATTGGTAGCGATGAAACAAACGAATGCCCAAATGTGAACAACTTGTGAATGATAATATTATAACTCGATTAGAAAACATCGAGTAAATCAAGTATAATATTTCTTCAGTCGAAATTCAACGGTTGGTAAATACACGACCATCCATCTCGGCCATAATCAAAGTACCACTAGGGAGCACCTTCTTTACTATATATGGACCATCATAGTTTGGAGCAAACTTCCCTTCGGGAGTGGGACTATTGGCAACAATTTTCGCAAGACCAGGTCATTGATCCAAAATATCGAGGCCGAACTTTTTTGTTAAATGAATTAGCAACCCTCTCGATAACACCGGCCATGACATATAGCCTTAATTCTCTTTTCATCGATCGATTCAATTGGCTTGCCCTCTGGGATCCATTCACTCCGTCAAATAGCTTGAGACAAGATACGTGAGGAAGGAATTTCCACTCAACCGTAGAACAACCTCCATTCCATATACAAGAGAATACGGGGTTGCCCCCGTAGATGTCCGGATCAGGTCCGATACGCCATAAGTGCAAATGGCAACCTCCATGCCAATCGCGATAATTCTCGGCCGTCTTCGCTAAGATTTTCTTAATATTCTTATTGGCGGCTTCTCTGCTCCATTCATCCGAGGACGATATGGGGAAGAGTTCGATGCTTGATCTTGAATTCCTTGAACAATTCGTCCATTAGCTTGTTGTTCAAATTTGAGCCATTGTCGGTGATTATGGCTTCAGGTGAACCATATCGAGCGATGATATCTCGACGGATAAATTTCACGATATTTCGTCTGGACCGCTAAATAAGATGCGGCTTCGATTCATTTAGAAAATAGTCAATTGCTACCAAGATGAATCGATGCCCATTGATGCTTTAGGATTGATAGGGCTGATAACATCAATGTCCCACATAAAAACGGCCATGGTTCGATAAGATGCAACTCGTTCGGAGAGACATTAATCTTGTCACCATGAATCGACATTTGTGACAACTCCGACATCTGAACCGGGTTGGAAGTTCCATCATACTTTTCGAGTCGGGCATCTTGAACTTTTCGGCACAATGATCTTTGAAAAGACAGACAGTCGACCGGGTATGTTGTGAGTCCCCTCGACCTCTCGGATCCTCCGTTCCATTTGGGCCAATAGCTTGGCCGTATCACCATTCAATCCGGGGCCACGGGGCTGGCTGAGGGATTGGGACCACGGGCGCGTGCTCGAGCTCACGCCCGTGATGATCACATCCTCTACCGGCATTGTCGGATAGGGAGTAGCTTCCGAGGCTTTACCGAGTTGTCCGTAGGAGGAACTAGAGCGAAGCGGGATGGCGGCGGATGATTGAAGTTTGCGGTGAAGGCGGCCATAATTTCTTCCATCTTTCGGGACATCATCCCTTCAAAGCGCCGATCAAGGAGCCAAGTTTCTCGTCCAGGCACGACGATAGCGTTGATGTCGGACATCCTCTTTGCGACGACGAGTAATGTGTAGAGGATCCGTGACAAATTACCCGTACGCAGTAACAAACCCAAAATGAGTATAGGGAGCAAGAATAGCGAGCCGGCCCATGACATCCCTCTAGACTCAAACGAACAAAGTATTATGGCCAAAGGATTGAAACATGTAATTTTCAGTTTGTCCGCTTTACGAAAAAATTCGTATTAATCCGTACGTTGATCAAAACATGTCCAAATTTTACGAGCTTATAGTTGAGAAGGTGATGAACAACTTTTATGTTGGCCAATCAGACTAGAAATGCACGGATCAAATCAGTTTAATGTTCTCTCCAAAACAATCACGTTCAGAAAACTGTTATAACCGCATGTTGTTGAAAAAACGAAGGGCCATCTTAAATTATGAATTTAATTCTGAAATTTTGCAAGATATTAGTTGAAACATAGGTCTACAACTTCGTGTTTGACACTTACTCAAAGCTCGATCGTAAAATTTAGTAAAAATCGCACAACAGAATAAGCCAAATCAGAATTGAGGACAACGATGAAATTGTAAAAGCGCAAGCAAAGTGCGAAATTGGAAATAAGACAATGAAACTTCTAAACAATCAACCTAAACCATGGACCGCCCAAAATAAAAATAGATAACAGGTACAAGAGACAAAAATTACCTCTCATACGAAAAAATGTCAATCACAAAGACATGCGCATGAATCGTGAGTTTAAATCTTATTCTATCTATCCAAAAGGCTTTTGCAAAGTGAAATGATGAATGAAACGACATGTCGCACCTCGCGCACAATCATCATGACTAGTCGCAACCTCGCGTACAATAGTCATGACTAGTCGGGTCCAATCACTTCGGCTTGGTTCGGTCGACAAGGGCAATTCTCATGCATCGTAGCCTCACGTGTATGAGAACGACCATTGAGCCATTTTTTGAAAAATTTTCGGGATCCGATGGGATAACCTTTAGCAAACCTTACCGCCAAGGTTAAAGAACCATCTAAATACCATCTTAAAACTATTAGTGTGACCCAGTCCGGTCACGGGTTGTGTGCGTGTAGTGCAAATACGATAAATCATGCACAACAATTAAAGGCAAACACCGCTTCAATGATTCAAAAGTTAAATCACAATTCCAATTCACCAAGCCCCAAAACAAAGGGTTAGCCGATCACTCCTCCCCTTATAACTCCCAATCGCAAAAACATTTAACACCTAAGAATGAGAATTCAACCAAAGTTTACCAAATCAAGTGATTTCTTTTCATGAAATTATCCGGCCTAAGTCCTCTTTGGATCCCCAAGTCGCCAAGTCAGTCGCGACCTTAAAAAAAAAATAAACAAGTTAATTTTCGGGCTAATGGATTATCGGTTAATTAATTAACTAACCTAACTCGGACTCTCCCAAGTCCATACCAAATCGCAACTTAAGGTTCAAATAATTAACATGCAATGTGTTTTGAATTTGAGTCGCCACTAATCATTTCGGTAGGTTGATTAGAAACCTAAATAAAATAACGGAGAAAACTATCTTATTTCCGCGAACCGAGATTTTGAATTGGGGATTTGGTTACGCTAGATTACTCTAACGCCCTTTCGGTACCATTTTCATGAAAAATAATTGATTTGGCAATTTTGATGGATTTTACTTGAAATTCAAAGATGCAATTTTTGATTTTTCTTCTTTTTATGGGGATGTAAAACATTGAACTTTGTACGATATACACCATGGGTGATTTAGAAAGAAAAAAACGCAGCCAATCACGAGTATTTACAAAAATAAATTAACATGTAATAATGCTAAATTTTGGGACACGTGACATGTCTAAAATAAACAAACAAATGTTCACACCAAACGATTACATTTTTGTAGATCGAGATGGAAAGGGTTACCTTCTATTACACAAAATCTTACTCACGTACACGTTATGGCTTCCTTCAAGATCTCGGAGTTGGAAGAACGTGGCTATCGTCGAAAAAGGCAAGCGGTGGCGTTGTTGGATGGCGAGAGGCGAAGTACGTGCCGGGACTCGTCGAAGATGATGCTCGACTAAAACTCTTTCTTCACTCTCAAATTTTCTCTTACGATTTTTCTCAAGAACTCTCTTTTTCCTCTCTAAAGAATTTGTCTCACAAATTCTCTCAATTCTCTTCCACTCTAAAACTCTCTCAATTCTCTTCACTCTCCCCCCTTCTCTCTCAATTCTACTCCTCTTTATAGGCAAAGTTCTCCATCATTCATTCTTCATCTTCACTTCTTCACCTTCCATTTTCATCTTCTCTTCTTCATCTTCATTTCTTCACCTTCCATTTTCATCTTCCCTTCTTCATATTCATCTTCTCTTCTTCATCTTCCCTTCACCATCTTCCTTTCATTATCTTCTCTTCTTTATCTTCTCTTCACCACCTTTCTTTCATTATCTTCTCTTCACCACCTTTCTTTCATTATCTTCTCTTCACCATCTTCCTTTCTCCATCTTCTTTTGGTATTTGCAATGCGTCCCCGAGTTTCAAGTATTTGCACATACTGTTTTAAGTATTTGCAATACAGTCCCTAAAGTTTCAAATCTTCTCGGTGTATTTTTCCATCCCGTGCCTAGTCTAGACGCATGCTAAATTAAGTGTTCTGCTTGCCCAATTATATGCCAATGCAATGTACGCTAAAAATAAATATGTGAGATGATTTTTTTATAATTTTTATGCAAAAAATAGATTAGTCAAAATTTAGGCGTCAACAAGTGTAGACAAAAACATGCATTAGAATAATAAAGTCCATCAATTATTTTTAGTTTCGTTATAGCAAGCAGCTTCCTATTAGAAAAACCCTAGAAGAAGATAAGGTATGCCTATTCCTAATGATGTAATAAATCCATTAATTTCTATTCAGATGCTGATCTGGCCAATGGCCAGTAAAGATGGCATTTTGTTGACCCCTTCTTCTGATGGAAACGGACACCGGAGGCTACATAAATTGAACCAGATTTCTCCGCAAATGAAAAGAAAAGACCCCAATATCTTTATTTGTGCAAGCGACCTTTCTTCAACTACTTGGTCCAAAGCACACGTACACTGGCAGAGTTTTGGAATGCTCTGCCTTTAAACTAGTGCAACGAGGCAAGAAAAAAAAAATTTTAATTTGAGTTTTGAAGAGCTGTTATTAAAAGCAAACAGTGCTGTGATGCGTAAAATATTCAATACAAGACAGTATTTTAGACTCGCACCACCGCCCATACCACCTTGTCTTAACTTCAATTTGTTTTCTAACATTCGTTCATTACCGCCGATTGAACGACAAATGGATGTAGCATTGGACTAACTCGGGAAACCCTTAGTAAAGAAGTAACGAGATTTGTATGGCATGTCCTACTCTTTTCGCCAACAAACTTTGAGGCCTCTTACGAGAATGGATTGCTGTTACTAGACCCTCATCTTCCTTCGCCGGTAATCCTCGGTGTGGAGAAACAACTAGTGATAGGGCATAAATCGGGCTTGTGGATTTCCCCGTCCCCCACTTCATCGGGTGGTGCTATGTGATTCGGGGGGGCTTGGTCGTAATTGCAAGCATCATAAGAAGGGCAAAGCTACATGCATCATAATTGCTACATCATCTAGAAGCAACAGATTGTAATATCTTGCTCTTTTCAGTTAGCTTTCGAGTTCAGTTCTGTGAGCTTGTGATAATGAGTGATGGTAGAATATTAAGTCTTATAATCACGTCTAGGGTTTGCGGCTTGGGGACACAGGCAAGGATTGCCACGAGATCCAAGTTGTGGATAAAGAAGGTTAGAGACAATTTTGGTTCATTAAATCTTTACGTACCTATGGAGGAACAGAACCCTCAACTCGTTCACACATTTCTTCAATGACAAATAGTGATACCATTTTAGTTTCGATCAAAAATAATTCTTGATTAAAGGGGATAACAATACAAAGGTTTATGAACTTTGGCCTAATGTGTAATGTCGTCTTTATACTTTAAGTTTATTTAGATTGATAACGTGCTTGGAAGTTATCAATCTGAATGAAATTGATCTTTTGGATGAGATTTCACTTCCTTTGGTTGTTCTTGCAAAAGGATGTGGGTGCTTCATTCCTCCATCAAACCAGGGGAATTGGAAGGAATGGTACTCGTTGAATGCAATCAATTGTAGGATAGGATGTGGACGTGGATTTTTTCTTGAAAGGAAAAAAATGGAAATTTGCTCTTCTAGGTATTGTTGCTGCATGAAACTTAATCATGAAGTTATGGTTCTGTGAATGTTCAAGGGTGCATTATTGGGATAATTACATAAAAAAAATTCTATATCGATTGTATTTGTTCTAATTCAATCTTGAACCTGTTAATTTGACGAATTTAGTTCTAAGTCGATTAATAATTTTCTACTATGGTCCATATGGTCAATTCTGATTAGAAATCGTTGATATGGACGTCGGCCGTCATACATGGTGCAATCGGCATTGACATTTTTTTTTTTAATTTTTCAATATCTACCAAAGCATTTAATATTTTTTTTTCATTTTTTTTGTGGTCCTTTTTTCTCTCTTCCTTCTTTTCTTTTTCTTTTTCATTGTGGTCAGTGAGGTTCGCCCTAGCTCATCGGTGCGGCCCTTGCACGGCATTGCCCATGTCCGGGCAAGTCGCGAGCTCCGCTTCTCTTCACCATCGCCATCCTCCCTCATCCTCCATCCCGCGACCTCTATCCCTCCATCTCAATCTCTTGCCCTATGCCACCACTTGCGGCCTCCAATCGTCGCGGCCGGTTGTCGTTGATCGTATGCGATCGCCGGATGCCCCGGCTACCCGACTGCCCGTCGTTCTCCCTCTCGGCACCCTCGACTTCCCTTCCCCTTGCTGTTCTCGCGCCGGCCATCCACCACCTCGCGTTGTCCTCGGTCGTCGCTACCCTTTAGTCGCTAACTTACCCCGATGACCCTCAACCACCCTCGAGCCTCCACCGTCGTCCACCTTGTGCCACTGTCCCCTTCTCGAGCCGCTGCCATCTCGAGACCCCGAGAACTCGACACCGCCTCGGTCGAGCCCTAGTGTCGCTGTGGGCTATCATTGTCACCCCCGCCACTTGTGTCATCGTCGCCGGCGCCACCTGTGTCATCGTCGTCTCGGACCGCTTTAGTAAGTTAACCCCTAAACCTTGGTTATGACGTTAATTGCGTTTAGGGATAGATTATTCATGTAAATTGTGATTTAGGTAGTTAATTGTGGTCAATTTTAGTTAGTGATTCGGATTAGGTTAAATGACCACAATTAAATAGGTTAGTTTGGTTAGTTGGGTGGACTGTGGCTAATTGGTGATTGATTGTGATTGTTCGATCGCGAGCGAGTGATTGGCTAGAGCCGAGTGGACGATGGATTGTCGGACCGATTGGGTAATATAGGCTTGACTATGTGTAATCGGACTAATAATTACAATCGAGATAGTTAATTATTAATTAATTAATTATTACTACCGAGTGGCTATTGAGTGTTATTGTTTGATCGCCGAGTGTTATGGGTATGTATGTATGTATGTATGTACGTACGTACGTACGTATAAGAGTTAATGGCCTTAGGCCGAGTCGTTAAGCACGACCGTGTGAGTATCGACTAAATACGAAAGATAAGAATTGGCTGGTTGCCTAGTGTGGTCATATGATGATTTCCCCGACAAACTCGTGCCGTGTCGATAAGAATCACACGACTTGTCGGATGCACGTCAATCCGTGTTGTCGGGTTGATTGGATATCGGTCATAGCTTGTGACGGACCGATGCTCCTTATAGGAATGCCTCTTATGCCGTGCCATGTTGATTGAAATCACACGTCTTAACAGTTGCCGTTGCCAAAGGAATGGAACATTGAGGTGCCGACCCGGCCAGAAGAGCACCAATCGTTTAGTGTGCTATGCACCAACTATCTAGTATGTAGGCACCAATTGTCTAGTGTGCCAGGCCGAATGACCTCTAATAACCGGAACACGTGTGGTATTACGTGCATGCAAGTTGTTTGGGTGTTCTAGTTGTTTGCCTTGGTTGATGTGATTGTTGAGTCGTGTTTAGTGTTGCATTACGTGTGAACCAAGGCGTGCCTTTTCCTGTGATAGCTAGAGCATGGTGCAGACCACCCACTATTGATATGTTGTTGATCCGTGTTGTATGTTTAGGCCACTCTAAGCGAATCAACGCTCTAGCCGGGCTTAGACGTTGATTTACCGAGATTTATTTCTCACTCCGTTATCGTTGACTCTTTTTGAGGACCAAGGTAATGGAGGACCATCGTGTTCGATTCGAAATCCCTATCGACCGGTCATTTGATATCGATTACTATCCTGGTTCCGGACACGATCGGGTCTTGGAGCAACACGTGACGACCGGATGGGTGGAGGAGGGGCTGGAGCACTTAGTGCCCCATCGCTTCAAAGCTTAGTTCGTGAGTGAGGGTGATGCTCTCTACGGACCAATCCGCGGGTTTGAGGGACCACTTAGCGCGGTCTCTACGAGCCTCGTGCGGGACCCAATGGACATCGATACTCCCGACGGGGAGGTTGAGGACCCTAAGCTTGAGTCAGACCCCGACGACCTGAATTACATGCCTTCGCCCGAGTGTTTCTGATGGGCTATTGTAGTAGAGATATTTTGGGGAGACGTGGGGAGGACGAGGGTGTTGTAGCCCCTCTTTTGTAGTAGATATGACTTTAACCCTAACTCGATCCACCTATCTCTTTGCTTGTCTTATGGAGCCACCCCGAAATATGGGGTTGTATAGTGTAGTAGCTTTGTAGGGTTAATGAGTATCCGCTAATGAAATGAATGTTTTCTACTACTGAGTTGTTGGTTGTGTATCCTGCTTTCCTATCCTTGCTTATTGGTTATTGTTTGGGAGTTTATCATTTTCGCTTGCGTAGTTAAAGTGTATGGGTTGATGGCGTACCTAAGATGTCGTCCTTAATGACCCGAGATATATTGGTAGAGATATTGCGTGCCCGGGGATCGGGGAGTGACATCCTCGCCTAAGCCGGGGCAAGGATCGGCCTCGCCAAATCCGGCAAGGGGGCCTCTCGGGTGCTACCGGTTAGCCTAGCAAGGCCCACCCCCGCTTGTGGCCGGCGAGGGCTTGCCCTTCTTGGTGGCTAGTGCTGGTGGCCGGCGGGCCACAAACAGGGGAAGAACAAAAAAAGTAAGCACAAAAAAATAACAAAAAATTTAACAAATTTTTTGCATATTATAAAAAAATGGAAGTCAACGTTGGTGGTGCCACGCAGATGAACAACGTCCATGTCGGCAATTTTCGGCCTAAATTAGCTAGATATATTAAATTGGTACCAATGCAAAAAGATTTATGACTAAATTGATTCAATTAAAAGATTTATGACTGAATTGATACCAATACAATATGTTTAGAAATTTTTTGGTACTTTCCCAGCAAAGGCCATATAGTCCATCCAGTAAACGGTTGTTGCCCGGATTGCTAGCGTCATGAAACCGGTCTATGTTTATATAACAATTGTTCTTAGAGAATCTATAATGGCTAGGGACAGTCCGATTAAAAACCATATGAATTTTGGAAATTTACTGAGATTCGAGGACATGGGCTTAAAATCTGGCGACCCTCGCCAACCACGGTGAAAAAAGAAAAAAGAAAAGAAGGAAAAGAGAAGAAAATAAAAAAGAAAAGAAAAAATAATTCAAAAAGATAAAATAAAATTATCCACGTCGGTGCCGGCCGTTATGGTGCCGGTCATGCCACGTAGGAAGTCCTGCGTTAATATCGATTATTTCCATTTAAAATTGATTGGATGAACTATATTAGTAAATTATCAAAAGATTTATGGCTAAATTGACATAAATATAATATATTTAAAGTTTTTTTCATAATTTTTTATGGAATTTTTTTTTGGGGAGTGTAGTTGAAGTCGTGGCCACGTGGATGAGTCAAATCTGGCCATCCAGGAATCTAGAACACCTTGCTTACCAAGTAATGGCAATCAAAGCCAATTGGAAAGGCATTCTTCTGCAAGACAAAGATTTGTTGTCGAACCACGTGTTTTTTTTTTTTGTGTGGCCCTTTTTGGGTCAAAACTTCAAACCACAGGTCGTGCCTTTCCGGCTTGTGGGCCCGGACCATCCTTAACAAAATGCCAACACGTGCGGTCTTGCAGATTCTTACGAGGTTGGACGGTCTTTTCTTTTCTCTCAACCGTCTTGTACGTACATGATGACATTTTAAGGGGACGTTTGTTTAATGAATGATTTGGGCAAAGAATTCGACCATCTAAACTACGCTTAATGTTCGACCAAAAAAGACAAAAAAAAAAAAAAAAAAAAAAAAAACTATGCTTTATGAATGGTTCTGTGTATTTGGACTTGGGGTGTGGGGGGAGCACGTATTCTTTCCGATCGTCGCTAAATGCAAACAATTCATTTCCATTGCTTTTGCAATTTTGACCCCTTGTTAGTTCTTTTGTGCAAATTTATAAAAAAACACCTATTTGATTTGTGTATTCATATCCCATGTTGAAATAGCTATCATGGCAATACTACATCACGAAAACCGACATGATTAAACCGACAATCACATGTCTTGCTAGCAAAATAGTGAGATTCCATGGCTTTTGAGAAATTATTTGCTGTACACGTCCCAAACTGGATATGTTACTGCAAGATTTTATGGGATTCAGATGGAACGCACGTATTCGATTCAATACGGATGCCATGCTCATCCTCGCATCTTGAGCAGTGAGTAGTTTTTTCTTCTCTTTATTTTTGGGCATCCTCTTCTTGTTGGTTCCTTTTCTATTTCCCAAAATTCTGGTCACGGTCAAGAAGTTTCTTGGCCAACACACATGGCTATGGATGGGCTGTGCCTATATAAACACAACACCTTGCCCAACATTATCAAGCCATCAACACATCTCTCTCTCTCTCCTCTCTCTCTCTCATACGCACGCAACAAACAGACGCAGACAGAGACTGACATATAGACATAGAAACACAGAAAGAAGAAAATATGGAGGTATCAATCCAGTCAATTGCAGTAGCGACGGTTCTGGTCGTCCTGACGACGTTGGTGTGGAGGGCGGTGAACTGGGTGTGGCTGAGGCCGAAGAGGCTCGAGAGGCTCTTGAGACAGCAAGGCTTGTCCGGTGAACCCTACACCTTCCTGCTTGGAGACCTCAAGGAGAACTCGCGGTTGCTCAAGGAAGCCATGTCCAAGCCCATCGCCGTCTCCGACGACATCAAGCCTCGCCTCTTGCCTTACTTGCATCAATCCTACCAAACCCATGGTATGCACATCTTCACTTGGTTTTCGAGTTTTGGCCGGTGTTGTTTCCGATGGGAGTTTCAAGAACATTCGAATTTACTGACCTTTCTATTGGAAGTTGGTGCTTTCCCATTTTGAATTTTGGCGATGAAAGATATTAATACATCTCAAGTCTTTTAAATGATTGCTTATTTTGATGTGCACACATTCGGGATCCTTCGCAATCATGTGAACAAGTCAAATGCACGTGCCAATACATGTCTGGAGTCGAGACTACTCACAAGTGTAGAAAGTTCTATCTCTACAAACGAGGCCATTTGTGAATGAGATTAACAGAATGTTTTTGACATTGATTGACTGTCGTCATAAAAAGCCATCTGAGAATGTAATTCATTTGGCAATGGGGCTCTTATTTTGCTGTGTGCATTGCAGGCAAAGACTCGTTCATGTGGCTAGGCCCAACACCGAGAGTGAACATAACGAACCTGGAACAAATAAAGGAGATCTTCTCCAAGATAGATGACTATCAAAGGCTAGACTTCAATCCGCTGGTGAAGTTGCTCGCCGATGGACTTGCGAACCACGAGGGCGAGAAATGGGCACGGCACCGGAGGATCATCAATCCAGCATTCCACATAGAGAAGTTGAAGGTACATGGAAACTATATTCTGGTCAAATGAATTGAACCACACACATTGATGCCTCTGGATGTTTCTCTTAATTCCTTCTTTGTATTGGTTTGTTGTTCTTTGCAGCTTATGTTGCCCGCTTTTTATTCAAGTTGCACTGAAATAGTTGGTAGATGGGAAAAATTGGTATCAGCAGAGAGGTCGTGTGAGGTCGACGCATGGGTCGACCTTCAACATTTGACTCGAGAGGTGATCTCTCGAACAGCATTTGGCAGTAGCTTTGAAGAAGGCAAAAGGATCTTCGAACTTCAGGAGGAACAAACCCTGCTTGTGCTCAAAGTCATGCGATCGGTCAACATCCCCGGCTGGAGGTAACATCTTTCATCATCCATAAGCTAATTGAGTCTAAATGAGTTTCTGGCTGACAATCATGACATTACAAGAAATCCAACTATTTGATTCCATATTTCGTAGGTTTGTGCCAACTAAGATGAATAGAAGGATGAAGAAGATAGATAAGGAAGTGAATGCTCTGCTCACGGACATCATCCGCAAAAAAGAGAAAGCAATGAGGGCAGGGGAAGCTTCCGGCGATGATATGCTGGGGTTGTTACTGGAGTCAAACGCGAAAGAGAATGTCAAGATGAGCCTTCACGACGTGATCGGGGAGTGCAAGCTTTTCTACTTCGCCGGACAAGAGACGACTTCGGTCTTGCTGGTTTGGACCATGGTCCTGTTGAGCGTGCACTCGGATTGGCAAGCGCGAGCTAGGGAGGAGGTCCTCCAAATCTTTGGAAGTAGAAAACCTGACCATGACGGGTTAAGCCATCTCAAGATTGTAAGTTCAATGCTCTTTTCCTCTTTTATTGAGAGTGGTACTTATAATAGGTCCAATCTGAAGAGTTCTGATGATCCTTGAACCTTTTTCATTGGATGAAAGTAACATATCTTTTCCGTTCTCTTTGTGGATGCTGTTTTCATTGTAGTCTTTCTCGGGCATAATCACACATAGATGATCCTACATACTAATCTTTATCCTATGCTAACATTTGTGGATTTGTTGCGATTAGGTCACAATGATCTTGAATGAGGTTATGAGGTTATATCCTCCGTTTATGATTCTCCCACGCAAGGTTCACAGGGAAACAAAACTCGGGAAGCTGACCATACCCTCTGGAGTCCAGCTCGCAATTCCGACTCTCCTCATCCACCATGATAAAGAACTGTGGGGCGAGGATGCTGAGGAGTTTAAGCCGGAGAGGTTTGCTGAGGGAGTGTCCAAGGCCACCAAGAACCAACTCTCCTTTTTCCCATTCGGATGGGGCTCCCGTATATGCATCGGCCAGAACTTCGCAATGATAGAGGCGAAGATGGCGCTTGCTATGATACTCCAGCAATTCAAATTCGAGCTCTCTCCATCTTATGTGCATGCTCCTTCCGATGTCATCACCCTCCAGCCACAGCACGGTGTTCGGGTCATCTTGCACAAGGCAAACTAAAAAATTACAAATCGTGGTGACATGTAGTGTAGACAAAAACGTGCATTAGAATAATGAAGTCATACACCATTTTTCAAGTTTATGCGTACTAGAATAATAGTTTTTGTAAGTCATCAGTTATTTTTAGTTTCGTGATAGCAAGCGGCTCGGTGTATCCGAATCTTCCTATTAGAAAAACCTTAGAAGAAGATAAGGTATGCCTTTTCCTAATGATATAATAAATCTATTAATTTCTATTCAGATGCTGATCTGGCCAATGACCAGTAAAGATGGCATTTTATTGACCCCTTCTTCTGATGGAAACGTACAGCGGAGGCTACATAAATTGAACCAGATTTCTCCACAAAGGAAAAGAAAAGACCCGACATCTTTATTTGTGCAAGAGAGACCTTTCTTCAACTGCTTGGTCCAAAGCACACGTACACTGGCAGATTTTTGGAATGCTCTGCCTTTAAACTAGTGCATCGAGGCAAAAAAATTAAAAATAAATAAATTTGAGTTTTGAAAAGCTGTTTTTAAAAGCAAACAGTACTGTGATGCGTAAAATATTCAATACAAGACAGTATTTTAGACTCGCACCACCGCCCATACCACCTTGTCTTAGCTTCAAGTTATTTTCTAACATTCGATCATTACCGCCGATTGAACGACAAATGGATGTAGCATTGGACTAACTCGGGAAACCCTTAGTAAAGAAGTAATAGGGCAATTCTTCTTCAAGCCCGCATGATATCGGAATGAGATTTGTATGGCATGTCCTACTCTTTTCGCCAATAAACTTTGAGGCCTCTTACGAGAATGGATTGCTGTTACTAGACCCTGATCTTCCTTCGCTGGTAATCCTCGGTGTGGAGTAACAACGTACTAGTGATAGGGCATAAATCGGGCTTGTGGATTTCCCCGTACCCCTCTTCATCGGGTGGTGCTATGTGATTCGGGAGGACTTGGTCCTATGAGAGTGGCTAATCCTAGAAAAAGTTAGGTCAATCGCAAAATGGTCGTAATTGCAAGCATCATAAGAAGGGGAAATCCACATGCATCATAATTGCTGCATCATCTAGAAGCAACAGATTGGAATATCTTGCTCTTTTCAGTGAGGTTTCGAGTTGAGTTCTGTGAGTTTGTGATAATGAGTGATGATAGCATATTAAGTCTTATAATCACGTCTGGGGTTTGCGGCTTGGGGACACAGGCAAGGATTTCCATGAGATCCAAGTTGTGGATAAAGAAGATTAGAGACAATTTTTTAAATCTTTAGGTACCTATGGAGGAACAGAACCCACAACTCGTTCATACAATTCTTCAACGAATCAGTAAAAAATTATTCTTGATTAAAGGGGATAACAACACAAAGGTCCGTGAACTTTGACCTAATGTGCAATGTCATTTCTAAATCTTAAGTTTATTTAGATTGATAACGTGCTTGGAAGTTATCAATCTGAATGAAATCTATCTTCGGGATGAGATTTCACTTCCTTTGGTTGTTCTTGCAAAAGGATGTGGGTGCTTGATTCCTCCATCAAACCGGGGGAATTAGAAGGAATGGTACTCGTTGAATGCAATCAGTTGTAGGATAGGATGTGGACGTGGATTTTTTCTTGATACTTTTGCATTGCAATATCAAGCCTGGATACATACACCCTCGTCCGTGATGAAAGAGGAATTCGTGATTTTCCTGAGTCTTTGGCGAGAGAAACTTCAACACTGCAGGTGTGGGTCCAAGTGATGCAAATCAAGACCACTCAGGAGATCTTCCAAGGGAGGACGGACAAGACCCAGATGGTATTTCTGACCTACCCTCAAACAATCCAAACCCACCGCCCTCTATCTAAATTTGCTTCTCTTTGTAGTTTTATATCTCTGGTGTTTGGTTTATCTTTTTGATGTTTTTGAATCAGACTCCGGCTTGGTGTTGTTTGACAAGTTTTGTGGACCTCTTATCACGACCTTTTTATGACCTCATAGTTAAGTTGATCTTATAATAATATACCTATGGTTTGATATTTTATCTTTGCATATTGATATGTTGATGACGAAAAGGGAGAGAAGTTGCCTCTATTTATAGCTGAATAAGCAGGGACCAGAGGAGTGTAAATGCAGTAAGTATCCGTGTGTACTAGTTGATGCAAAGCGACATGATGATATTCTTCTAATCTCTTCTTATAGCATGCCGTATATTATTCAGATTCATACTATTCGAATTCAAGTTGAAAATGAATCCATTTTATTCTTATGACAGTATCTCAAACCTTAACTGGTTAATATCGTGAGATATTTCTTGTGCCCAATCCTTATTCAAAATTGTTCAAAAATCTAAATTTGTTGTGGAAGTTTTGTCATAAAAAAAGGGAGAGATTGTTGAGAAAACCTTCTTCTGAATATTTTGATTTTGACAACACTATTCCATATTTTATAGAATCTCATAAATGTTCTAAGTGTTTTATCACAGGTGTGACACATGAATGGAGAAACTTCTATTGATCCAAATTGGTGTTCGGACTCAAGATTAAGTCATCGTATATTTGCTTCTGAAGGAGTTGAATCATATTATTCAGATTGAGTGGAATACTACTTCAAAAGATTCAGCTATTGCCTTTGAAGAAGACTTATGTGCAAGCATCAATGGGGACTTTAATGAGCTCATATTCGGTGTCCTATTTTGTTCAGACTTGAGAGGTTGCTTCTATTTTTTGAGTTTGCTTCTAAAGTTCGTTTAGATTCTGTGATAATCTATTTTCGGATTCTAAAGACCCACGTTTGGCAACTTCCAATATGGTTAAGTTATTTATGGAAGTTTGCAATCCTTGATTGATTAGATTACTCTACAATATGATTAGCGGAATATCTATGATTGAATATTACCTTCCAAAAGACAAGACAACTTCCATACTTGAAAAACTCCACTTAAGGAAACTGAATATTTATTTCTATGATTGGCATGCAATTTTCGACCCTACTAATATTCATGGGTTTTGGCTGAATTTCCATTCGCGCGGGCTTAGTCCAATCGACTAAATTGGGCTCAGAACCATCACTTTCAATTCATCCGCCGCTAGTCCGACAAAAATGTAAGCGCAATGCATGAATGTTAAAAATTAATATGAAAAATGATTTAATTATTTTGGTAGGGAGCACAGTTAATCCTTGATTTTTTTATGCAAAATTAATGATTGAACAATGTAATCAAAATTTAGGTGTCAACACTCGGATATAGTTCTTAAGAACATAAACATTACTATACGTACCATATGTTACTCATTTCATTTCCTTCTCGTACCATGCCATCACTTATAGGATAAGAAAGAGGGAAATTTGTAGTTTTAGATATTTTTGCTACTTGAAACTTAATTTATGAAGGGAAAAAGGGAACATATAATGCCAATATTTGTGTACGATGCTTACTTTGATAACAATATTTTTTTGGATCACTTAAGTGCCAAATCGGAGAAAAAACGATCACCTAAGTGTCAATTCTGGCAAAAAACGATAACTTAAATGCCAATTCTTGCCAAATAGTACACTTGACATTTTTTTATTATATTTTAATATTACATGTAATTTTTTTTTAAAAACAACCCACGTGGACTGTTTGACTTAAAAATAGTTAATTTTTTTAAAATTAAAATTTTAAAAAATAGCCTAAAAAAATGGAAGTAGAAGTTGTAGCGGCAAGGGCTCATAGCCCTCGTCATTGCCGCCCCATCATAGCTGATAATGTTTGGCAAGGTGGGTCGCCAAGCCCCAATGAGGCCCGGCCGTAGCTAGCCTTGCAAACCACGGTGAGGCCCGACCGGATCCGGGTGAGGCCTCGGCGAGGGTCACCGGGGCTTGCCAACCCCCCTTGGCCATCCCCCACCCCTCACCGGCCATTGTCGGCGATGGTGGTGGGGGGCAGCAAGGGCTTCCAAGCCGTAGTTGCTAGATGTGGCCGGTTCCATGGAATCGGCCGTTCCGAGCTCGGGTTTGGAACCGCCGGTTCCTATGCCCAATGGCTCTTTTCCCTCAAGCCTCTTTTAAAATAAAAAAAAAAAAACCGGGTTGGAACCGGCCCTTGAGGGCCGGTTCGGGTTTCGAGTTGGAACCGTGGGCCCGGTCAATGGGCCGGTTCCGGGCCCACAGTTCCATATGGCCATGTCTAGTAGCTGCTGCAACACATAGTCTTTCTTTTTTCATTATTTAGCTTATTTTTTATTTTTTTTAACTTTTGACTTATTTTATTGCTGACTTGGAAGTTCCGGCGAGCCACGTGGATTCCACGTCAGATTTCCAACGAAACTTACCGGAGTTGGCACTAAAATGATCGTTTTTAAAAAAAATTCGCATTTAAGTGATAAAAAAAATTGATATTAAAGTGAGTGTTGTATGTAAATATTGACACTCATAATGTCTTTTTGCCATTTACGAAGTTATTGTCTTGGGGGTGTGCTAGTGTGCATCATTTGTACGACTTAATCAGATAGCACATGCAACGTAAATGATGACGTTTTGGTTGGGTGGACGGTGGTCAATGTTGCGGCTAATCTAACTCGATGCTCGCCGCAAGACAAAAAATCATGCGTCAGCGCTGATGTCACTGCAGTTCGTGTTTTATATCCATTTGGTGGGCCATCTCATAAAAAGATTTTGCTTAACACCCGTGAGAAAGCTTGTTAACTTGAGCAAGATGGAAGCAAAAAACTAGAATTTAGAAACATTCAAATTGAACGACGTCGAAGAGTCTGTTCAGAGTGACTTATTACCTCTCCTTTTAAAATCATGCGGCCTACACTTTTCGATTTTATATAATGTAAAATCCACATTTTCTCCATTCTACAAAGCATATGTGCAATAACTTGAGATGGGACCTCATTATTGGTTACGACAGATTAGGGCGCGAATGATAACCATTCACTTTTCGGGCTCTCTTTTTGGCCAGAAATAGATTTTTATTTTTATTTTTATTCCTTTGATGAGTTTCTAAGCAGAGACATGAGTTTGATAACGAGAAATAATAGCATAAAATTTCTATGATTGCCGGTCACTAAGCCACGGCCGGCAAATGGCTGCAAGAACGAGAGAGAGAGAGAGAGAGAGGTGACATTCCCTCTGCGATTTGGCGAAGGGAAGAGGGAGTGGAGTGGAGGCCTGCAAGCCTCAGCTACCCCCAGGAGTCAAAAAGTATGTTGTTGGGCTTGATGTCCCGACAGACGATGCTATGGCGATGGTAGTGGGCGACGACGCGCATGAGTTAGCCTCAATAGCCCATTAACCCGGCTTGATGCCGACAAGGGCAACCCTTGCCCTCGCTTGGGCTGGTAGCTCAGACTTGCTTGGAGGCCGACGGTGGCTTGGGGAAGGGAAGAGGGAGTGGAGGGGAGGGAAAAGAAAAAGGAAAAAATAAAATAAAATTAAAAAAAGGAAAACAGAAAAAAATTAAAAAGTCCTTACCAAAAAAAAAAAAAAAATTAAAAAGTTAAAGGACAAAAATGCCCTTCAATTAGGCCATTATTTGAAACAATTTGAGTACTTCATGCTCTTATTCAAAATAAAGTCCACTTTAGGTCTTTATTTGAGAAAATAAGTGCACTTTAGGTCCTTATATGAAAATTTCTCCCAAATCTTTGGAAGCAGAAACCTGAACATGATGGGTTAAGCTACCTCAAAATTGTAAGTTCAATGGTCGTTTTTTCCTCTTTTGCTAACAGTGAGACTCATAATCGCTACGCGAGTATTTTTTTTTTAATCACATGACACATGATAATCATTCTATTCTTATGAGATGTGCTTCTGCGATCCTTCATAGACAAAACGTTTGGTGAAAAATGCTGGTATATCCTACGAAGATGAGCACGAGAATGAATTGACAGGAGCGTTCTCTTCTCGCCTTTGGATAGAACTTGGATTCCCCTTCAAGAAAAGAACCTGATTTTTCAGAATGTAGCTTCAAACCACTACAATCAATTTCATTGTCTTTCTTTGGCACCATAATCATAGACACACGTCTCTACCATATGACTTATTCTAGGGATACAATCAATTTCATTCTCTTCATGGTAGTAGTCTTTCTTTGGCATCATAATCATAGACACACATCTCTACCATTTGACTTATTCTAGGGGTTTGTCGCGATCATATCACAATGATTTTGAATGAGGTGTTGAGGCTAGTCCCACTAGTGAATGAGCTGCCACGGACGGTTTACAAAGAAACAGAACTCGGGAAGTTGGCCATACCTTTTGGAGTCAAGCTCTCAATACCAACTCTCCTCATCCACCATGACAAAGAACTGTGGGGTGAGGATGCTGTGGAGTTCAAGCCAAAGAGGATCACTAAGGGAGTGTCCAAGGCCACCAAGAACCAAGCCTTCTTTTTCCCATTCGGATGGGGCCTCATATATGCATCGGCCAAAACTTCACAATGATAGAGGCCAAGATGGTGCTCGCCCTGATACTTCATCAATTCACATTCTAGCTCTCTCCGTCTTATGCGCATGCTCCTTTCAGTGTCATTACCTAGTAGCCACAGTATGGTGTTCAGGTCATCTTGCACCAGGCAAACTACAAAGTACAAATCGGGGTGACATGTAGCGAATGTTAGTAATTAAACTAAATTTGTGAATGCCCTACATGAATGCATCTAGAATGTTCATGTTTTTATGTCAAGTTCAATGTTTTGTGAATTCAAGATCCTTGAAATGCTTGATATTTTCAGTAATGTTTTAATTTTTTTCAAAAATATTATAGTTTAGCTTTTTTTTTTTAATTTTATTCTTTTTTTTCTTCTCATTCTACTTCCATCCAATCGATGGATTAGCAACTGTCTAGAGGCGAGGTCGAGTCGACGAGGCTCGCCCCCATTGACCACTAGCAAGGCCAAAGCTCGTCTTTGATGGGTGAGGTCGGGCCTTGCCCAACCATGGTGAGGTCAACCCCATCTAGGGAGAGCGAGGTTGACCTTGCCGGCTCGACAATCGGCTAGAGGAAGAAGGAGAGGAAAAAGAAAAAGAAAAAGAAAAAGAAAAAGAAAACCCTATTTCTCTTTTTTTTTTTCGTGGGAACAAAAAAGTAGATTTCTTTACTTATTGTTTTTGTTCTAAATATATTCCCCGGCCAATAATCTATTCTAAGGAATGGAAAAATTAATTGTCGTGCACAAACATAATTTTGTTCCTTAATTGTTTCGAAGAACAAAAGAACAGAAAAACAAAGAAATAGACCAGTTATCAAACATGCCCTCAACTAGCGTGTCTTTTACTCTAAGTGCATCTGCAACTAAAGCTTACCAAAAAAAGAAAAAGAAAAAGGAAAAAAAAATCGTCAACTAAAGTCTCAAATTAATTTCCACAAATGAAAATTGTGGATTTGATGTTAGGATATAATAGGAATTTGATGATGTTTCCTTCAATTTCAACATATGTTTTCTTTTCTCAAGATATATAAATGAAGAGAATAACGTTAAATTGGGTCTTAAGGCTGCGTATGGCAGTCATGATAAAAATCAGGATATGATAAAATTTTATCATATCCTATATTTGGTTCCTGCCCAAGACAGGACAAAATGAGATATAGGATGGATAAAATTACCTCATGGGGGAGGTGGGATAAATATGAATATGATTTCGTATGTTCATGGTATAATAGCTATTTTATCTCGAATAACAAACTTCTTAAATAATAAAATTAAAATTATTATTAAATATGAATTATTTTTGAATTCTAAATTAAAAAAATTTAAATTTAATTTTTTTATTTATTCATATATGCATTTATGAATTTTAGTTTTTTTCTGCTTTATAATATATATTTTGTGCGCACGCGCGCGCACACACACACACACACTTCATATCTATATTACATCATTACATATTTTAGGTATGGTAGTATAGTTTATTATTTAATAAAAAATTATTAAGAAATGTTGGAACAAAATAAAAATAATAAAAAAGAGATATAAAAATAAAAATTAAGTAAAAAAATGAAGTAGAAGAACCCATATTTTAAATGAACAAAATTTGAACTTGAAAATGAAAATAGTTCTCGAAGAATGTGGGGCAATGAAATTAAAAAAAAAAAAAATAGAAATCTCCATCTATTTCTCCTTTGTATCTTTGGTTCGTGTTAAAGTTTCAACACTCCTTTGTAGTTTTTTAATTCACGTTAGAACTCTATGAAAATGACCAGGGAGTCGAAAGTTCTTCTTTTTGGTAGGTTTTTGGTTCACGTTAAAAGTTTATGAAAGTACAAAGAGAGTCAAAACTTATTCTTCTTCACAGCTTTGTGGTTCATGTTGAAGTTTGGCGAAAGTAGCGATAAAGACAAAACTTTTTGGCGTTGCAAAGTGAATGATCATATTTTCTCTCTTACTAGAATTGGCAGTGAATTATGAGACATTTTTATAATATCCGTTTGTACATTTTTAAGTTAAATTACATTGATAGGTGTAAATACCATATAATGAACATGACAAGTTATGAGCATATCCGGTTTTTTTATTGTGATTTACCAAACAATGGATAAGACATGACAAAATCCCTTGATTTCATATCATATCATATCCAATCCTATCATGGCTAAAACTCTAGACAACTAAGCGCAGCCTAAGGGGATGTAATGATGCACACGATAGTGCACTCAAGTTCGTGCCCAAATGTGACAATCCCCTCAATCAATTAGAGATGAGGTGACAAAGTGCTACTGAAATATTCCATTGCGAAGAATAAACTTAAGAGAGACTAATGCGCGTTACTTTGTAGTCCTAACATTATTTTAATTTTAAAATCATGGTCATTGAAATTCTTTGTATGGATTTTGCACATAGTCAATTTAGTGGTGTTGATAACCGTCAAGGTATTGAAGTTGGTGTAATCGTCCAGTGACCATTAGTGGTGGAGTAGATGTAACCATTAGTGGGGTTGAATTGATGTAATTGTCTGCGTAACCGTGGCTTGTGAGCTATAAATATCGCAAGTGTACTTTTTTTCCCGGATTAATCACAGCTCAACCTTCTTCTACAAATTTACCTTTATATTTGCTTTCCTTAATTTAATGGCTAGATATTGTTCTTTTAAATTCCTTGTTATTTATTTTTTTGTCCACAATCAACAAAGGACACTTTGCAACCTTTATCGATTTATCGGTTCATCCATATTCTAAAAGGTAATTCGTCGACTTTTCATTGGAACATCTTTTTGACGCTTCTGGTAGGACGCATTTTGTTGATTGGAGGGGATTATGATGGCAAGAAACAAGAGTCTAATAATGTTGTTTGGCAATAACAACCCAATATCACAAACAGATAATGAGGCTGCCCTGGATTCTGAGTCCTTAGCTACCAGAAGAATGGCAGAGGGTAACCGACAGGGAGATGTCGGTCATTCAAGGTACCTCAGTGAAGAATGGTTACGGAAAGTTGCACCAAATCCCAGTATGATGTCATTATGAGAAGATTGTTCATGCTCTCTAATGACAGGAAAGTACGTCGGTCCCTTTGGTTCATATACCAGAGGGCTTTTATTATTTATGCTCATATTTTTTTCTTTAGTAGTTTGGGTTTTGGCTCATGAATATTTACTGTTGTATATACTCTTTTTTGATTGTAATTGAGTGATATAACGAGATGTGCGAAGTACTAATTACAGTGGAATCCTCTGTTGGATGTAGTCCTATATTAAGGGTAAACTAAGATAAACCTTGTGTCGTTTTCTGTTTATTGCTTTTACGCTTTTCCTTGTGTCAAATCCCAACATAAATAGCCACAAGCATTATGTTTGTCAATCCATAAAGCCTACTAAAAAATGAAAGAAACAACCATGGCTAAGGCTAAACGATCATGTTTACTTGATCGATATCAATAAATAGCACAAAATATTTGACTTAGTTTTGAAAGATTGCCTACTTTTATTAACTGAGGGCCAAGAAATTCATAGTAAAGAAGATTTAGTTGTTGGGGTGTGGTTCATATTCCATTGCGACAGGAAAACATGTGAGTCTCGCTCCACGTTGAGCGGGCGGGGGTTTGAGGAAGCCACCCCAACGGGGTCTCACATCTCTTGGACACCAGATGATTTTTATGATTTAAGTCCATAGTTTTTTATTAGTAATTTGGACTTGGGCTTATAAATAGTTACTGCTATATATACTCTTTTTTGCTTATAACTGAGCAATATAACGAGAGGTACGATGTGCTAATTATGATGGAATTATCTGCTGGATGTAACACTAGTTTAAGGGTAAACCGGGATAAAATCTTGTATCTCAATTTTCTCTTTCACGCTCGTTTTACTTCGTTGTGATTGTGCACCAATCCCAACATTAGTGAATTTATTTTCTCATGCAAAAACTAGAATTGTGATGTATATTTCACTCCGTTCCTTATTTCATTTCGTGCCATCACTTATAGGATGAGATGTAAAACTAGGATGTATTCTTGAAGAGAAGGAAAGGGAAATCTGCTTGTGGGATGACGTGCCCTGTAATGCCTGTGGGTAGCACATAAAACGTAAGAGGATGACGATTTATGTTCTGGATACTTTCGCTCGCAACAAGACAAAAAATCATGCCTCAGCGCTATGCTCACTGCATTTCGGGTTTTATATCCATTTTTTAGTTGAGCACTCTTTCACCGGATCGAAGAAAAAATTTAGGATGAAGAGAAATTTGGAATTTATAAACATTCAAATTGAATGAAGTCTGGCATAGAAAAAATTCACTGAAGTCGAAGAATCTGTTTGGTTGAGAAGAATACTTGCAGAAGAGAACTATGGAATTTTTTTAAAATATATCTCAATATACATAAACGAATACATGAGGAGCAAAATTACAAATTTATGAGATCATTATATAAGGAAATCAAATCAGATATGCATAATCAAAATAAATAAAGAAAATTAGAGGAAATACCTCTAACATCCACCCTCAAACTTATGGTGACTGTGTCACCTTGAGTTTGAATCAATGTGTGGCATTAGGCCTGGTGGAATTGCAGTGGGGCTGACGCTTGAAATTTCCTATAGATTTTTTGAAAAAGCTTTTGGGCCAAGAACTTTACCATCTAAATTATGGTTAATGAATGGTCTTGTGTATGTAGGCTCTATTTGTTTCACAAAAAATAACTTTCAAAAGATTAATTTTTGATTTTTCGGTATTTGGTTCACAAAAAAAATAAACTAATCAAGAAAAAATATTTTTCATCCATGGGAAAACATCGAAATTGATTTTCTCTTTTTTTAAAAAGAGAAAATCATTTTCATTCATCTTTCGTCCCTCCACTCATTCACATTCCTTTTCTTTTTTCTTTTTACATATTCTTTTCTTTTTATTTTTTTTCTTTCGTGGCCGGCGATTGGTTATAGGCGAGGGACAAGCAAGGTCGGCAAGCTTGCATATACATGTTCGGTTAATCCAATAGCCTTTGTCATGCCTTGAGCGGGAGAGGCCTAGACTTGCTAGATCTAGTGAGATGAGGCTCGGCCTCGCCCGAGATTTATGAGCTCGAGCAAGGCTGAGCATTGCTAGCCTCGGCCGAGGTCGAAGCTCGCCAAATTTGGTGAGGCGAGGCCTCCCTAAAGCCTCACCTATGGTCGGTGACCGGCAGAGGAAGAAAGAAAAGAAAAAAAAAGAGGAAAAAAAGAAAAGAAAAGAAAATATAAAAATTAAAATATTTAAAGGAATAATTAAAAATTTAAAAATTAAAAATATTGGAGATTTTTATAGAAATATTAGAAAAAATTATCTACCTTAATGCTGGCTGTGACACCTAAGACAATCGAGTCCACATAAGCAATTTTCAACTAATTGATGAAGCAAACAATCAAATGAGATTTTCCTTACCAAACGACGAAAAATATTTTCATCATTTTCAAGTCTTAGTCAAACGTAAAAAATATTATTATTTTCCTATAAATTTACTTTTTGAAAAATATTTTTTAATCACGTTATATTTTTCGTGAAACAATCGAAGCTGTAAATTAGGCGCGTAGGGCAGCACATCTTTGAATCCTCTCGTCACTAAATGGAATCAATGCCATGATTAGTTCTCTAAGTTCTGTTGCCTTTTGCATTTTGTTCCCTCTGTTGGTTCTTTTGTGCAAATTTAACCCTCTAACTTATTTGATTTGTGCATTCGTGTCCCAAGGTGAAATAGCCATCATGATGTCGCACAATCTTTTTATTTTTTTATCCATTTTAACTGTCTTAATCAAATGGCACATGAAACGTAGACGATGACGTTTTTTTTGGGGGGGGTGGTGGGGGTGGGGGAGCGGGGGGGAGGAGAACGATAGTTACGTTCTGGATACTCAATCGATGAGACCTCTCTTGCCCTCCACAAGACAAAATTATGCATCAGCCGCCCTGTTTTATATCCATTTGGTGGGCCGTCTCAAAAAAAAAAAAAAGAAAAAAAGAAAAAACATGTTAAAACCCCTGGTAAAGCTTGTTAATCGTTAACAAAATCGAAGAAAAATTCTAAGGTAAAAATACACACACAAATATATACATATATATGTATATATATATATATATATATATATATGGATTTATAAGCATTCAAATTGAATGATAAGGAGTCCTTATAGTGTAAATAGATTCACTCGACATTTCTGAGGAGCAATAATTTTTGAATTGCCACTAAATCGACTTTTTGTTCTTGGGCGTGGAAGAAAATTCTTGACATTCGATCGGATTTTACTTTATACAAAAAAAAAAAAATATTTGAATGAAGCCAAGAGTAAAAAAATCACGTGATTTACGCTCTTTGATTTTATATAACGTAAAATGCACGTTGTCTCTCACCCGCGCGCGGCAATTGAACATTCTTCATCGTCGACAACCTTCTACTAGGCATCTTGGGTAACAAGCGACAAAGTAAGATCCGAGGTCATACCGAGGTTAAGTGATCTTCATATGGGAAGAACTTACAATTTAGGATGCACGGGCTTTTTCACCATTAATTAATTAATTACTCTAAAATTAAATGTGTGAATGCATTTGGAGAGACGTATGGGCACTCGACATGATCGATCAGCAAAATATTAAACGAGATCCAAGTCGTATTCAATGAAGACACGTTCTCTTTTTCTTCCTTTACTTTTCCCACTTGGGTTCGCGGTCACCAGGCTTCTTGGCCAACACACGCACGGCTTTGTAAGGGCGAAGGCTATATAAACACGACTCCTCCTTTGCCCAAACATTATCGAACTATCATCCCATTGAAGTCTCTCTCTTTCTCTCACACACACTCACACAGATACTCCCGTAAAAAAAAAAAGATGGAGTTTTCAATCCAGTCAATTGCAGTAGCGACGGTTCTGGTCGTCCTGACGGCATGGGCATGGAGGGCGGTGAACTGGGTGTGGCTGAGGCCGAAGAGGCTCGAGAGGCTCCTGAGACAGCAAGGCCTCTCCGGCAAACCCTACACCTTCCTACACGGAGACCTGAAGGAGAGATCGCGGTTGCTCAAGGAAGCCATGTCCAAGCCCATCGCCGTCTCGGACGACATCAAGCCTCGTCTCTTGCCTTTCTTGCATCAATCCTTCCAAACCTATGGTGTGCACCTCTTCATAGTTTCCCTGTGTGGGGCAACTATATTTTCTTACTCATTAACACTTGTTTTCGTCCTTTGGACGATGGAGTTTTAGAACATCTGTATTTACGTTCCTTTCTATTGGAAATTTATCCTCTCCCATTTCAAATTTTGGCGACCCAAGATGTTAGTAAATTTCGTGTGTGACCATGTCATTTAGCTACTAACTTTTTGTATTGCAGGCAAAGACTCGTTCATGTGGATAGGCCCAACACCAAAAGTGTGCATAACGAATCCCGAACAGCTAAAGAATATCTTCTCCAAGATAAACGACTATCCCAAGCAAACCTCCAATAATCTGGTGAAGTTGCTTGCCGACGGACTCGTGACCCACGAGGGCGAGAAATGGGCTCAGCACCGGAAGATTATCAATCCGGCATTCCGCATGGAGAAGTTGAAGGTGACATGAAGCTCCACTCTGGGTGAAATGAATTGAACCACACACATTGATTGATGCCTCAGGATTTTTGTTTTAACTCCTTCTTTGCATTTGGTCTGCTATTCTTGCAGCTTATGTTGCCCGCTTTTCATTCAAGTTGCGCTGAAATGGTTACTAGATGGGAAAATTTGGTATCCGTAGAGAGATCATGTGAGGTCGATGTGTGGGTCGACCTTCAAAATCTGACCCGCGACGTGATCTCTCGGACTGCATTTGGTAGTAACTTCGTAGAAGGCAAAAGGATCTTCGAACTTCAGGAGGAACAAGCCCTGCTTGGGCTTAAAGTTGTTCGATCGGTCTACATCCCCGGCTGGAGGTAAAATCTCTCATCATCCATAAGCTAATTGAATGTAAATGAGCTTATGGCTTATGATCCTGACATTCCAAAAATCTGACTGTCTCGCAGGTTTGTGCCTACTAAGATGAACAGGAGGATGAAGAACATAGATAAGGAAGTAGAGGCTCTGCTCATGGACCTCATTCGCAGAAGAGAGAAAGAAATGAGGGCAGGGGAAGCTGCTGGCCATGATCTATTGGGGCTGTTGTTGGAGTCAAACATGAAAGAGAATGTCGGGATGAGCCTTCACGATGTGGTCGAGGAGTGCAAGATTTTCTACATCGCCGGACAAGAGACCACTTCGGTCTTGCTGGTTTGGACCATGGTCTTGCTGAGTTTGCACTCTGATTGGCAAGCCCAAGCCAGAGAGGAGGTCCTCCAAATCTTTGGAAACAGAGAACCTGAACTTGATGGGTTAAGCCACCTCAAGATTGTAAGTTCAATGCTCTTTTCCTCCTTTGTTGAGATTTGGACTCATAATACGTCCAATCTGAATAGTTCTTCACGAGCATTTTTTATCACATGACGCATGATAATCATTCTATCCTTACTACATGGGCATTTGCGATCCTCTGTAGACGAAACGTTTGGTTAAAGATAATGCTATCCTATGAAGATGAACATGACAATGAATTGGTAGGAGCGTTTTCTTCTCACCCTTGGATAGAACTTGGATTTCACCTCAAGAAAAGCACCTGATTTTTGGGACAACAGCCTCAAACCATTTTTACTGGATTATTACAATCACTTTCATTGTCTTCGTGGATATGATTTCATTGAAGTAGTCTTTCTCTAGCATCACAATCATACACACATCTCTACCATATGACTTATTCTAGGGATTTGTCACAAACAGGTCACGATGATCTTGAATGAGGTCCTGAGGCTAGTCCCACCGGTGATTGAGCTGTCACGGATTGTTCACAAAGAAACAAAACTCGGGAAGTTGACCATACCCCCTGGCGTCCAGCTCTCACTGCCGATTCTCCTCATCCACCATGATAAAGAACTATGGGGCGAGGATGCTGAGGAGTTCAAGCCAGAGAGGTTCGCTGAGGGAGTGTCCAAGGCCACCAACAATCGACTCTCCTTTTTCCCATTCGGAGGGGGCCCTCGTATATGCATTGGCCAAAACTTCGCAATGATAGAGGCAAAAATGGCGCTCGCCATGATACTTCAGCAATTCACATTCGAGCTCTCTCCATCTTATAAGCATGCTCCTTTCGGTGTCATCACCCAGCAGCCACAGTATGGTGTTCATGTGATCTTGCACAAGGCAAACTAGAAGTTACGGGTGACAGGTAGTATATGTTAGTAATTAAATCAAATTCATGAATGTCCTATCGCGTTTTACGTCTACTTCAATGTTTTGTAAATTCAAGGAATATATATCCTTGAAATGCTTGATACCTTTATGAGTTATTTAAGAATGAGATTCATGTATTGTAATGAGCCTGTATAAAGGCAAGTCTTGTAATCTTTTCTTAAGAAATAAGAAATAAGAAAAAGAAATTCAATTTGATTTGAGAGTTTCTCTTATTTTATTTTTGTCTCCTTCTCTTTCCTTAATTTGAGTGAAGTTATCAATGTGGACAAAAAAATGTGCGTTGAAATAATGTAACATTCACCATTTTCCAAGTTTATGTAATACTGTTTGTTTGTTTTTTTTTTTGGTCACTTTTAAAAACACAAATTTAGTTCTGCATACGTTGTCAAATTGCCTCATAACTAAGTGACCGTTTATTTTTAGTTTCATAGCAACAAGCCGCTGGAATGTATCTTAATCTTCCTTTCAAAAAACCCCAAGTAATGTATAAGGTATGCCTTTTCGTAGTCCTATAATAAACCCATTTACTCCTATTTAGATGCTAATCTAATGACCCCAAAAAAAAAACAGATAATAATCCGGCCAATGACTAAAGATGGCAATTTATTAGCCCCTTCTTTAATGATATAAATGGAAGTCTGATATCACTTAGAAGGGACTGCTAATATAAGCGGAACAACTACACTACCGGCAATAACAATCTTGTCATGTTCTTCAAAACTGATATCCCGAGATAAGTTGTCTTATCTTTTGACAGCTTGTGATCTTGTATGGATTCCTATTTTAGGAGAAAGTGATTGACCATCAATCTTACCGATTATCTATGCAGAAGAAAGTAATGACTTATGATATATTGGTTGATTGACAATCATCAAATGACTATAAGTCACCGTCAGTGTAGCGGAGTCAGTGTAAATGTCAAGTAACCGTTAGTAGTGGAGTTGATGCAACCGCCAAGTACTCACCAGTGTGGTGGAGTCGATTAAACTATGTGTAACAGTTGTTTGTGGGCTATAAATACGCCAAGTGTACAATTTGTTAACCCCAAATCAATCACAAAATTCAACGTTCTTCTACAAATTTATCTTTATTTTTAATTTCCTGCGATTCAAATAGCTGGAGACGGTTGTCTCCAACCTATGTTATTTTAAATCCTCGTCATTTCCTTTCTTGTCCAAAATTAATAAAGGACTCTTTGCAACCTTTGGTATTTTGTCGACTTTTCGGTGGAACATCTTTTTGAAACACTTGGTGGGATGTATTTTGTTGATTTGAGGAGATTACAATGGTAACAGTCAGAAATTGACAAGAGTCCGATAAAGTTGTTTGGCAACAACAACCCATTACCACAAACTCATAATGAAGCTGCCCCGCATTCTGAGTCCTCAACCGCTGGAGGAACAACAAAGGGTAAACAGCGTGCAGATGTTGATCTTTCAGGGCACTTCAGTGAAGAACCATTGAGGGAACTTGCACCAAATCTCAGTAGGACGTCAACCATGGGAAGATTGCTCGAAGAACGGCAAAATGATATGGCTAATTGCATCGTAACCACATATCGGATGTAATCAAGCCAATAATAATTAATGTTGTGAATGACGCTCTGCTATGGCCAGGATCGTTCAATCGACTACCAACATTCCAATCCAATCTAGTGGTATCAAGGTATGTTCGTGGTTCATCTACTATTAATAATGGAAACAATATTGGTCAAAATTGTCTAGTCGGTCTTAACAAATCGGCAAACGAAACTGGCCGACAAATCTGTAAAATGCTGAAAGTTAAAAATGTCAGAACATCCATCGTTATGGCACTCGCCAATTGCTAACATCCCTGCTAGGCCTAACGGACCAAATGGCCGACCAAATCCTCAAATTAAACCCAACAAAAATTGCTGAAGAAGTTTCACAAGAATTGAGTTTAAATAGTGGAACTGTCAGGCCTATTTACAGGAAACCTTATCACAAATGGATTTACAATCAGCCTTTTTCTAGAGGTTTTAAATTTCCTAAGTTTGCCATCTTCACTGGCGAAGACGAATAATCGGCCGTTCAACATATCTGTCAATTTTCCACCCAATGTGGAGAAGCAGAAATGAGCGAATGTTTAAGACTTAGGTTATTTCCCTTATTTTTGTCAAAAACTTCTTACCTCAATTTACCATCTAATTTGATGTGTAACTTGGCAAAGATGCGTAGACAATTCCAATCTGAACTTTATAAGATGATACCTTAGATATCCATTGCTGATTGGCCAAACCTTACCAATGCAATACTGAGTCGGTCGATCATTTTATTGCTCTATTTAATAAAGCTAAAAATAGAAGTCCCAGCATACTCATTATCCAAGCACAAGAAAAGGAATCACCATACTATTTCCATCTTATTTTTCGTACAAATACGAGATGTATATTTCACTCCATTCCTCGTTTTATTTTTCTTCCATTCCTTCCTTTATATCATTTCCCTCTCGTTCCGTGCTATCATTTATTGCATAAGACGTGGACTTGAAACTTAATTTATGAAGTTATGGTCTTGGGGATGTGCCGCTGTGCGTGATTTATAAGGGAAATCTTCTGGGAATGCCATATAAGTCGTCGTCAAACCACTTTTGACAAAGTGTCATTTAACAAAGGGCATCATGATATCGCACGACTTAATCAGATAGCACATAAAACGTCAACGATGACGTTTTAGCGGGGACAGTGGTCAATGTTCTCACTTGATGCGACTGCTCTTGCTCGCCGCAGGACAAAAATCTTGCGTTAGCGCTAAGCTCACTGCATTTCATGTTTTATTATCCATTTGATGGGCCATCTCATAAAAAGATTTTGTTAAGACCCGTGAGAAAGCTTGTTAAATTGAGCAAGATGGAAGCAAAAGTCTAGAATAAAGAGACATTTGGAATTTGCAAACATTCAAATTGAATGAAGTCTAAGAGTCGATCAGTTTAGAGTGACTTTTACCCTTTTTTTAAAATCATGCGGCTTACACGATGTGGCGGGAAATCGTTGACGTCGAGTCATCCGTCTCACGCAGTGTGACCGGCGCTGACGTTGGCATTTTTTAGATACTTTTTGTTTCTTTACCTTTTATTTTTGGAGAGAGGGCTGGCGACAACCCTCGCCAGCACTAGGTGAGTAGGGGAGGGCGACAATGCCCTTACCGGTGGTTGGCGACCCTCATCGGCCCTCTATGAAAACAATACTACACGAAGTTAAAAAAGGAAAAAAAAAATTGCTAAAAAATAAATAAAAATACTACAAATATTTGAAAAAAATCTCTACATCAATGATGACCGTACCATGTAAGACTACATGCATTTACATTAGCGATTTCCGGCCAAAATTGATTGAATAGATTCAATGGACACAAATGCAAGGTTTAGGACTAAATTAACACAATTGAAAGGTTTAGGACTGAATTAACACGAAAACAAAAGATTTAGGACTTTTTGGACATTTTTCCCCAATATCAGGAGTTCAAACATGTTTGTTAGTAATTTATGTGTGATGTTGGGGAGTTGCGATATAAGGACTCACCCGCCTTAACTCAAATATGTCGCCAGTGGTACTAAGGGACAATCTCTTCGTAATCTTTGACCCAAAATTTTGTAATAGAGGTGCCTTGATAATGTATGGAGAAAGTAGCCATGATGGTTGTGCTTAGTTCAAGGTGGTCTGTCTCTGTAATACTGAAGTTCTCATTTTTCAATATCTTAAAATTCCTAGTGAATGATTCTTAGCTAAAATTATCAAAGCACATAAAACGTACACGATGACGTTTCGTTCCCGGGGGGACAATAGTCAATGTTCTCAATGCGACCTCTCTTGCTGAGCCATAGAAGACAAAAATCAAGATCCAAGACACCTAAGTGAAATTGGACTTGCTCACTTCAATCTGAGAAATTCATTTCATTAAATAATAGAACATATGAAATGTGCGAATGAAGAGAAACAAGTATAAATACTGTAAGTATACAATAAAATACTCTTACATTAACTCTTTGAGAATATCCTATAATCAGATTCAAATTAAACAATACATGTATATCATGATTCTCCTTTGGGAGATCCTACGTTACAAAATCATAAAAATTATAATGATGCTAATAGCTTTTATTTGACAATTACTAATGTACCTCATTATAATTTATTTGCTATCTTTAGGTATACAAACAAATTTAATAAGACATATGAATTACCTACATTACGTTCAAGAATTATAAGAAATTGACTAATCTTTTGGGTTAATCCCTAAGTTCTTATGATAAATGAACTTCAAGATATCCATGACTTCAATAAAGATATATAATATATCATTTTCTATCATAACATCAATTAATCATGGATAATTAAATAAAATATTATTAATTTTAAAAAGTCAAGAAACTTAAAGTTTGGCACTTTGATGGCTAACAAACCATGAATATCTTAAGATTTATTAAATTCAAGTGTTCAAGGGCAAAATGGTAAATTTATGCCCATAGACAAAACTGTAAATAACCGAAAAGCATTACGGACATAACTGTAATTATGCGTCAATGGCAAAACAGTGATTTTATTGTCGTAAGAAAACAAAATAGGGGCAAAACAATAATTTCGCAAAAAAGACAAAAGATGGGCAAAACTGTAATATGAACAAAAACACAAAACAAAGAAAAAGACAAAACAGGTCCTTGAATCAGCGAAAACGGTCAAGAAATTGACCGAAATCGGACAAAATTTCTTTGAACGCAGGCCCTAACCTCCAAAACTTTCCCTGCTTAATCCGCCTCCAGCGGTCATTGTAATGCCGAACCAACTTAGGGCTTTTGTTATGCATGACGATGCAACCCTAGTGGACGTATTTCATACCCGAAATCTGCGTTCTTCTTCAAGGTTCGAAATTGTCCTATTTGTAATTCTTAGAAGCAGAGAAAACCTTTTCGACCAAAAAAAATGACAACAGAGAACTCGGGCCACAGGAAAGCACTCATGTTCCTTTTTCGGTCACAAAGTTTCAAGATTTTTATTTTTCTGGGGTTTCCACGAGACGTGCAGATTGGACGGCCATGTGTGGGTATGATTCTTGTTTTATTTTCGGCGTCCTTAATTTGATCCACTTTGACACAAATTTCCCTAGTCTTGCCTCAGTTAGTGCAGCGTAAGTCCATCAAGTCTTTATCAAAAGCACATATACATAACACATATAAATCAGCAAATCATGAGATCATAAACCTTGGTCTCATACCAACTGTAAGCATTAAACAGTACAAACTATATGTGGAAACTCCATCGTTGACGAATCTTCGATCTTCATGATTCTCATGATAAGTAAGATGAACGTGTACCTTTATCCATATTGAAACTTGTAATTATGATCATTGTTGCAGAAATCAGAGACGAAGAAGATTCTGATTTCTCTCCCTTAAGCCTCTGTTCTCTTTAATGTTGTTTTTGATGGAGAGAGGCAATAGTACGTTATTTTCTTAGTCTGTTTGTTAGAGGGTGGAGAGAGGACCGGACTTCTTTTAACATTATCAAGAGGTGCCTTCTATGAAAGAATTTATTAGTTATTAAATCATCAATAATAATATCAGTTAGGTCTGATTTTGTTTTATTTTCAGCGTCCTTAATTTGATCCACTTTGACACAAATTTCCCTCCTCTTGCCTCCGTTTGTGTAACGTAAGTCCATCAAATCTTTATCAAAAGCACATATACATAACACATATAAATTAGCAAATCACGATATCATAAACCTTGCACCGATACCAACTGCAAGCATTAAACAGTAAAAACTATATGTGAAAACTCAATCATTGACAAATTTTCGATCTTCATGATTCTCATGATAAGTAAGATGAACGCGTACCTTTATCCATATTGAAACCTGTAATCACAATCTTTGTTGCAAAAATTAGAGATGAAAAAAATTCTGATTTCTCTCCCCTAACCCTCTGTTATCTTTAACGTTGTTTTTGATGGAGAGAGGCAACAATACGTTGCTTTCTTAGTCTGTTTGTTAGAGGGTGGAGAGAGGACCAGACTTCTTTTAACATTATCAAGAGGTACCTTCCATCAAAGCATCGCTTAGTTATTAAATCATCAATAATAATATCATTCAGGTCTGATTCTTGTTTTATTTTCGGCGTCCTTAATTCGATCTACTTTGACACAAATTTCCCTCTTCTTGCCTCCGTTTGTGTAACGTAAGTCCATCAAGTCTTTATCAAACCATTGGAAATTCTAGAGTGGAAGTGAAAGCATATCATGATGGACTTTGTGATGGGTTTGCCGAGGAGTTAGAGAGGCAATCATTTGATTTGGATTGTGGTGGACAGATTGACGAAGTCAGCGCACTTTATTGTAGTAAGGAAGGATTTTGCTTTGGACAAATATGCAGAACCGTATGTACGACACATAAGGCGACTTTATGGAGTGCCAGTGACAATCACTTCGGATCGTAATCCCAAATTCATTGCCACATTTTGGAAAAGCCTATAGAATACTTTGGGAAGGAAACTACGATTCGGTATGACCTATCATCCACAGACAGATGGCCGATCAGAAAGGATAATTCGGACGCTCAAGGATATCTTGAGAGCCCGTATTTTGGATTTTAAGGGTAGTTGTGAAGAATAGTTGCATCTGGTTGAGTTTACCTACAACAACAGCTATCAGTAGAGCATTCGGATGGTATCTTTCGAAGCGTTGTATGGTAGACCTTGCAGAACGCCAGTGTGTTGGGATGAAGTGGGCGACATAAAGATCATTGGCCCCGAGTTAGTGCAATAGTCATTAGAAGTCGTTAAGGTTATCGGAGAAAGGCTTAGAACAACTAAGAGTCGCGAGAAGAGTTACACTAATAGGAGGTGTAGGCCTTTCGAGTTTCAAGTAGGAGATCATGTATTTCCGAAGGTGTCGCCCATGAGAGAGACATCCCTTTTTGGTAAGAAAAGAAAGTTGAGCCCGAGGTATGTAGGGCCATTTGAGATTTTGGAATAGATTGGGAATCTAGCGTATCGTCTAACGTTACCATCGAGGCTTATTCGAGTGCATAGATTTTTTCACGTGTTGATGCTGAGGAAATATGCGCTTGACTTCGCTCATGTGTTGAGTTATGAAGAGATCGAGTTGGATGAGCAAGCAACGTACGTAGAGCACCTAGTGAAGATTGTGGATAGGAAAGAGAAAGTGCTCCAGAATAAGACTATCTCTTTGGTCAAAGTGGTTTGGCAACACCATGGGATAGAAGGAGTGACTTGGGAAAGTAAAGACGTAATGAAGACTAGTTATCTTTTTCTTTTTGAAGGGTTGTAATAGTGGTATAATTTCGGGGATGAAATTTCCCAAGGAGGGGAGAGTTGTGACGTTCCGAAATTTTGACGTCCGTAAGATAACTGGATTCAATGGCAGTCAAATCATGAATTCTAGCTTGGAAAATAAATTTGGATTTTTGAGGATTTAAGAGACGATAATTGGATATTCTTGGAATGTTAGTCAGAGTAGTTTAAGCTTTGGTAGTTTAGTAGTCGCATAGCGATGCCGAGACCCTTCATGCCCGAGCCTCGTCCTAATCGAACCTTAGCCGTGAAAATATCAAGATACCATCAGTCGTTTATGCCAAATGACCAACTAGTCCAAAAATACCAAATGATCAAAATACCCTCGAATTTATGCACTACAAGACAAAAATATTCAAATTTGACTTGACCATGGTGGCCCCCCTTGTTAAATCTCACTCACCAATCACCTCACTTGTCACATTCTCTCTCTCTCTCTCTCTCTCTCTCACTTCCCCCTAATCGGCGACCACTACCTCCTACCCCCCATTTCCTTGGCCACGCTTGCTTTGACCGACCGCCACCTGAAGCCGCCGGCAGCTGCCGTCCATCGCCCATAGTCCGTCGTCGTCACCGCACCACCCAGCCGCAGTTATGCCACCCTCACCACCCCCGTGGTTGTGACCCGAGCCCCCAAGCCCTATGACTACCTCTTTCTCAGCCGATTACCACCTGCACCACCACTTCGTTACATCGCCACCCGTCAAGCTCGCTACGGCCCGACCGCCGCGCCACCTACCGGCCGAAACAGAGAGAGCTGCGAGCCAATGCAGCTTGTTGCAGCCGTGCTCCGCCTCCTTTAGCCACCCACATCCTCGAGGACCCCAGCCCGCCGTGTCTTGTCGCCTCGGCCACCAGCTATCGAGCTGCTGCCATTCTTGTGTCTCGGCCGCCGAGCCGCCGCCATCCCCGTGTCCCAGCCACTGTTGCCGTTGTTCACTCAAGCGGCCACGATCCACCAAGAGCCCTAGTCGTGTCGCGCCAAGCCGAGGCCTACCTTCGACGTGTCCACGAGTTTCGCAGCCGCCACCATGTCGTTGCCACCCATGTCACCGTCGCCATCGTCATTTAGGGTGAGTTAACCCCTAACCCTCGATTAGGTCGTTAATTACGTTTAGGGATAGTTGATTAATGTTAATTACGGATCATGTAGCTAATTGTGGTCAGACTAAGTCAATGAATTTGGTTAGGTTAAATGACCACAATTAATTAAGTTAGCTCTGGTTAGTTTAGGTGGCATGTGGCTAGTTGTTGTTAGACCGTATTTGATGGACTGACTGTGTTGGTTGATCGTGGGTGGGTTAATTAGCTGGAGTTGAGTGGACTATTAATTGTCGAGTTAATTGATTAAGATGGACTTAATTAATTATAATTGAATTAATTAATTACGGTGAAGCTAATTAACCGTAATCGGAATAATTAATTATGATTAGTTAATTATTATTACCGAATGATTGATGGATGATTGTTGGTTGGCTGCTTTATGTATTGGTTGTGTATGTTTTATATATATATATATATATGAGACTTAATCACCATGTATCAGATACAAAGTCCGGTGGATAAATTGTGCATTCATGTGACCACGTGTGGATCAAATCACATATTTGAGCATGAAAAATGGCTTGGGACCAAGTCTTTGAGCACGACCGTGTGAGCATTTGACTAAATACAAAATATAAGAATTGACTGGTTGTCCGGTGTGCTCATGCGGTCACATGATGATTTTTTGATAAGTTCGTGCCGTGTCGATCGGAACCACACGACTTGTTAGATGCACATCAATCCGTGATGCCGGGTTGGTCGGATGTTGGTCGTAGCTTGTGATGGACCGACGTTTCTGACAAGAATGGTTGTTACGCCCTACCGTGTCGATCGGAATCACATGGCCTAACAGTCCCCGTTGCCAAAGTAATGAAACGATGCCTGGTCATGTCAATAGAGCACCAACTACCTAGTGTGCTAAGCACCAACTGTCTAATGTGCATGCACCAACTGTCTAGTGTGGCAAGCCGAATAGCCATTAACAATCGGAACACGTGTGGTTTTCTATGCATGCAAGTTGTTTGGGTGTTTTGGTTGTATGTCTTGGTTGGAGTAACTGTTGAGTCGTGTCGAGCATTGCATTACACATGAACCAAGGCGTGGTAAGCTTGCATATGATTGTGGATATTTTTCTGGGTTATGTGTATTCCCGTGGTTAGTTAGAGCATGGCGTAGATCGCCCGATGTTTATCTCTTATCGACTTGTGCTACACGTTTGGGCCGCCCTGAGCGAATCAACGTCCCGGCCGAGCTTAGGCATCGACTCATTGAGATTTATTACTCACCCCATTATTGTTAAACCTTTTCGGGACTAAGGTAGTGGAGACTCGTTCGACTCGATCCGGAGTTCCCTTTGACCAGTCATTTAATATCAAGTACCATCTAGTCCTAGAGACGGATTGGGTGCGGGAACATCGCGTGACGATCATATGGGCAGAGCAGGGTTTGGAGCACTTAGTGCCCCACTACTTCAAAGCCTAGTTCGTTCACTATGGTGATGCTCTCTAGCCGATTTATGGATTCGAGAGGCCGCCTACTGCAACCCCTAGGATCCGATGGACATCGATACACCTAACGGAGAGGTAGTGGATCCCGAGTATGACATGATTTTTAACGACCCGAACTACGCGCCTATGCCCTAGTATTTTTTATGAGCTGTTATGGTCGTGGAAACCTTTTTGAGAGATGTGTGGACGAGGATGACGTAACCCCTCTTTTGTAGTAGATATGACTTTAACCCTACCTCGACCCACCTATCTTTTTGCTGGTCTTAGGGAGCCGCCCCGAAGTATGTGGTTGTTTATGTATAGCTCAGTAGGGTTAAAGATTATCTGCTAATGGAAATGAAATAGTCTTTTGCTGAGTTGACTGTTGTTGTTAGCTGTCCCGCTTTCTGATCCCTATTGTTCGAATCGTCATCCGGGAGTTTTACATTTCGCATGCGCTTATTAAAAAGATAAAATGTATGGGTCGATGAAGTGCTTGTGACATTGTCCTTAATGACCTGAGGCATTTTTGTAGGGACATTGCGTACCCAATGATCGGGGCGTGACACCTTAATATCTGGTTTATAGGAATAAAATGGTTCTCCCACTATTTTATTTGGGTTTCTAATCAACCTACCAAAAATGGTTAGTGACGACTCCAAATTCTAAATCATTCAAATTAACCAAAGTTGCAGTTTAGTAGGGCTTGAGAGAGTCCGTATTAGGTTAGTCTTTAATTAGCCTGATAAGCCATTAACCTAAGGTCTTAACTGATTTTTAGGTCGTGACATAGGGCAACGGGAGCCCAGCGAGGAGGCGCCAGGGTTGGGCGACCCTTAGCGAGGCCTGTTGTGAACCCAGGGGAGGTTGGGTTGTGTGCCCATGCACAAGGCCTCGCCTAGGTGCCTCGGCAAGGCTCGTCTAGTCCAGTGACCTAGGCAATATCTAACTCGTGCAACAGTGGATGAAAGGCTCGCCTGGTTCGCATTACCCTATCCAGGCAATGCCGGTTCAGGTGATCCTAGGTTGGTCTTGCCAGAGCATGGTGGAAGGGTCTCTCTCTATATATACACACTTATATATACACACACTCTCTATATAGAACCGCAGGTCATTGAGGCTTGTCTGGTATCAGAGCCAAGGGGGGTAGATACAGCTCTTTCTTTAAGTTTCATTTAACACTTGAGATGATTTCCTTCGTGGGTCGTTCTAGGTTCTTTGCGTGTCTGGTGTGGTCCCAGCAGTAAATCCTTGGAGGGATAGTGAGTCCGTTGGTCAGTATCAGTTCTTGAACCATAGAAAGAAGAAAGTAGATTCGTGCAATGAGCTTACTAAGAAGATCTATGTCTTCTTCTAGTTCTATATCACATATGTCCTTAGATCAAGGCCCTATAAATGGAGAAGAAATTAGTATAGAAGATTTTAATAAATCCATAGAAAATTGGGTTATTCCAAAGGTCAAGTTTAATCAGATTTATAATCATTCCAATTGGAAAATTTTTGGAAAAAATGATTATGTCATAGTTACTGAAGAAAGAGATGTACCTCTATCAAACTCTTTCTCTTCTATACAACTTTTAAATAAAGATTCTATAAAAAGAAATGCCCAGAAATGGAATTATATTCATATTGGTCAAGTCCAAGTAGGAGCCAAACCTCTTCAAAAGAAAGGTTAAATATTTCCTTACTCCTTGTTCGAAGAGATGCAAGGCTCTTAAAATATTGTGAATCCATCCTTGGGACATTAGAGATTAGTCTCTGCAATGGTCCAATCCATTTTGATAGTCAACCTGGTCTTCTAGATTCTCTTAAAGATAAAAATATTTTGAAGTCGCTTATTCCTTTTAAAATCAATTCTAAAAGAGAGACGCTTCTCTTACAGATTGATATTTCTAGAGCTAATACTATCATTCCCAAAGTGATTCAATGGAATCGGGTTACCCTTCCTGAACAATGGAAATTAGAAAATCAAGTTTCCCAACAAGTTGTTCACAATTCTGACCCTACAAACTCTATACAACATCCTGAAGGAAGAGTGACTATACAATTCTCCAGGATGTCTTTTGATAATCCTAGGAGATCTTGTGACATTAGGTCAATTCCCACATTTCATTCTTCTTCTTCTTCCGGAAGATCAATAGATTTAAATTCAAATCTACCTTCTGTAATCATTCCAGAAGGAACACAACCAAGTGCTCCTCCACTCACTAATATTAGTGGCATTGACAACAGATAGGGATATCTAGGCCTGTTTATCAACAAGAACAAAATCCAGATTATCCTGATCCCACTCCTTCTGAGATGGCTGATCCTGAAATCAACGTCTCAGGACAAGAGTTTGTGCCTAATAAGATTCTTTTAAACCAAGAATTTAATTCTTTTGAAAATACTAAAATTAGAAATGGGTTCTTTCTAAATTTCAAAACCCAAGCAAAACAAATTAAGGAAGAATATTATGAATACATGTATAAACATGAGATTCAGATACTCTTTTTTGACTAGTTTGAAGAATGGTTTCTGAAAAATAAACAAATATATACCTTAGATCAGTTTTATAAATGGCAATTAAGTGATGGCCAAGTCATTGAATTTAATCATCCACCTCTTAGACAAATAAAAATCTCACATAAAGATGCTGAAGTTGTTGCTTCACCATTCAAAACATCTTCAGAAATTGATGGCATAGGGATAAAAGAAGCTTGTTAGACAGAATAATTATTCTAATCAACATCTTCATACTATAGGCAAGCAATTGGATACAATAGAATCTTCTGTTCAATCCAATACTACCCAAGTAATTATTCCTAACCAAACAAAATTTTTAAAATCACCTATGTTTAAAAATTTTGAATTACCAAAAATTCCTAGCCTAGATTTTGCTAAAGCTTTCGAAGAAAGAATGAAAAATTTAAAGGGAAACCTCATTATAAAAGATACAACAGATCAGATTAATGTTTTAGATAAATCAGACACTGAATCTGTTCCAGAAATAAAGAAGGTTGTTTGGAAAGATCCACAAAAATTATATTATACTAGGGCCACACCTCCAGACATAGCTTTAGAAGAATCCTTTTCTAACACTTACCATAAATATTCTTCAGGATCTATCTACGAATGGAACATAGATGGTATTTCTGAACAAAACCTTTTTACTATTCTTAACCAAATGGTTATGCTTGCTAATACTTATAAAACCATGCTTGACACCACTGATCATTCTGTGGGATACCTTTTAATAGCTGGTTTTACGGGACAATTAAAAGGATAGTGGGATAATTATCTTACCGATGAGCAGAGATCACAAATTCTCAATGCTTATAAGTTAGATGATAATGGTCATACAATAATAGATGAAAATGACCAACCTGTCCAAGATGCCGTTAATACTCTTTTATATTCCATCTCTCAACACTTTATAGGAGATCCTTCACATATTTGTGATAAAAAATCTTGATCTTTTATCCAACATGAAATGTAAATCTCTTGGAGAATTTAGAGAATATAAAGATATCTTTTTCCAAAATGTCCTTAGATCAGATTGCAATTAACCCTTTTGGAAAGAAAAATTTCTTGCTGGTCTTCACAAACTTATAGGAGAACAAGTTCGCAATAAGATGAGGGAATAATATGGTGAACAAATCCCCTATAGTCTCCTTTCTTATGGTGAACTAGCTTCCTATGTTTATAAAATTGGGACACATTTGTGTACCAACACACGTCTTCAAAAACAACTTGAAAGGGACAAAGAACTTCAAACAAAGGTTCAGGAGATTTTTGTGCCCAATATGACCCCTCTCTTATAAGTTCAAAAAATTCAAAATCTTCTAAATGTTCAGGCAGATGTTTGAGAAATTTCCCTAGATGTTCTGGCAAGAAACTAAGGAGAACTTTCAATAAAAAACAAACCTTATAAAAAAGATAATAAGAAATCAAACTTTAGGAAAGATTCCAATAAAACCAGAAATTCATATAAGAATATTGAATGCTACAATTGTGGTAAAAAAGGGCCATACTTCAAAATTTTATGGATTTAATAAAAAATTAAATGAATTAAACCTCGAAGAAGAAACTTTTAACAGATTGCTTCAAATCATGGCAGAAGAAACTAGTTCTTCTAATGAATCTACTGGAGAAGATGGACTTTAAGTCAATGAGATTGAAACTTCTTCCCCTTCAGAAGCAGAAGAAAAAGAAGATACTAAGAATCCTTTGGAATAAATGTTTTAACAAAAGATGAAGAGACCCTATTGCAAAAAATTGACCAGATTCCGGATCCTGAGGCCAAGATAAAATATCTTATGACCTCCAATCTTCCATGAGACCCATATCTCAATCTAATATTCCTAATAATCTTTCTACTATTTTAGAAAGAAGCAAAAAAGTCGTTTCTCTGCCCATCTATAAATGATCTCAATCATGAAATCAATAACCAAAAACAAGAAATCCAAAATCTCAAAATTGCTCAAATAGAAATGCAAAATAAGATTTTAGAAATAAAGGCAAATTTTATAAAACAAAAAGAAAAAGAAGGCTGGTCCTATTCCTCTAAATCCAGGAGATTAAGCATTTTTGTTATTACTTTCGGAAATTACAACCAGGAAATGGTTAGTTTATATTATTAAAAGAATCACTAATGAATTTGTTTTAAATACAGCAGCCCTTTTTGATACAGGAGCAAACCTTAGTTGCATAAAGGAAGGCCTTATTCCTACTAAGAATTTTGAAAAAACCACTCATGCTCTCAAAACAGCATCTGGTGATAAACTTCAAATTAGTTACAAAATCCCAGAGGAAGAAATTAAAAAAGATCATATATCTTATAAAACACCTTTTATCCTAGTAAAAGATATTAAGCAAAATGTAATATTAGGAACCCCTTTCATAGGATTAATACAGCCCTTCACTGTCACTAATAGTGGAGTTGAAACCCAGTATTTGAATAAAAATATTGTTTTTGAATTTATTAGCAAACCACAAACTCGCAATCTGAATACCCTTCAAGAACATTACATTTCTGATATAAAGTATATTTCAAGATAAAGAAAACCATCTTCAATTTTTAAAAGAGGATCTCAAATATAAAAGGATTGAGCAAATCTTTCTGAACCAAACAGTCAGAAGAAGATTGCTATCAAAATTAGCGTCGGCCCAATCCCAAGGACAACTCATGGGATTTTTAAAACAAGCCTTATCTGAACTTGAAGAATCAAACTATTCTCGTTCTCACCACAGTAGAGATAGCAATGAAGATGATTGCTATGGCATCAATTTGGCAGAAAATGACATCTAAAAGCAATGGTAGGACAACCTAAGCAAGGGTCATCATATATTCTGTAATGATTTTATTAGGCTGGGCCTCATTTGTAGCATCTTCTTCTAATATTCCGCACAAACATCATCACTTTATCACTATGCACTTTTTGACAATCAATAGTAACCACTTGTGAACTTACTGTTCACATTTTCACTGTAGTCTATAGTGAGTAGTCATTTCTTTAAATATGACCATTCTCTTCAGAGGGATGAGGGCTCCTTCCAACTTCCGAACTCTTTCCTATTGCTCTCATTCACCATTGAGAGACCTTCCCAGCCTTTGAGAGTTCTCTCCTAGATACTTCCACATCTATTCTTCGTTGATCACTTTGAAGCCTACTTTATGGATCTAGAACCAAACACTTGGTTCTGGTCAAAACTTGGTAAGATTTTCATACTTCCATCTTACCACTCTACCTTTCTATATTCCTGTCAGATCTAAGGTTACAACCCCAATTTTCAATTGCAGTACTTGTATTTTATTCCTGTAACTTTCAATTAATGCAATATTTCATTACTAATTTACATTCCCAGTTCATTTAAATTATTGTATAAACCCACAAATGGCTAGTTTAACCGCCTGTGGAAGGTTTTAAATACTTGCTTATACCCCATATAAGGATAGTTTTGCCCTTATGCTTGAGATTTTATTCCTTTTCATATTACTCCGAACTTTTCCATTCTTAAACTCTCTATATAGAACTCCTGATCCTTGATGTGTGTCTAGCGCATATTACCCATCACAACAATGCCGGCATGTATCATGTCATCACGTGAAAAAATTAAAAAATAATAATAAATAAAAAATCTGCAGCATCATGATTCATTTTACTTTGCAGCCCGTCCATCCAGTCCTATAAAAGGGCACAAGTGCTAAACACTTGGGCAAGCCTTTGGTCTCATATATATGGACATTTCTGCAAGTTGCAGGAAAAGACAAGGGTGATGCGAGGATTATGAAAATATTCTAGGTTAAGCTGGAGATGAAAATTATTAATTTATGAAAGTTGTTTTTCTTAAAATTCTCAAAGCCGAAGTAAGAGGGTCACCTTGAGTTTGAGCATTGTCCAAGCACAATTTTGAGTCAAGGGCTTTAAAATTGTGTTAACAGATACTGAAACAGCGGCTCAATAGTTTTTGAAGGCCCAAAGTTGATTTTCAACGTTGAGAAAAACTCCTAATTGATTTTTAAGTTGACAAAACAATTCATGATCTCTTATATCTGAGTTAATACAATGAAATGTTATTTTACATATTGTCCAAAGGTATAAGTGGCACATGATTAAATCTGCCAAAAAAGGCTTAGAAGATGCTATGAGGGACTTAGACGCTATATAGAGTTCGGAAGGAAGCTCAAGGTCTAAGAGAGCATTTCATGTGCAACGACCAGAATATCAAAAGATATTTATGGGATGATTTAATTAGAATATTATTTCATCACAATGGCTAGCAAATCAAGCTGGATCGTTCTTGAATATTCTCTAACCTAAAGATCAATCAAGGACGTAGATTAAAGGAGACGAGGATGACTCACCTAATGAAAAACTCTATCTATGGAAATGTAAGATCATGATTGTATAGACGATTTGATCCAATGAATGATTCTTTCCTTTATCGACCTCAATGGCTATGAGATCTTTTTGATATAGTCTCATCCAAATGGGAAAATTTGGAGAATGATCCTGGACGCCTTGTAATGGGTAGTTGAAGGTGGAGGAGTATAAAAGGACATCTCAAAGTCGAAGAGAGTAGAGACGCGCAAGAGAATAGAATTCTAAAGTCCAAGATTAAGAGAGCTTTACATTCTTTACATACCTTTGATTCTTTGTAAAACTTAGAGGAGAACATTTGAGTGTGCGAGTGTAAGGCGGGAAGTCTTTTGACTCAAGAGCTATCACCGAGTTCTAACCTCTGAACCATTTACTAGTGAAATCCAGCTGATTGGCTGCTAGCGTGAAGAAGTGGACGTAGGGTTGAACAAAGTCAAACCACTATAAACTCTTTGTGTAAATTCTCTATCCTTTAAACTCTTTATCATTCTGTGATATTATTATTGTGCACATTTCTACATCTGAGTACACCTCATATTTTGTTAAACAATCATCTTGTGAATGAAGCTCTAAGCTTATCCATTTGAATTTCCACATTGACTTCGAAAATCTTTGGAAATCACCTATTCACCCCCTCTAGGTGATAACGCCAGCACTGAGATTCATAACATTCCCAAATACATATAACAGTAAGCCACATTGAGCTTGAATTTCTCAATTACTGAAAACTAAGCGCTTGTTTGGTATAACCGACATTTCAACGATGAAAAGTATTGCATTTTAAATTTGATCATTTTATGTGCAACAAATCAAAACAATATATTATTTCATAATAGCTAAAAAATAGGATTGACCGATATATTTTTTGTCGTACCTAATATAGAGTTATGTGTATATTTGTTGGCTTTAAGCTTTCGGCAATATAATAGATACCATTTTATGTCCCACTTGGAGGACTTTTTCATTGAATGAATTAGGTAACCCTATCCTTGCTTTACTTTGCTAATTAAATGTTTTTTTTTTTCACGTAGTTGAATCTTTTAAGGCAGAACTGGTTATTCTAATCAAACAAGCATAATTTATCAAGTGTTGAACATATTAATTTCAGAAGTTATTGAAATTATTAACAGATTTCCTAATTTGTCAAGTGAGTACATTAGTTTCAGCACCCATTGGAATTATGAACAGATTTCCTAGTGTCGCGCTTATTAGTAGAATGGTGGGAAGGAACAAATAGTCTTGGCAAAACTTCACCGTTGATAGGTGTCGGAAGATTCTAGCCTGTCCATGGTCGTCTTCCCTAGCGAGATGTTGACCCGATCAATGCATATGTGGCGCTAACGTGGCTGTCACGTCAGCATAGTCGGTTATAACCGATTTTTGAAAAATAAGAAAATAAAACTGGATCAACGGCCAAGATTTGGTCAAGTGGCATGATCCTGGATTTAAAAAAAAAAAATGATATCCCGAAATAAAAATTGATCTTCCGCATGTATAAATAAAACCCATATCCGATGGTGAGGGTTGTGCTACATGTCAAGATTTGAAATTCTCAAAATTAAAAATTATTTTTATGATATTGTAAATCTTTTTTGAAAATTAAAAATCCTTTTGTGATCGTGTGGCCCGGTTTGGCGACACGTCACGATCCTGACCGTCCATTCATTTTTTTTAAAATTAAGAATTCATTTTTTGATCCAACGGCTATGATCATGCCATGTGTCACAATCCTATATTTTTCGAAATAAAGAATGCGGGAAAATGAAAATTGAATAAAAAAAATTTCAAAATTTCAAAATCTAAAAGAAATTGCCGTAACAGTGTCGTTTTTGTCTATGCCGACCCGGGACTCGTATGGTCCGGACCGAACGCCCGCGAGGCTTAGGCCAAGTCAACTCGACCAGGTCCGAATAATTTATAAAAAATTCAGAAATTAATAAAAAAAAAATTGAAAGTAATAAAAAATTTGAAAAATTCTTAAAAATTCTTTAAAAACTGGAAATAATTAGAAAAAAATTCAAAAATTTTGAAAAATATCAAAAATTAGGAAATGGGCCATTTTAATTGGCCAATCCCATTTTTGATGATTTTGCATTTTGATTCTTCCTAAAATGAAGATTTTGCCCCTCATGAGCAAATCATTCCAAAAAATTCAAAAAAATCCTAAAAAAATCTCGGATATTAGGAAACGAGAACATTCAACTGGCCAATCCTATTTTTGATGATTTTTCCTTCCAACTCTTCCTAAAATGATGATTTTGCCCCTCATGGGCAAATCGTTTCAAAAAATTTAGAAAATTTTGAAAAAGCTAGAAATTAGGAAATGACAACATTCAACTAGCCAATCCTATTTCTGATGATTCTGTTTTCAAATCTATTTTGAAATGACAATTTTTCCCCTTTGGACAAATTGTCTTCAAATCTGTCCATACTCTTATCAAACTCTAAACAACCCATCTTTAAGCCATTAGGGCTATACTAGGAATGCCATGCCATTGATTTCATGTGTTTTATCCGAATGTTTGGATCCTTGATTTGCGCACATATTTTTACTAATTGTGATTGATAGGTTAGATACTTTCGTCTGCATGAACTCTTAGATTTTAGGACTTTTTTCATCCCAAATCATCTGCATGAAATCCATAGTTAGGAAAATCATTCGACTTAGGTACCGAAAGTGCGTCAATGGAATTGTGTAACTAAGTCCCTATTCCCAAACCTCCGGGTCCGTTTGAGTTGTACGACTTCTTCCACCGCTCAACGAGATTTCCGACCTACCTTCCCCAAAGATCGGTGGCAACTCCAAAGCATGTACAATTACGCACATGTCACCCAAATGCACCAAAGGTAGAAATCACTTTAAATCCCGATGTCGCGTGAGGTGAGAACTTGGGAGGGTCCAAATTGACCTATGGATCACTACAAATCCTTAGACATTGTAATCACCTATAAACTCCACTTGCTCCTCCTTGCTCTCGAGATGGGTCGAGACACACGAGTACCACATAATTAGACTTGGACCTCCGTAACTCAAGACTCGAAGTTTTGGTATATGACTCGAAAAATGAGATCGGAGATTAAGCCTATAAAGTGGATATCTTGGGAAGGATCATTTGCTTGGAGAAGAGAGTGGTGGGAGATGGAGATGAGAAAATATTGGGTGTGACCGGGGTGCCGGCGCATCTCCGAGTTGCACCATTCAGCGGCTACCATGTGGCAGCCCGGGCCCCACGCACAGAAAATTTTCAAATGCTTAAAATCTTGCCGTCTCTGTTACTACCATTAACACCCAACCACTTCCCTCCTTTTTTTTCTCTCTCTGCCTCTTCTCTTTTCTTCTCGACGACAGCTCTATGTGCTCATCCCATCCGCGACATAAAATCTGCTCTTCACTCTCTGTCGCTCTCTCTCTTAAAGTCCAACTAAAGCAAACGGTACCAAGAGCAAGGGCAGATGAATGCCATTTTTACCCCAATATTTTCTCCCTCTCAAGGTCCAACCTCAACCCACCCACAGAGTAGATGAACACCATTGTTGCCAACGTTCGTGACGAAGCTCTTGTGGTGCTGCCGGTGATGGACGACACGATTTTTGCCAACATTCATGAGGAAATTCTTGTGGTGCTGCTAGCGATGGATGATGAGCTAATGGTGAAATGGAGCGGCAGCAAAACATGGTGTGGGTTGTGGCTTTAGACCAGCTCCAAGTTCGAGTTTGCGGCGACGGCACGATGGTTGAGCCGAAGCTTCACGGGTAGAGAGAGCAAGGAGAAATAAGCTCTCAAATCCCTCATTCGTTATGCGAAGCTCGTCACAGGCGTGGGTTGTGGCTTCGGACCAGCTCCCAAGTCTCTCATCCGTTTTACGAAGCTCGTTACGGGCGTGGGTTGTAGCTTCGGACCAGGTTGAGCCACCAAATTCCAAGCTTCGGTGCTTGCTTCCTGAATTGGGACGATGCTGTTCTTATATCAATAGACAACAAGGGAACTCATATTTGCTCCGGCAAGGTGCACAAGTACTTGCATCATGTAATGACGTGTTTTGCTCTCTGTTTATCGCCGGATTGTGGTCCTTTGACAATAAATTGATATAGCTCTTTTTGTGCAATTTAATATACAGAGGATATTGGTTGAAATCTTAAAGGAAGCTAAGGCTACCCTTTGGAAGCTTATCAATAAAGGTAAAGTGCCATACTTCCCGAAACAGATGACAAAGTTGATGTCAACACAATCTTTGATTTTTGAGGTCATTGTTCACCAAAGTGGTGATTAGAAGCAAGTGATGAATGATAGAGCTACCGAGCCAAATCATTGCATCACTTTTCAATTTTACTTGAATATGTTTGCATAAATTAGGGCATGAGAGTAAAGTAATTAGGAACTTTCGCTACTTCAAATATACAGTGAGTTCTCAACTTCTTGGCGATCGGTTGATTTTCGGTAAATTAACGTCGAATCGGAGGATTGACCTATACCCCTCTCATACCCGCCTATGTATCGTACTCTCTTTGTAGTGACCCTTTGGTAGATACTGGTTTTGATAGATTATGTGTTGGAACTCGAAAGGATCATTGCGATTTTTTTAATTCCCTAGTAAGACTTTATGGTGTAAAACCATCTTAATTATTCAAAAGAATGATTTGTTACTTTTGTTTTGTGATTGAGAACTGAATTGTTTGTACATCGCTCACAAGCACCAAAGGGAGATCAAAAGTCACATATGAAATCCGACACATTGACGAGGCCAAAACTATGAGTCGGTTCACGCATTTCTATGTTTTTATTAGATCAAACTCATCATATGTTAGTTTGAATTTAGTAATGGGGAAACAGAATTGTTGAAGTCAATTGTTGAGCTGCTTTTAGTATTCATAGTGTTGATTTAACATAGAAGAAGAGTACTTTAGCCATTGCAGGACTTGTTGTCAAGGTGAAGAACTTCAATTTCATAATCTTATTTCAGTTTATAATTGGTTCTCTCCTCACTTAAATATGTTTCCCTATGGATATGAAGGTTCTAAAATTTGACCGAGGAAGCCGCGAGAGCAACTATTCATTGCGATTTTTGTTGCATTGAACCTGGTTTTGCCGAGATTGTTATTTTTTTTTAAAGTCGTCGCAACAATTACTTTGTACATGCAAATTTATCCAATGGCTAAATCGGAGGTAATTCATCACTCATACTATGAGAGACATATTTTTCTCTCTTAAGTAACGGATGAGATGTTATTTTGCTTGTAAAAGCACTATGTTAAATACTTTTCATTCTTTTCATTATAGAATGAAACTTCACATCTTGCACATGTAATGCGTGATTTGGAGAAAGGTTTTGAACTTGCAGCAGGTATGATTTTTTCAAATGAAGTTGAAGCATATAATGATTATATGGCTTATGCAATTGGCAAAGGATTTGGAGTGAGGAAGGATAAGGTGTTTAGAAATGCTAAAGGAGACATAACTCGACGGACGTTTGTGTGTAACTGTGAGGGGCGTTATGCCAGCGTATCCGATAAAGAAAGGAAATATGACAGGTTTGAAGTTAGATGCGGTTGTCTTGCTCTTATCAAACATAAGGTGGACGATGGTATGTATGAAGTTATAGAGTGTGTTTTTGAGCATAATTATGCACTTCCACCCAAAGGGCAAAAGCATCCGATAAGATGTAGAAGAATGATACTTGATAGCGATAAGGTTGTCCTAGCCGATATGGCAAAATCTCGCATTGGGGGGACTTCCTCATTTAAGTTCCTAGAAAATAGAGCGGGAGGAAGCCAAAATTTGTGTTACATCTTGCGTGATGCTCAAAATCTCTTATAGGTAAAAGATCCAATGTTATAAGTGGGGGGAATTATCAAAGTTTACTAAATCATTTTCATTGCATGTAAATGCAAAACCCGATGTTTTTCTACGCTGTTCAAGTAGATCAGGAGAGTAGGTTGACAAATCTATTTTGGAGAGATAGCTTGTCAAAATTTGATTACAACTGTTTTGGTGATGTGTTAGTGTTTGATACTATGTATCGCACCAACAAATATAGCATGAAATGTGTACTTTTTGTTGGGGTGAATCACCTTTGGAAAAATACTCTGTTCGGCTATGCATTTTTGTTTGATGAGACTACTGATTCATTTATTTGGTTATTTGAGGTATTTTTGGAGTCTATAGGTAATAAGGCTCCAAAAACCATTTTCACTAACCAAGACCAAGCAATGGCAAAAGCCATTAGAATGGTGTTTCCGAATACATAACACCGTTTATGCACTTGGCACAATGGGAAAAATGCCAATCAAAACATTCCACAGCTTTACCACAAATCGAAGTTTAAGGATAAATATTTCCTTTCGCTTATGTATAGATGCAGATCAGAGGATGAATTTGAATCTACGTGGAGTGAAATGGAAGAGAAGTGGAAAACTGAGAACAACACTTGGCTTCGGAGATTATACGATCTTAGACATAAATGGAGTTCAACTTTTGGTCGTAATATTTTTACATGTGGTATAAGATCAAGTCAAATGAATGAGAGCACCAATAATGTCTTCCAACGAATGTCGACCAAGATATTAACCCTTGTAGAATTTGTCCATCACTATGAAGAACAATTGAAGCACATGCGAGAAATTGAAAGTCAAGATGATTATAGTTCTTGTGGAAAGCCCAAAATGTAGATTTTGAACAACAAGATTTTGACACGTGCTGCCTCTTTGTACACTCATATCCTATTCAAAAGGTTTAATGAAAAAATGTTGCAAAGTATCTCGAAGCAGATTTCAAGTACTACACTTGGTGGATTGGTTGAGATATATACTCTACGGTGTAAGGGGATTCAATGTGAACATATTGTCCGATTTAATGCTACAGACTTTTTAGTTTCTTGTGAATGCAAATTATTTGAATCAAAGGGGGTAGTTGTGCCGCCATGCCTTGCGTGTGTTGATTGGGAACATATCGGTTACGGGCATTCCATCCTCCTATATTTTGAAAAGATAGACTAAGGATGCCAAACAAGGGAATGTGACTGATGAGTCATCCGAAATGTCAACGGGTCCATCTAAGTTGAATTGATTTTCCACTTAATGCAAGAATCTTTTCAACTGATGAGTTTGGGAGCCGAAGATGGAAATACTATGAGCATAGTGAGGAAAGCCTTACAAAAAGGGAAGGTTGACATTTCATTATACAAGTCAAGTTTGGTTATGATCGAGGATGCTAGTGATGATGATAACGAGGCTTTTTTGTGTGACATTGTGGTATTGGACCCCCTTTGAAGGAAAAGAAAGGGAATTAGTTACGGAAGGCTTAAAAGCTCAAGTGAGAAAAAAAGAAAACATCTAAGAAAGGAATGCCATCAATGCCAATAGAAAGTCGAGGTGAGTGACTTATTGTTGAAGTTAATATGAATAGTTAAATTTTTCTCTTATGCTTCTTTATATCAATTAACATATTTAATACTTTATAATGTAAAGCTGGTTGGTCAAGCAACACATGATCAAACTTATTTCCCTCATCATTCAACGCATTCAAATAAGATCCGTAGTGCCTTTTATCCTAGACACATTGGTTGTCCTACAATAGATCCAAATTTTCATAATCAAGTGCGTTGCTCTTAGTCTTCCATTTGTATTTACATTTAGTTAATGTGGTTTTTCTTTTTTTTATATAGATGCAGCTACCATACATGATGCCGCCGGGGATTGTGAATGGATTTTCCCCATTCACTAGTCGGGTATGTAATAGTTGAAACCAACATAATGAATCCATAGAAGCAATTAGTTACATTCTCCTAACGGAGTCATTTATTTTATGTAGATGCAATCACCATACATCATGCCGCCAGGGATTATAAATAGATTTTCCCCATTCACTAGTCAGGTGTTATTATAAAAAATAATTTACATCCCAAAGGATGTTAGTAATTTTTTTTTATATAGTGTTATTTATTGGAAATGGTTTGTCCTTGATAGATGTTGGAGTACCATAACAGATCTTATGGAACCATTTCGAGTCAGGTACTATTTGCCTTTTGTGAATTTGCCATTATTGGAGACAATGTTTATCTAGCCATGTTATGTAGTACAACGTAAATATATTAGTTATTCCTTTGTGTAGGGGTTATCACACTTTTCGCAACAACCTGGGATAAAGGAATTCAACAATTCGGAGGGCATTGACAATGCATGGTCGCAACACAAATAGTCGGGAGGAATCCTCATCACGGCGAGAGAGCTTAGGACGAGGCTTATGGCGTTATTGTTTGTTTCGTTTATGTCTTATCGCTCAAAGATCTGGGTTTATGGTTCCGGAGATGATAATTCTCATTACCCAGTTGTAAATCTATTAGCTAGATGTGATTCATGTGTTTTTTGTTGAATTCGTGATTCTGGTTTGTAATTGCTCTTTTCGCTGCATCGGGTTTATTGATGGTGCATGAGTTGAAAATTGTTTAATCTAAATAGATACGTGAAGTGGCTATATTTTTTGTTAAATCCCTTGCACTATTTTCTATCTCATGGTATAATGGTTGAACAGGGCTACAATAGTATCAACGATTGTGATTCAAGTCGGTTGAAACCCAATTTTTCTTGAAACCTAGCTTTTTACTGTAGCATGAGTGTTTTAGGAAATGCCTCGAATAAAGAACCCCCTTTCATACGTAATCCAATGATCTTTTGAGGGGATATGCATTAGACTCTAAAGTTTTGATGTTTTTGTTTAACTTTTTTATTTCATGAGCCTCAAATTCTTTACAAAACATAGCATAGAACTAGAATGTGTTTTTATATATAAAAAAAAAACGAAAGGGACATGAAAAGAGAACAGGAAAAAAATGTACAATTACAAACGCTTTTTTTTTGTATAAAAAAACAAAATGAATGTAAAAAAGAGTAGGAAAAAAAATGTCGAAATAACCCAACATTTGATGTTTCTGTTTAACGTTTTCATTTTATGAATAAAGAATCTCACGTTCTTTACGAAAAGCAATGTAGAATTAGAAACGAATTTTTTTTGTATATAAAAAAAAATGAAATGGACATAACAAAAGGAACCGCAAAAAAAATTTCGGAGAAACCCAACATTTGATGTTTCTGTTTAAATTTTTTATTTTATGAATAAAGAGCCTCACATTCTTTAGGAAAATCAATGTAGAATTAGAAACGCTTTTTCTTTTTGTATAAAAAAACAAAAGGAATGTAAAAAAGAACAGAAAAAAATGTCAAAAAAACCCAACATTTGATGTTTCTGTTTAGCTTTTTCATTTTATGAATAAAGAGCTTCTCATTCTTTATGAAAGCAATGTAGAATTAGAAACCTTTTTTTTTTTGTATATAAAAAATTGAAATGGACATAACAAAAGGAACGGCAAAAAAAATTTGTTAGAAACCTAACATTTGATATTTCTGTTTAACTTTTTATTTTATGAATAACGAGGTTCATATTCTTTACGAAAAGCAACGTAGAATTAGAAACACATTTGTTTTTTGTATATAAAAAAGCGAAACGGACATAACAAAAGGAACCGCAATTTTTTTTTTCGAGAAACCCAACATTTAATGTTTCTGTTTGAAATTTTTATTTTATGAATAAAGAGCCTCACATTCTTTACGAAAAGTAACGTAGAATTAGAAATGTGTTTTCTTTTTATATAAAAAAAAGAAACGGGCATAACAAAAGGAACGGCAAAATTTTTTTCGGAAAAACCCAACATTTGATGTTTCTGTTTAACTTTTTCATTTTATGAATAAAGAGCATCACATTCTTTACAAAAAGTAACGTAGAATTAGAAATGCTTTTTTTTTATATGAAAAAACGAAAGGGCATAAGAAAAGGAACGGCAAAAAAAATTTCGAAAAAACCCAACATTTGATGTTCATTTGATGCTTTTATTTAACTTTTTTATTTTGTGAATAAAGAGCCTCACATTATTTACGAAAAGCAACGTAGAATTAGAAATGAGTTTTTTTTTTTTACATAAAAAAACGAAACGGACATAACAAAAGGAACGGCAAATTTTTTTTTGGAGAAACCCAACATTTGATGTTTCTGTTTAACTTTTTTATTTTATGAATAAAGAGCCTCACCTTCTTTACAAAAAGTAACGTAGAATTAGAAATGCTTTTTTTTGTATATAAAAAAATGAAATAGGCATAACAAAAGGAACAACAAAAAAATTTCGAAAAAATCCAACATTTGATGTTTCTGTTTAACTTTTTCATTTTATGAATAAAGAGCCTCACATTCTTTACCAAAAGTAACATAGAATTAGAAACGCGTTTTTTTTTATATAAAAAATGAAAGGGGATAAACAAAAGAAACGGCAAAAAAGAATTTCGGAAAAGGTGGACAATCATTTCATTTGTGTTTCAACCTGATTTTTTTAGTAGTTATTTCCCAAATGGAGAGTGACTGATGTCCATTCCGATCTAATTTGTTTTGTATCCAACTATGTCGCATGTTCGATTATTCGAGTTCGAAATCCATTCCGATTGGTCCGTGTGTTAAATTTTTTGTAGGTAAATAGCCGTTTTAAATATTTGATTGATATTTCTATTTAATTTTTACATTTTATAAATAAAGATCCTGAAATTATTTGGGAAAAATAACGTAGAATTAGAAACGCATATTTTTGTATATAAATAAACGAAAGCGACATAAAAAAATAACAGCAAAAAAAAAAAAATTCCTCGCATTAGAAAGCAAGCCAGGAAAAAATTACTATATATCTAAAATGCATTGCTTCATAAACATCACAGAACAGTTCAGATAGAACCCAAGAAATAGCACTCACTTTTTCTCTGGCGAGTTCTTCAATATTTGCTAATGAAAAGAAACCGCATATTAGAATAAAATGGTAAGCCTTCCATATCTATCATCCGGACTAGCAAAGGTTGCAGAATATATAGTCTAAGCAGCTATCCGAGCAATCATAACAACAGAAATAGCTACATCCCAAGATCAACCATTTAGAACTTGTCGCTTGCACACTAAATTTTTAATCTTCATCACTCAAACTACCAAAATTACAAGTTCAAACCGTCTACTTTTTCAAGACTAGTCCTACTAAAACCAATAAAACACAAACTAACAATATGCCAATTAAATTGTGCATATCATGCCTAAATCTCTCCACCTTCTCATCAATCTTCTCGAGTTTGTCTTTCATATGCTGAAGCAAATAATCAATCTTTCTCGGGTCGTCTTTAGTAGGTGGAACCTTCGTGATAGGATGACGCACATCGCTTGTAGGCAAACACCAAGAAAAGAAATTGCACCTTCTATCCACACAATTATAGTAGAGCTTGTCTTTGTTCTTTGTTGATTTTGATATTTTCACAGCAACACGCTTATCACACTTACACTTTTTATTTTGGAAAGTCAATTCACTCGAAGTAGTCTCATTCACACTGGATGAAGTCATCATACACGTAAGACAACATCTTTTTTTCATTTAGGAGAATTAGTTTGACAATACGATAATACAAGCACAACTAATGCAAATAAGATGTCGTGGAGGAAGCAAAGATAATCATATTCCGAAATTTCAAAGAATCGGTTGTGGAGCATTTTGGTTTGATACATTAAATTTTTCTCTCTGCCCGTACTAAAACTTTGAGAAATCATTTAGTATTGGTAGTTTTCCATCTGACTGCAATATATCCCAAGTTTCTACTTTCATTTTGTATCTTCAATATATCTAGATGCATGTTTTCAAAACACCCAAAGACAAACTCCAAAAACTATTGGGAACAATAAAATCAACGCAACCAGGCATCATCACTAATAAAAGGGACACAGTTAAAAGAAGCACATACGCACGAAATTGACACCATCATTAAAAATCCATGGGCTTAGGTGCAAAATCTCATCCAAACAAAGAAACCTAGATAGAGAGAGATCGATACAAACTTGGTGAGGCGGATTTTGGGTAGAGTGTATGGTTTGTGGGAGCGTTCCTGATTTGGGTTTTTTCCTTGATCTTTCTCCTGTTTGTCTAAGTTTAACAAAGGAAATTTCACAGAACTCCAAAAGCACTCCTTTCTATGCCACCGCTCCTACAAGGAACTACACAAAAGAATCAACTTGGGATAAAAAAGAAACAAAACCCAAAGATGCCGGCACTGTACCGCTCGTAAAAGGGAATTATCGGTAACGACCACAAAGAGGAACAAACAAACAGTTGGGAAAATGACCATTGGAGCTACAAAACCATGAGGACAGCCGTGGCCGCAAACCAGCTCTGATCTCGACATGGGAAGAACAACAATCACGCGGACGCAAAGATTGCTCGAAATTGGCACCACAACGTAGCTTCGGAGCTGGATCGCTGAAGATCTAAGCATCCACACATAATATATATATATATATATATATATATATATAGAGAGAGAGAGAGAGAGAGAGAGAGAGAGAGAGAGAGAGAGAGAGAGAGAGAGAAGAGTAGACCTTATTGGAGTTGGGAAGAGTCTGTCTCTCTAATTGTCACTCCTTGCAGCTCCACACCGTGTGTCATTGCCGCTCCACTTCACCATCGGCTCTTCATCCGTCGCCAGAAGCACTGCAAGAACTTCCTCGCGAATGTTAGCAAAAATCATGTCGTTCGTCGCCGGCAGCACCACAAGAGCTTCGTCGCGAACGTTGGCAACAATGGTGTTTGTCTGCTCTACGCGTGGGTTGCGGTTGGACTTTGAGAGGGAGAAAATATTGGGGCAAAAATGGCGTTTGTCTGCCCTTGCTCTTGGTACCCTTTGCTTTGGTTGGACTTTGAGAGATAGAGTGAAGAGTAGATTTTACGTTGCGGATGGGATGGGCGCGTAGAGCGGTCATCGGGAAGAGAAGAGAAGAGGCAGAAAGAAAAAAAAAAAAGGGGGGGAGCGGTTGGGCGTTAACGAGAGTAACAGAGACGGGCAAGATTTTGAGCGTTTGAAAATTTTCGGTGCGTGGGGCCCAAGCTGCCATGTGGCAGCAGCTGAATGGTGCGACTCAGAGATGCGCTGGCACTCTGGTCGCACCCAATATTTTCTTGATGGAGACAGAAACGCGCCAGAAGAAAGAAGAAAATGTAGTCAGGGGTGGGGGGCCAGTGGGACCCACCATTTGGGTAATTCGGTCCTTTTAATCCTCTAGGGAGTGGATGAGCCATTTTGCGAATGGAAATACCATGTCCCTCCCTTTTTTTCTATGTTTTCTTTTTTTGTTTAGAATAATTACCCTAATTAAGCATTTCATATGTTTTGCTTCTTAGTGTATTAAGGAAATTTGCATTTTCAAATGTTCCTATAACATTTTACATGCTCTATGCAAAGTTATCTCATTAATAGTAAGAAAAAAGGTATTATTTGATATCGTCCAAAATCGAAAACTATCTTCTTCATCGTACTTCTCTAATTTTTTGTCTCTCTTATCTCAAGAGCTCACTTTGTTGGTGAAATTTTTATTAACTGCATTAATTTAAAATATATGTCAGATCTCTTTATTTACTACATCAAAGAATTTTTTTTTCTTGCTATATTGGCAAGATACTTTTTTATTCAAAGCATCTAGGACGTTGGAGGAATATCTAAAAATACACTAAAAATATTATGTACGATGAGATATTTTGATTTTTTTTTTGTGTAAATAGTTCATAGAGGATATTCAATTTTGTTAATATAAAATGGAATTTCAAAAAGATCTTATTGTGTAATTAAATTTCATCTACTTAATAATATATACATAAATTTGATCGACAATGTAAAAAAGAACTTGATTTCTTGGAAATTCCTCTTTTCGACAAAATAAATTTTTATGGAAGTAATATCTTACATAAAAAAATATTACCTTTAATATACAAGGAAATCTTCAATAAACAAAAACTGAACATATGAATTTCTTAATTATGGTAGGTAGATCCTACATAGATATAAGAAAACTAATAAAAAAGAAAGTAATTTAATTGTAATTTAATGATAAACGGTAATTTTATCTTTTTTATAAAAACTAAATGGATTTAGTATGAAAATAGCGTCGCCTTTTTTCATCTGCAAGGGTATCCTTCTCCTCTTACTTTCATCTTTTTATCCTTCTTGGGTGGCGATCGAGAAGCTTCTCGGCCAACACAGACGACTGTGGATGTGCTGAACACGACACCCTGCCCAACATTATCAACCCATCAAAACAAGTGTCTACCTTTCTCTGTCTCGCACCCAGAGGTATACTTCTCTCCTTTAATTTTTTCATCCACCTTGGGTGGCGATCGAGAAGCTCGGCCAACACAGACAGCTTTGGATGGCATGGGGCTGTATAAACACGACACCTTGCCCAACATTATCGACACCTTGCCCAGCATTATCGACCCATCAAAACAAGTGTCTAGCTCTCTCCCTCTCTCACCCAGAGGTATCCTTCTCTTCTTAGTGGCGATCGAGAAGCTTCACGGCCAACACAAATGGCTGTGTATGGGCTGTGGCTATATAAACACCACACCTTGCCCAACATTGTCAACCCATCAAAACAAGTGTCTGCCTCTCTCCCTCTCTCACCCAGAGACAAATACAGACAAATAGATTCACACACAGAAGAAGAAAATATGGAGGTAGCAACAGAGTCAATTGCACTAGCGGCTGTTCTGGCCGTCCTGGCGACATTGGTGTGGAGGGTCGTGAATTGGGTGTGGCTGAGGCCAAAGAGGCTCGAGAGGCTCCTGAGGCAGCAAGGCCTCTCAGGCGAACCCTACGCATTCCTGTTCGGAGACCTCAAGGAGAACGCGCGGCTGCTCAAGGAAGCCATGTCCAAGCCCATCGCCGTTGGAGATGACATCAAGCCTTACCTCTTGCCGTTCTTGCATGGATCCTTCCAAACCCATGGTACGCACATCTTGACAGCATCTCTGCGCGTGGTACTTCTTTATCTTCTTGTCCATTAAAGCTCACTTTTTTTTTATTCCTTGGGTCGATGCCCTCTTTGATGAGTTCCAAAACATTTGAACTTACTCTTGAATTCATGGCATGAGTTTTTCTCAAGTCCCACCACCATTCATGGCTTGTGTGCTTTGTGTCTCGAAGCCTCTCTGGCCTATTCGTCCCTTTTGCAACGCCCACCGGCAATTCAATGACATGGGCATTGAATCCATAAAATCACTTAAACATGTACCAAATGATTGGAATGATGGTGGTCACCGGCAATTCCTAGAGAGTAGCTGAGGACATAACTGAAAATAGTTCTTTTGGCAATGTGCCTCTTATTTTGCTGGATGCATTGCAGGCAAAGACTCATTCATGTGGATGGGCCCAATACCAAGAGTGAACATAACGAACTCTGAACAGTTAAAGGAGATCTTCTCCAAGATATACGAATATCCCAAGCCAGCCTCCAATCCCCTGGTGAAGTTGCTTGCCAATGGACTCGCAAACCACAAGGGCAAGAAATGGGCTCAGCACCGAAAGATTATCAATCCGGCATTCCACATGGAGAAGTTGAAGGTACATAAAACTATAGGATGCTCAAATAAATGGAACCACTCACATTGCTGTCTTAGGAATTTTCTTTTGACTCCTCCTTTGCATTGTTCGGTTGTTCTTGCAGCTTATGTCGCCCGCTTTTTATTCAAGTTGCACTCAAATGGTAGATAGATGGGAGAAATTGGTATCAGAAAAGAGATCGTGTGAGGTCGATGCGTGGGTCGACCTTCAAAATTTGACCCGTGACGTGATCTCTCGGACAGCATTTGGTAGTAGCTTTGAAGAAGGCAAAAGGATTTTTGAACTTCAAGAGGAACAAACCTTGCTCACAGCTAAAGTCCTTCAATCGGTCTACATCCCCGGCTGGAGGTAAATCTCTCATCATCCATAAGCTAACTGAATCTAAATGAGCTTCTGGCTTAAAACCATGACATTACAAGAAATGCAACTCTTTGATCTAATATTTCGCAGGTTTGTGCCAACTAAGATAAACAGGAGGATGAAGAACATAGATAAAGAAGTGCAGGCTCTGCTCATGGGCATCATCCACAGAAGAGAGAAAGCAATAAGAGCAGGGGAAGCTACTGGCGATGATCTGCTAGGGCTGTTGCTGGAGTCAAACATGAAGGAGAACATTGGGATGAGCCTTCACGATGTGATTGAGGAGTGCAAGCTTTTCTACTTCGCTGGACAAGAGACCACTTCGGTTTTGCTAGTATGGACCATGGTCTTGCTAAGCGTGCACCCAGATTGGCAAGCCCGAGCTAGAGAGGAGGTCCTGCAAACCTTTGGAACCAGAAAACCTAACTTTGATGGGTTAAGCCAACTCAAGATTGCAAGTTCAATACTCTGTTCCTCTTTTGTTGAGAGTTGGCTCTCATAATTATAATATTATCTATTCTTTTCCCTTGATCTCATTGGAGTAATCTTTCTAGGGCGTCATAATCATTAAAATGCTCCTACATACATTAGTACCATATAACTCATTCTATGGATTTGTTGTTACCAGGTCACAATGATTTTGAATGAGGTGCTGAGGCTATACCCTCCAGTGATCATAATGGCACGGAAGGTTCAGAAGGAAACAAAACTGGGGAAGTTGACCATACCTCCGGGGGTCCATCTCTCAATGCCGACTCTCTTCATACACCATGATAAAGAACTGTGGGGCGAGGATGCCGAGGAGTTCAAGCCGGCGAGGTTTGCCGAGGGAGTGTCCAAGGCCACCAAGAACCAAGTCTCCTTTTTTCCATTCGGATGGGGCCCTCGTATATGCATCGGCCAAAACTTCGCAATGATAGAGGCGAAGATGGCGCTCGCTATGATATTTCAGCAATTTACATTCGAGCTCTCTCCATCTTATGCACATGCTCCTCGCATTGCCATTACCCTCCAGCCACAGTATGGTGCTCAAGTCATCTTGCACAAGGCAAATTAGAAAATTACATATCAAGGTGACGTGGTGTAGAGAAAAAACGCGCGTTGAAAAATGCTATATCTTTTTGCAATTTAATATCTTCCCTCCCTAATGTAACAACCTAGGATCATGATTGATTGTGATGGAATCTTGCTCAGAAGAACGTGATTTGATGTATCCATAGTCATTTTACAGATGAAAAAATGTTTGGCTCACTCAAGCTGAATTTTTTAGGAGTCAATTTGTGATCAAAGACCAATCCTATAATTTTCAGATGTCCAATGAAACAACAGGACAAAGATATTGCAACTTGTTGACACCAAAATTTTAGTTTTTTTATTATTTTTTTTACAAATTGCAAAAAAAATTAGGAACTAACCTTAGTCCTACCAAAAATATTTAAATTATTATTGCATTACATTTTGCATTCGAGTCAGAGCGGCGGCAGACGAGTCTAAATAGATGGTTAACCGAATGAAGCCCAAAAGCCTATAATTTTTCCTATCACACGTGGGTGTTCTAAGAAGGAATTGATTTTCTAAAGAAATTCGTTATTATCTTAAGATTCCTGACAACGGGGATTGAAGCTAAATGATAATCTTGGCACGCCAAAGGCATGTATTCGAAAATCAAGATCGAACGTGAGCGGAGATTGCTCAGTCCATAATTTCTGACACCAATTAGCCTCAAGCAGATAATAAAAAGAAGAGTCAATCATTCAAGAAAAAATCCCGTGAATTTCTTTCGTCATAGAAAATCTTTTCGAAGAAAAGGAAAGAGATATGCAAGGGAATCAACTCTTTCCATGAGTGGGTCCCCAGCTTGGCACATAAGAGGAGTCTTTGATTCACGTTCAAGGGGAGGGGGAAATTGATAATTGGAGAGCGGATATAGTGAGAGAAAACGAAAACAAAAAAGGAGAGAATAGAGAAGGGAGAGAAAAGGGTGTTCACAGTGAGCATTTTCATAACACACTTTGAAAGATACACGAGCGCGAACGAGAAATCTCAGTTGAGCTCTCATAGTCGATACTTTAAACACCACTGTTGCATCCTCCCCCTCGACAGTCCATGATCAATTCGCATTGCCGTGACTCATCGCGACTCCTCGACCCCTGTTCTGTTCTGCGTTGGTGACGAAATCTTCGTTCTCATATTCGACAACAGCAGCCGGCATTTACTTGGCAGCGAGCAACCACCACGATGGCGGCGCAGGTTCCAAAGTTCCGCTGAACTTGCACCTATTTCACTCATTCAGCAGCAATTTCCTCTATCATTTTGCAGCGACCTCCCAACGCTGGCACCTGCTCGAAGACGACTCGACTGATCTCCCTTAGCCATTACTCACGTTGCTGATTTGCTGTGGAATTTTACACCTTTCCGTAGTTTGGAGAATTCTCCATTTTGCAGATTTCCTCGGCGTTCTAGATTTCCTTTTGTTGAACCATCACGCAAAAAAAAAAAAAAAAATGCTGGTTATTCCCTTTACTGCCCACCACCGTGACCAAGAGTATCCTTGGTGGGAGTCTGGATCATCAACAATTGTTGTCTGTTAGTCCAAATCGGAAATTAAATTGTTCTGAATAAGGTGATTATTTGATCTTATTTTAAATTCCATTTTATTTTCCTGATTCGAACTAATATGATCTATTGTGATTTTAGGCATTATCCAAGTAGGAGTTACCACATAAATCAAATTTTGATTATTAACTTGAGCAGCGAGACGATGGGTTATTTTTCTAATCAAATTTGAATTCATCACGATCAACATTTTGTCAAGATTACATTATCAGTTAATTTATAACGCGAGACGACGGATCGTTTTTTTCTAAGTATAATTGAATTTGTCACGGTCATATATTTAGTTAAGATTATGGCGTTCGTTAGCTTATGTGGCAAGATGACTAATTATTTTTGATTTCGTAACCTGGTGTCCGAACTCTAGGTTTATATTTTGCTGTGGATCATATTGGTTTTGATTCTCGGAGAATTGGAGGCCACGTAGACACCGAGAGTCCACGGCACAAAGAACTGACAAAGCTCTCTCTCTTGATTTTGATTTCTCTCTTCTTGAACTTTTCTGTTTTTTATTTTTATTTGAAAATTCATTTTTTGTTTTCGTTTTATGTGTTGTTAAATTATCTATGTGTTTCCTTACCAAAAAAAATTATTCATCGTGTAACAGCACGAACTTTTTTTATTTTTTTTGTGTGTTAGGGGCTAAGTTAAGAAGAAAAAATCAAAGATTGCCTGCAGAAATTAAAAAAAAAAAAGAAGGAGAAAGGTACCGAAAGGGCGTTAGGTTAAGCTAGCGTAATCAAGTCCCCGGACTTGTAATATCTGGTTCATAGGAATAAACTCCTAATGCTTTATTTAGGTGTCTAGTCGACCTACACTAAACAGATTAGTGGCGACTTCAAATAAAAAAAAATCTTTTGCATGAAATGATTGAATGTTGTGAATTGATGTGGACATGGGAGCGTCCGAGCTAGGTTTAACAGCTTAGCAATCCATTAGCCTGAAAAGCTAATTTCTTAGGTCGCGACACAACTATTAAAAAGGGTCCTTTATGGTACAAAATGGATAAAGATTCCATCAGTTTCAAATTCACAGCAAAAGTGGGAGTAACAATGGAGGAGTCCGAAGTATGAGCTTAAAATTTACAGCACAACGATGAACAGAGCTAAAACGTTGGTGGATTTAGGGCGGTTTCCCTGAATTGAAATATAAGAAAGGGACAAGTAAACCTTGAGGCTGGCTCGAGGAAAATGAAACCTTAATCTAGTCCATGCGAAATTGAGCCCTCCTGCAAGATCTCTCGGACAGCATTTGGTAGTAGCTTTGTAGAAGGCAAAAGCATCTTTGAACTTTAAAAGGAACAAGCGTCGCTCGCAATTAAAGCCCTTTGATCGGTCTACATCCCCAGCTAGTGGTAAATCTCTCATCATCCATAAGCTAACTAAATCTAAATGAGCTTCTGGCTTAAAACCATTACATTGCAAGAAATGCAACTATTTGATCCAATATTTTGCAGGTTTGTGCCAACTAAGATCAACAAGAGGATGAAGAACATAGATAAAGAAGTGCGGACTCTGCTCATGGACATCATCCATAGGAGAGAGAAAGCAATAAGGGTAGGGGAAGCTATTGGCGATGATCTACTGGGGTTGTTGCTGGAGTCAAACATGAAGGAGAACATCGGGATGAGCCTTCACGATGTGATTGAGGAGTGCAAGCTTTTCTACTTCGCCGGACAAAATACCGCTTCGTTTTGGCTAGTATGGACCATGGTCTTATAGAGTGTGCACCAAATTGGCAAGTGAGAGCTAGGGAGGAGGTCCTCCAAACCTTTGGAAGCAGAAAACCTGACTTTGACGGGTTAAGCCACCTCAAGATTGTAGGTTCAATACTCTCTTCCTCTTTTGTTGAGAGTTGGCACTCATAATTACAATATTATCCATTCTCTTCGTGGACATTGATGTTAGATGAGAGTACCGTCCCTTGATCTTATTGTAGTAACCTTTTTGGGGCCTCATAATTATGAAAATGCTCCTGCATACACTTCTCTACCAAATGACAACTTCTATGGATTTGTTGTGATCAGGTCACAATGATCTTGAATGAGGTGCTGAGGATATACCCACCATCGACCATACTAATTCGGAAGGTTGAGAAGGAAACAAAACTCGGGAAGCTGACCATACCACCGGGAGTCCTTCTCTCAATGCTGACTCTCTCTTCATACACCATGATAAAGAACCGTGGGGCGAGGATGCCGAGGAGTTCAAGTCAGAGATGTTTGTCGAGTAAGTGTCCAAGGCCACTAAGAACCAAGTCTCCATTTTCCCATTCGGATGGGCCCCTCGTATATGCATCAGCCAAAACTTCACAATGACAGAGGCGAAGATGGCGCTTGCCATGATACTTCAGCAATTCACGTTCTAGCTCTCTGCATGTTATGTGCATGCCCCCGGTGATTTCATCACCGTCCAGCCATAGTATGGTGCTCGGGTCATCTTGCACAAGGCAAACTAGAAAGTTCCATATCAGGGTGACATTGGTGTAGACAAAAATGTGCATTTGAAATAAGGTAACAATGTACCTTTTTCCAAGTTAATGCATTGTAGTCTTCCCTCCCTAATGTAATAACCTAGAATCATCTAGGATGAGTGATTGATTGTGATGGAATCCCTTCTTAAGCTTTTATAATATTTTATTAGTTCGAAATAAAAAATAAATAACTTTTCCCGATTTTGAAAGTTGCACAAAAGAACGTGATTTGATGTATCCATAGACATTATAGAGATGATAACAAGTTTGGCTTACTCAAGCTGAATTGTTTAGGTGTTAATTTGTAACCAAAAACCAATCCCATAAATTCTAGATATCTAATGAAACAACAGGACAAAGATAGTGCAACTATTAAAAAGGGTCTTTTATGGTACAAAACGGATAAGGATTCCATCAGTTTCAAATTGACCGCAAAAGAGGGGCCAACAATGGAGGAATCCGAAGTATGAGCTTAAAATTTCATAGCACAACGATGAACGAAGCTAAAATGTTGGTGGATTTAGGGCAGTTTCCCTGAATTAAAACATGAGAAAGGGACATGTAAACCTTGAGGCTGGCCTGAGCAAAATGAAACCTTAATCTAGAATGGGTGACATTGAGCCCTTCCGCGAGATTGATTGAGAGAGAGCCCCCTTGGAAAGGCCCAAGAAATGAGGGAAATGCGGAACTCAATAGAGAGAATGAAGATGGGTTGGCCCTTTTGAATTGACCGCAAGGGTTTTGACTACATTCCGTAGTTTGGAATATAGCCTAGATAAAAATATCTTATGTGGGGAGGTGAATAAAGTTGAATAAGATTTCTTATATCAACAATAAAAAAGTTATTATTCAATAAAATTTACTAAGGGATGATGGAAAGGAATTTAAAAAAAAAAAAAGGGACAACAATGAAAAAATCAGTACATAAAACTGAAGTACGCCAGAGAGTAGAAGCACTACAATTATCGGAATCACGAAGATGAATAATCATATTTTCTCTCTCTTTCTAGATTTGGCATTTGTTGATTGATTTTTCTCATCAATACAATTGTAGCTCGTTTATGTTTCTTGTCAAAGTCGAACTTGTGACTGGAATGTTGAAATGAGCTCCTTTGCTGTCTAAGATATAAATCGTACAATAATCATGGGTTTATGAATTGAGGCTATCTTCCTTTGTGCATTTGTGATTTATTTACATTGATAACCAAACAATGGATGTGATAGGATATGAGCATATCTAGTGTGGCTAGTAGATATTGTAATTCACTTGATTTCTCTTACCAACATCTAAATTGGTAGATTTCAGTTTAACGCGATATTTCACAATCAATCTTATATTTCAGATATTAGAAAAGCAGTAATGGCTAAAGTTGGTCGCTAGTCTACTGCTTGTGGGAAAGAAAGAAGGCACTCTCATCTACAATGTCATTAATATCAGAACAGTGATAAAAAGATCTGAAGCACAAGATGTAGCCTGCAAAGCAATATACAACCCCGAGCACATCATCTATCAACCAGTAAAAGAAAGTGAGGAACGCAAATACTGCTAAAATCTTTTTGTGCTTGAGGATAGACCGAAGAATGATTGAAAAGAGACTTCATTTCTTACTCGGATCAGAAGGCCCAAGTTCCGGAAATCGCAGTTCCTGTATTTTCTTTCGCATGATTAATAATAGAAATTTATGAGCGACGAAGGCATGGTTCATGAGATTACCGGTGTAAAAGCACAAATCTTGCGGTCCACCAGAGTAGCAGGAGTCGTTTATGTTGGCCAAGCTTGGTTGGACGATCTAAATGAACTGCTCACTTACAGACACGACATTCTAAAAAATCCAACTAAGATGAACAGAAGGATGAAGAACATGAAGAAGATTCAATAAAAGAAGGAAAGAGTCAAAGCAGAGGAGGAAGAAATCTTGCTGCTATAGCCATTTCCTTCATTCTCACGAAACTTTTCATCTGAGAGCGCATCACCTTCAGCGTTCATCTTTTCAATTTTATATAACAAAAGAATCTAGGTCTAGAGCAGTCAATACTTTAATTACATCCCAGAACACAAAAAAAAAATATAAAGGAACAAAAAATATAGAAATTCCTTTACTGATCCTTCTTCTTGTCACTCTAATTCGTCAAGGCTCAGAGTTGCCAAAATAGGGCTCAGAGTTGCCAAACCAGGGCTCAGAGTTGCCAAAACGGTTATTGAGAGTACACGTACTGCTGGAATCTTCCAGAGAATATATTTGTGTACCAGATGAGACGACATCGTTTTCTTCTAAAATTTCTTTTCCTTTCCTTATTATAGATTGAGTAGTTCTCTTCGATGGTGTAATCTCAACATCCCCCCGCAAACTGGGTAAGGGTTTAAACCCTAAACCCAGTTTGGTTCGGATGATGCAATGGTCCTGTCTTGACAGCGTCTTGGTAAAAATGTCAGCAATTTGACGGTTGCTCGGAATATATTGTACACTGAGAGAACCCAAGGATACTTTCTCGCGGACGAAGTGAAAATCAATTTCTATGTGCTTCGTCCCGGCATGTAAAATGGGATTAGCAAGAAGAGAAATCGCCGATTGATTATCACAAAAGAGTATCGTTGGTGAAGCTAACGATATTCCAATGTCCCGAAGGACGAAACTTATCCACGTAAGGTCAGCAGTAGCAGAGGCAAGCGCTCTGTACTCCGCCTCCGTTGATGACCGAGATACGGTTGTTTGCTTCTTCGCTGACCATGAGATTATATTCGAACCGAGATAAGTACACAACCCGGTAGTAGAACGTCTCATTTCAGCACAACCTGCCCAATCGGCATCCGAAAACCCATGAAGCTTCAATGAACTGTTAGAGTGAATGAAGAGTCCCAAGTTGACAGTCCCTTTAACGTACCGAAGAACTCGTTTCAATCTGTCAAAATCACCAACTGTAGGTTTCTGCATTTTCTGACAAAGCAAATTGGTGGCATAAGCAATGTCCGGTCTTGTTATTGTTAAATATTGAAGACCCCCAACTAAGCTTCGGTACTCAAGTGGTTGATCAAGAAGTACTTCATCATCCGATGTATGAGATGGTTTCATTGACAGAGGTGTAGACATCGGTTTGCACTCTTTCATGTTTGCCCTTACAAGGAGATCAATGGCATACTTTGTCCGACAAAGGAATAGCTCCTCCGGTGTGTGCTTTGCTTCTATACCCAAGAAGTAATGTATACACCCTAAGTCCTTCATGTGAAAAGTTGAACCGAGAGATTTGATCAGCTGTGCAAGTAAATGATCAGAATTACCAGTCAACAAAATATCATCCACGTAAAGCAAGAGTAGAATTGTGTCTTGTCCCTTATGAAACACAAAAAGTGATGGATCCGTGGTGCTACGTAAGAATCCCGACTCAAGTAGGAAGTTACTAAACTTCTCAAACCAGGCCCGCGGTGCCTGTCGTAGGCCATAAAGGGACTTTTGGAGTAAGCACACATGATCGGTAAGTGTAGGATGCTCAAACCCCGAAGGTTGCTCCATATAAACCGTCTCCTTTAATGTGCCATGCAAAAAAGCATTCTTGACGTCGAGTTGATGTATTGACCACTTCTTTACCATTGCAACCGAGAGGACGATCCGAATTGTTGCCTGTTTTACGACCGGACTAAATGTCTCGAGGAAATCAATTCCCTCCTCTTGGTGGAACCCCTTCGCTACTAATCGTGCTTTCAACTTGTCAAGACTTCCATTAGGTGCTAATTTGGTTTTAAAAACCCACTTGCACCCTATTACATGCATCCGATTTGTTCTCGGAACTAAGGTCCAGGTTTGGTTTTCATGAAGTGCATTCATCTCTTCTTTCATCGCTTTATTCCATCCCTCATGTGCTAATGTGGATTTGATTGTCTTGGGCTCTGCAGGCACGTGATATTCAGCCAAACAAGTGTACTTGGGATTTGGTTTCACAATCCCCGACTTGGAGCGGGTTTGCATAATGTGTTTTGTTGTTCCACTTGGTTGAGAGGGTTGCAAAACTCGTGTTTCCTGACCTGGGTAGTTGTTAACTGGAGTTGCAGTAGATTGGATAGGTGGACTTTCCCTTCTCAACTCTGAATCAGATGGTGATTGTTGAGCTGATGGTTTCTGTGACTTCTCGGTTGTAGTATAAGGAGCACGCATCTGTCTAATTTCAAGCACCTCACTTTCTTGTAAAAAGCCCGCATTGTCATTAGTGATATTCTTTACTTGCTCTTCTCTCTTCGAATCCAGAAATTCAACCTCGTCAACCCATTTCTTATACAAGGCAGTATAGTACGGAAACACTTCATTCAGCTTCTTAGCAAAAGGGAAGAAACTTTCATCAAACGTGACATTTCGGCTAATATAAACTCTGCCATCAGAAGGTACAAGACACCGGTACCCTTTATGTCTATCACTGTAGCCTAGAAACACACAAGTAAGTGAGCGAGGATCGAACTTGTGTTGCGCATAAGGTCCGAGACAAGGATAACAAGCACTTCCGAATACCCGTAGATGTTCGTAACTTGGTTTGTGCCCGAAAAGCTTGCTGTGAGGGGACTCCATCTGCAAATTTGGAGTAGGAAGCCTGTTTATAATGTAAGTGGCAGTCAAAAAAGCATCCACCCAGTAACTCAACGGAACTCTCGCATGATATAGCATTGATAAACCAAGTTCTACCACATGACGATGCTTCCGTTCAGAAATCCTGTTTTGTTCCGGAGTGTATGGACAAGAAATGTAATTTTTGATCCCACAATCCTTTAAATGATTCTGAAATCTAAGGCTTGAAAATTCGCCCCCGCCATCACATTAAAACACTTTAATTTTGCGATCAAATTGATTTTCCACATATTTCTGAAACAAGATGAAGATATCATAGAAATCCGACTTTAACTTCATTGGATAAACCCAACTATAGCGGGAAAAGTTGTCTACAAAGATAACATAAAATCTGAAACCTTGAAATGATCTCACTGGCGATGGACCCCAAACGTCGCAGTGAATCCTTTCCAAAGGAAACTTGGTTCCAGACTCAGACAAGGGGAATGCTAACTTAGTACTTTTTACTATCCGACAACTCCTACACACGTACCGAGTTGTCTTATTGCATCGGATCATCTGCTGGTTCTCAAGAAACTTCAAAATCCGAGAATTAGTGTGAGCAAGCCACTGGTGCCACACTTCTTCCCCAACCTGTTTATGTCTTTGAGTAAAAAGAGCCTCGGTTGTTTTCTGGTCTACTCTGTAGAGACCCCCAATTTTCCTTCCGAGCATCACCATTGTGTTGGTTTGATGGTCCTTAACATAAACACCGCATTTGTCAAAAACAAAAGAGCAAGGATAATCATCGGTTAGCTTAGAAACCGAAAGAAGATTTTTCCTTATTTCAGGAACCACCAACACATCATTAAGAGGCAACACATCAAACTTAGTATGTAAAAACGCATTCCCAGTGAATGTAATAGGAAGACAAGACCCATTTCCTATCATTACCGTATCGGTTCCATTATACTTTGTGGAGTTGTGAATAATACCCGGATTAGCAGTTATGTGGGCTGTGGCACCTGTGCCTGGGTACCATTCATTTCCCTTCGGATCTTCAAGATGTATTGCCGCAAGAGCTGTCGGGATGTTTTCTCCTTGAAAGGAATTGTCGAACCGATACCAACATCGAAGCGCATCATGTCCAGGTCGCTTGCAGATTTGACATGCTAGTCTCACACCTTCCGTAGCTTTCTCATCTTGGACGTTTTTCATAGATGAATTCGGGGAAGGATATGACTTAACATCCCGATATCTTTGTGAAGCACCCGCATAAGGCCGAAATCCTTGGCCCGAACTAAGATTATTGATCCGTTGTTTATAAGCTTGAACCTCTAGGTCTTGGTTTGAATCAAATGAGCTATAACTCTGATTTCTCCCTTGATATCCATAACCACGACCTCGATTATCATAACTACGACCGCTTCTACCATAGTTACGTCCACCTCTATTTTCATAAAACCTGTTGTTTCCTCTCTGACCCACAAAAGCAAAATTTGGTCGAACAACTTCACTATCAAAATCCACCTTCTGCTCTTTTTCAACATTTCTCTACCCGTAGTAGGCAAAATTCGGGTTATATTGGCTTGAGGAGTAACTTTGCAACCTCGTTTCGAACCTCTCCAATTGTGAAATAACCTCATCATAATCCGGTTGAGGCTTCAAACAATACATAGTTGTTCTAAAATTCTCATATTCCGATCCTAACCCCTCCAAGACGCCGAAAACCTTCGTTATCTCATCCACAGGCTTACCAATTGCGTTCAACTGATCGCAAATTAGTTTGTACTCCCTGAGATAATCGGATAATGGTCTACCCCGTTTTTGACATGCCTGGAGTTTTCCCCTTAGCTCAAACTCTCTAGCTACAGACTTTTGTGTAAATCGATTCAAGAGAGTTTGCCATACCTCGTAAGATGTTTCTAAGCCGATAATCAACCCCAAAATGTTCTCAGAGATAGCTCCACCGATCCAAGAGGATATTAGCTGGTCGGTTCTCATCCGGTCTGCATAATCGGGGTTTTGCTCTTCAACCTCTTCATCATCAACTTGAACATGCAGCTTCTGCGACGGTGGTGAAATCTCACCATTGACAAACCCAAATAGCTCTTGACTCCGGAGAAATCTATGAAACCGTGCTTGCCAAAGAAGAAAATTATCTTCAGCAAGCTTAATCGTAACAAAATTATTTATGTTTACGTGAATAGGAAATGGGAATTTAGGAACTCTCGCAGCCATTATTCAGTGTGTGCTTAATGCTCTCGAGAGAATGGCTCGATACCATGAAGAAGATTCAATAAAAGAAGGAAAGAGTCAAAGCAGAGGAGGAAGAAATCTTGCTGCTATAGCCATTTCCTTCATTCTCACGAAACTTTTCATCCGAGAGCGCATCACCTTCAGCGTTCATCTTTTCAATTTTATATAACAAAAGAATCTAGGTCTAGAGCAGTCAATACTTTAATTACATCCCAGAACACAAAAAAAAAAAAAGATAAAGGAACAAAAAATATAGAAATTCCTTTACTGATCCTTCTTCTTGTCACTCTAATTCGTCAAGGCTCAGAGTTGCCAAAATAGGGCTCAAAGTTGCCAAACCTGGGCTCAGAGTTGCCAAAACGGTTATTGAGAGTACACGTACTGCTGGAATCTTCCAGAGAATATATTTGTGTACCAGATGAGACGACATCGTTTTCTTCTAAAATTTCTTTTCCTTTCCTTATTATAGATTGAGTAGCTCTCTCCGATGGTGTAATCTCAACAGAACATAGAAAAGGGAGTGCAGGCTCTAATTATGGACATCATCAGCAGAGAGAGAGAGAGAAAGCAATGAGGGCAGGGGAAGAGGCTTGGGATGATCGAATGAGGCTGTTGATGGAATGAAAGAAAATTCTGGGATGAGCATTTTTTAACCATATGACACCCGATATTCTTTCTATTCTTAGCAATCCTTCCAAACTCTGTGGTTATATAATGTCATTCAGATGAACTCGACAATGAATTGACACAAGCATTTTCTTCGAGCACGTGATTTGAAGGTGCATACTATCTTATTTTGTAGTAGTATTCTGGGCATCGTAACCATAATGCTCCTCCTGACCCAAAAAAAAAAAAACCATAATGCTCCTTCTGACAAAAAAAAAAAAAAAAAAAAACACCATAATGCTCCTGCATACCATCTCTCAATCAGGTCACAAAGATATATGATCTTGAATGAGAGGGTCCTGAGAACCGGTGATCACAAGGAAAGAAACAAAACTCGGGATAGGCTGAGTTATCCGAAGTCGTCAATCTCTTAATGCCGATTATCCTGGCCATTATTCAAATTTTCAAAAGGTCATGCTTGGCCACCTAAAACCAACTTCCCTAAAGATGCCATGCTACTACGGCGATTCCCAATCGAATTCTCTCCATCTTAAGCATGCTCCTTTCAAATATCCTCACGCTCCAGCCACTGTAGTAGCCATAGTATGGTGTTCAGGTCATCTTGCACAGGAGAATACAAAAACTTGCTCTGAAATAAAGAAATGCTCACAAGTGCAAAACATAGACATCAAAAGCATTTTGGCCTGACATTTCTAAGCAAAACTGGAATTTTTATGCATCAATTCCTAATCAAAAACCCACCCAAGAAATTCAAGATATCCAATAAAAAAAAAAGGACGAAGGAGTTGCAATAATGCAGAAACAAAAAAATGTTCTTTAATGGGTACAGGATGAATTAACAATTGCATTAGAGTCAAATCGACAGCAAAAGTGCGGAGGATTCTAGCACATACAATTTTAGTTTAACTCAAACATGCAAGTTTAAGATTGACTAACATAACTATATAATCTAAATTGACTATCCTAATATGCATGATCCTAAAACATGATTTTCTAAATGACATGGCATAATGACAAGCAAACATGACATGTGGTAGATGAAATACGACATAACAAAATATGATGACACAACGATGATATGCGAACATGGGATATGCAAAATTATAATATATAAACACCTAGCATGTGAACAAATACGATATGCAAAAAACATGAACTTGTGCCTTAGCCTATATGAGATGCAAAGTGATATGCAAAATATGGTAAGCAAAAATATGATGACGTGTAAGTATGCAATATGCAAAAAGAAATGATGATGTGCAAGCATGAGATATTCGAATATGAATAGCAAACATGATGTACCCGAAAATATGATATGCAAATATGAGATGAATCTTTTATTTTTTTTATGAATTTTTTTGGAATTTTTTGGAAATTAAGGATGACCGTGATTGATTAATTTTCTTGATTTTATTCCAAATAAACTTATGAGATAAGGCTTCCAGAAAACCCCATCTTCTAAAATCTTAATTAGATAATGCTTCTAAGAAATCACATCTTACTAAATTTTAGGAGTTTTAAATTATGAGGAAACCAATCAAGAAAGATATCAATCAAAGATCCAAAATTCCAAATAAAACGAGAAAGCAATCAAGTAAGATCAAACCATGTATATCCACTTTAATTTTCGAAAAGCATTAATGCTATTCCAAGTTGGCTTCTTGAAATTAGCGGATCGAATCTAAGTAATCATAGGTTGGACTGACTAATTTTCCGTATTTCACTAAACTAGAGGATCGTATCCGAATAATCATAGATAGGACTTGTCCAATTTAGGAGATACGTTGCCCTTTAGCAAAAATACTTTCCTAAATTGGATTAGGTTTTAATTCAGAAAAATTATGCCCAAAATATGAACCAATCCAATTCAAATAATAGATTTCGAGCTTCAATGAAAATATGAATTTTTCAATTTATCTTGCAAAATCGTCTTTTTCCAGGGAAAACTTGAGAACCACTGTTTGTTCATAAAAAAATCATAATTTCAAACTTGAGTTCCAAAGACATGTCGATTTGAGCAAAATAGATGAGCACATGCAAATTTCAATCAAATCGATTACATGTTTGCAACCAAAAGACAAGAAAATTACCTATGAAGCCAAGCAAATATTGAACCAAATTGTGGACCATGCAAGGATGAGGTCAGCTTGGGCAAAGACTCGCACGGCTGGGAAGGTCAACTTAACGGCGGTACTCGATCAGCTGTGAAAGCCGAGCAAATATTGTGCCAAATTTGTCGATGATAAACGCCTAAAAAAGTGCTGTTTCGAACTTGGGACAGCAACAAATTTAACTCGAAACAGCTCCGAAAATATTCGTCAAACGGCGCACCGAACAACCTAAAATTTGCAGCAAAGATTTGAACCAAAATATGAGTGAACTCAAGCTGATCCGTCCTGGAACAAGAGCTGTTCAGCGACCGCACAGCAGGAAACAGCGATGTTGCTGCAGGCGGACGGATGAGTTGACGGTGGTGAGGACGAACGGGTCTTCGCGGGATCAACTTCAATGGTTTTCGGTGGTCAACTAGCAGTGGTCAGCTTGTCTAGAAAACCGATTATGGTTAGTAACAGTGAAAGATCAGCCATTATGGGTCGTTAACAAACAGAGAGGAATAACTCTGAACCCACAGATATACTAGGGATAAGTACAACAGGAGTGCCATATCTTGTGTACATCGTACGGCATTCACTTGAATATCATAATTTTTTTTCGTTCACTTGAGTGCCACAAATTTGAAAAAAAGATCATTTAAGTGCCATCGCTAATTTATCCCGCTGGAAATCCTACGTGGACGCCAGAAAATTTGACATGGCATCGCCGGAGCAATTTTTTTGAATTTTTTAATATATACATGGATTTTTATTTTATTTTTTTAGTTATTTTAAAATTTTCCTTTTTGTTTTATTTTTTTTTTCATTTTTCCTCTCTTGGCGGGCGATGGTCATCGTAAGGGCCCTCGCCCGCGATGGCCGGCTAGCCTAGGCCGTCACTACCCCCCCGACCGAGGGTGAGGCGGCCCTCGCCCCTACGCTAGCCGGCCGTGGCGAGCGAGGGCCCTCACTATGACCCTCGCCGGCCATTGGGGGATTCTAGGTTTTTTTTTTCCAAAAAATATTAAATAATTAAAAAAATAAAAAAATTACATAAAATATTAAAAAATTGTAAAAAAAATCCACATATCATTGAAAAATTAATAAAATAATAATAAAAATTTCACGTAAAATGATTTATTAGAAATGGCACTCAAGTGAACGATTTTGCTCCGATGTGACACTCAAGTGAATAAAAAAAAAAGTGAAGGCACTCAAGTAAACGTTGTATAAAAGTTGTGGCACTCCCAGTGTACTTATCCCGATCCATTGGTGAGTTCAATAACAGGAGTGAGACACTTGGACTAAAAAAACCAATGAATTTGACTAGCTGATAAATAGTAAACATTAATGGGAAGAAAATAAAAAGATAAACT